>NC_072382.2:60062500-60367500 GCF_028885625.2 Pongo pygmaeus
ACCAAACCAAGTCTTTACTGGATGAGTAAAATGTTCCTTGGTTAAATTCAAGTTTATATCTGCTTTTACCATTCCATCTTTGTGAGCCAGCTGAATTTTATTACTCACTTGACCACATGCAAATTCTTAGAGATCTCTCTGGGTAATTTGACTTGACCATATTCTATGTTAATAACAAAGGAAGTATTTCTTTTACTTATTAGATTTTTATTGTATATATGGGTAAAAATATATAGACCAAAATATAAAGCAAACGTTTTAAATTTAAAATATAATTCATATCTATTACTGAAGATGTTCTGAAAATAATCTTAAAGTTTGCTAATTTTAAGAACTGTGGTTACCAAAATCTCTCACATTTCTCTTTATAGTCATTGCTTTTTCTCTGTATATAACATGACTACTTATATTAAATTCAGACAGAATATAGGCAACATTTGCTGAAAGTAACAAAAATAAATGTAGATGATCTGATGTACCTTTTCCCCCTAGAATTTTTGTCTACTATAACTGTCAACATCAGAAGTCAGAATGTTTCTGTTAAAATACTGGTTCTACCACTTTTACTAGCTATATCACCCTGGCCAAGCCACTTAGTGTCTTTCTACTTTAGTTTTCTCCTCTGAAAAAAATTGGAGTTAATATTATTATAGGTCTTAAATACACCCTCTAGTATTATAGTGAGTATTCTATAAATGTTAGTGATGGTAGTGATGCTGCTGCTGGTCATTATGATAATAAAGAAGATGGTGTGGTGGTTTTAGTGGTTGTGATTGAAATATCTAGTTGTACACTGGGAGAGATCCTAAATAAACACCTAAAGGATTTCCATTGTCAACTATGATGAAGGAACAAAAACAGATTTACTCTTCCAGCTTAAACAACTAAAACCCGGGACAAAATTATATAAAACAATGGTTTTCAGACATTTACAATAGTAGTACAGGACAGTGATTCCTATGAGAAGAGAAACAAGTGAGGCAGGCACTACAATTGTTGCAGCTCACTATCGGAAGGAAGTTTCCAGGCAACTATGCAGGAAGCTTCGTAGGCTCCCTAAATAGAGAGACAGAGTTCAGAGTTTAGGGATGCTAATGCAGATGGAATTTGTGAGACAGGGTATGAGAGAGGAGCAAGCTACATGGAGAACGAATGCTGAAGATCTGCAAAAGGCTCCCCCTGAGCATTTAGCTGAGTACTGATCAGCGCATGCATGTGAGAAACAACCTGAGGTAAGGGGAAACACCAGAATGTAGCAAACAAAACAGCTGCAAGATTCACAAAGGACCAGAAATAGCCAGAGTGGAAAGATCTCCTGACACATGGGCATCAAGTAGAGTCCCCAGAAGGGTATTACCTCAGTAGTGGGGACAAATTACCCCTACTTAGTGGCTGTTCTGACCTTGCCTAAAAATGCTTAGAAGTAAGTCTAGAAAAGGATCAAATTGTTCTGTGTCTCAGAATAAAGTTTTCAAATATTTAAAGAAATACAGAAACTTCATCACCCCAGAAGGTAAAATTCACAATGCGTAGTATCCATTCAATAAATATCAGGCTTGCAAAGCAGGAAAATATATGAATAATGAGAAAAATCAATCAATAGAAACAGACCCCAAAATGACACAGATGATAGAATTAGTAGATAAGAAGGTAAAAACAACTATTGTAAGAGACTTGCAACTAGAGCCAAATGAGATAAGCATCTGCTTTCCTAAAAAATCACCTATAAAGCTGGACAAAACTGACAAAAATAGTCATTTTGGCATTCTTAAAAAGACCAAAGTTATATACAATCTGAGAAAACATTTATGCCTCTTATATGTAAGAATAGTGGGGGTCTGTGACATTCTGGCCTAGGGCTATTGTTATTTCCCCTTCTACCAGGTTTGGTTAGCACAAAGTTGTCAGGCCAGGGCAGGCTGTGAGGACCAAGAGTTCTGCCATGGTGGAAAGGGATTCACTTAATTGGGAGTTGGTAGGTGCTAGCCATGCCCAGTGGTATTATTGGTTAAAGTGGCAATTATTGAATTATAAAACTAAGTAAAAAATTAGAGTATTTCAAAGTTGAAAAAGATGTAATAAACTCCATATGTTCAAGAAGATAGAGGAAAACATGAGCATGATAAAGCAAGATATGAAAAACCTAAATCAAATGTCTACAGATGAACAATACAGTGTTTGAGATTAATATATATATATATACTAGATGGGTTTAGCAACAGCTTAGACATTTCAGAAGAAAAGATTAGTGAACTTGAAAGCATAACAATAAAACTATCCAAAATGAAAGGCATAGAAAAAAGACTGGTCAGTACTGTGGGGCATCATCGAATAGACTAATGTATGCAATTGGAGGCCTGGAAAGAAAAGGAAGAAAGAGAAAATTGTACTTGAAGAAGTAATTACTGAAAATGTTCCAAATTTGATCAAAACTTTACATTTAGATTTTTTAGAAGCTCAGTGAGCCCCAAATAAAAGAAACATGGAGAAAATTAAGTAAACACCTAGCATATAAATCCCTATTATTTAGACGTGAGTAAAGGAACAAACTAGTTCAAACATCCTTTGAATTAAGAGCAAAGGGAAGTAAATTGAAATTAACTACATAAGATAATTTTGACATTCATAATGGATGTAACCATGTTGCTTGAGAACCTGTCCTATGTATAAATATACATAAACGTACATTGCAACGTATGTGACAAATTGCCTTTTCCCTATGAACACACACAAGAAAATCTGTGGCATCACTATATTATCAAACAATAGACTTATTTTCTCTGGTAGTTCAGTAGAAAAGGGTCCTGAAATTTGGAGTCCAATAAATTAGAATTTAAATTCTTTCCCCCATTATATGGCCTTAGACAAGGGATTTTGTCATTCTGACCTCCATTTTCCCATTTGTAAATTTAGAATAATACTGGCCAGGCTCATAGTTATTGATGGTTAAATGAACTAGTATATGAAAATGCCTAGTACGTGCTTGGTATATAATTACTTCTTTGCGCATGCTGTTTTTATTTTCTCTTTCTAATCCTCTTTCTCAAGTAGTATTTTCTGGCCTCTCTTTCTGTTCCCCCTTAATCAATGATATTAGTACTGGAAGAGACCTTAGAGATCATCTAGTATCAGACCCTCTTTTCACAGATGAAGAAATTGAGCCCCAGCAAGGTCACATGGTTACTAAGGGGGAAAATGTTCTGTTACCAAACTCTATTGGGTCTTTTAAACAACGGCATTAAAAGCTAGTTCTCTTTGCCTTCTTAAAAGCAAAGTGGGAGTTAACATTTGCTGACAATTTTATTTTAGAACACAATAATGCAGATCTTAAAACTGGACATTTAAATAAATATGCTCATATTATAACTAAATTTCTAGGATGATGAAAGTGTTATTTCAAGTATTTTATGGCAGGATAAATGAGACAAAATAAAAGAAGGAGCTTAGCTTTCAAGTTCCTGGATGAACTACAGTTACAAGCCAGATATTTGAATACTGTCTCAGTGAAGAAGGACTGGTATCTTAAAATAGACATTCTGTAAATATATGTAGAAAAGCATATAAAGAAACATCACTTTAAACATGAAAAATAAATTGCGTATAGCATAGTATGTGTAACATAATTATAATCTATCCTTGGTCTTTGCAAAAATTAATTTTAAACATGAATAGAGACCAGAATATAGACCATGAAGCGTGCCCACACCCAGAAAGCCACATAGAAGCCATGTTGTGGCATGTGGCTCCCTGGGCAGGGGCCTAGTACATCAGAAGAAGGCTTTCCATGTTTCCATTTTTAAAATGCTTGCAATTGTTTGATTTAAAATATATATTAAGAAATTAGCTGCAGAGACTATTTATAGCTACAAGAACTTTTCAGAGAGAGTAACACAAAAGCACTACAGAGCTGCTGAAATTTTAAATAATTCTTTGTAAATGCCCTAGGTTAATTTAGATCCCTGAAAACACATTAGGAAATTAAGCTGTAATGTGAGCTAATTCAGATTTTAATTTGGCAAAAAGAATGATCCAACTACACAGTTAATGTAAATAGAAGCGTAACAGAGGGAAATTAATGAGGTTTCCTTCCGATGAATCTTCAAGGAGGTAGATAATTAGCTTCTTTTGTTATTATTGTAGGAGAATGTGGCATTGTCTCTGAGGTGTAAAATAACTGTGGCTTACTAAGTGATAATGTGCTTCATTTGTCTTTTGTAAAAATAATTATTTATGTTAAACTCTTGTAGGATGAAGCAGCAGCACAGCCTCTGAATCTCTCATCCCGACCCAAGACAGCAGAGCCTGTAAAGTCCCCAACGTCTCCCACCCAGAACCTCTTCCCAGCCAGCAAAACCAGCCCTGTCAATCTGCCAAACAAAAGCAGCATCCCTAGCCCCATTGGAGGAAGCCTGGGAAGAGGATCCTCTTTAGGTAAATGGAAAAGTCAACACCAGGAAGAGACTTATGAATTAGGTAAAAGAAAGCAAACCTGTTTAGTTACGACTGATACTTGTTTCCAAAAGTGCTCCTTAGTAAGAGATAATACTCTTATCTTTTCTACTGAAACATAACCCAATTTAGTATCTTCTTTTATTAGAACTTTTGGAAAAGGTCATAATATAAATCCTGCTGGGATGGATTCTTTAGATGATAATGAGTTAGATCCAGCAAATCATAGTCTTAGGAACTTCTATATGTGGTCAGTGCTTTGATACTGAAATAATTTTTCAGGGACATAGGACCTGGCTTCAAAGCAACCTTTCAAAAGACCAAAATTTATTTGAAATTTTTATCTTCTATCAAAGTGTATGTGAATTTTACATCTTATCCCATATTACTTTTGCATTAAAACAAATATGAACGACACACTTCAAGAACATATATGAAATACTATTGATATGTAGGAAGAGATGTCGTAATGGCTCCTTATACTGCCCCATATATGGCCAAGTATCTCTAGGAATATTCATAGCCCTATGTGAAAAGTATGGAGGAAAAAACATGGGTTTTGGAATGAGGCAGGCTTGGACAGAGAGCCTTCATTTTCTAGCTATGTGACCCCAAGAAAGTTATTTAATATTTTCAAGTTCAGTTTCCTAGTATTACTAGCTCATAGGTTATTATGAGGATTAAAACAGAAAAATGCATATTAAGTATCTAGTGCAGTTTAGAACCTAGAAGGCATTCAATTTAAAAAGACTAGAATGAATGATTATCAATACATGTACATATATAAGTGGGATGAAACAATAAATGTGAAAGGAGTTGTCAGTAAGACAGTGCCAAATAAGCATTAACATTATTGTTACTATACTCTTTGTTTGGAAATTAAGTCTCTTAATTTGTTATACTCTTTGGAAATTAAGGGACTTAATTTCCAAACAGACAGACACAGATTTAAAGATTAAAGGGACAAGACCTAGCATTTCTTCAGATTACCTTCCTTGTATTATTGAGTCCTGAAGTCTAAAATGCTTATTTCAATAGATAAAATAATGTATAAGAATAGCCATTAACAGCTTAAAAAACATTCTTGCCTACTTTATCTGATTTGATGTTTCACAATAATCTTATGAGTTAGATAGTATATTATTACCCTCATTGTACAAATACATACATTGTGGTTCTTACAGGTAGAATGACTTGCCCACACTCCTGCAGCTGTTAATTAGCAGAAACAGGACTAGAATCCAGGTCCTCTCACATGTTACTCAAGTGTTCTTTTTGTAAACTCACAGTTAGAATATTTGCTAAATTGTGCTGAGTCTAAGTGAATCTTCTGATAGTGAGATGTTAATCTTCCTCACTGAATTTTGGAATATTGGATCTCTACAGGAGCATATTCTCATTTTGAGTAAGGATGCCTTTTTTGGGACCTGAAAGTTTTCATGCCAAGTTAGTGGTATCTATATAGAAGATAGAATTAAATCATTTCCAGCATGTGAATATGAATGCCCCTTGGCTGGATTTTTGGAAGTTGTGAGATGAGGGAAGAAAGCCAAGAAGAAGATAAATTATAGAGTTGACCTTGAAATAGCCCTCCTAGAATTCACTCTGAAATTGTTTGGAAAGCATTTGTTTGCTGTCCTGAGTATCATGAGGGACAGAGATGACTGAGTCACAGGCCCTGCTTTTATGGAACTCTACTCAGCAGAGCATATTTCTTAGATCATGAGCTAGAAATGGGCTGAAGTAATAGCACCTGTGTTTGAATAGCACTCTTGTCCGGATGATATTGGATAGAAATGTCCTTTTTACCAGAAAAGCTCCAAAATAAAAGCTGTGGGACCAAAAAGTGACTGACTTAAAAAAAAATTCCATGGATAGCTTGGGAATTTTTTCCAAACTCAAATGCATATGCACATGCATTGTACACATCAGACATCCAGTATGAGCTTGATTCTACACTCATTTCTTCTGTCCTGCCTAAGTGAGGTGTATACACACACACACACACACACACACACACACACGCTATGAAATGCTTATACGAGCCCTCAAGTAAGTGGATCACACTAACATTTGTCACAGCAGATGAAACCTATCTATCATCAAAAAATTGCCCTCTTTTTGTCTAAAATTGGAAAATCTTATTCAAAGTATTCATTTTACCCACAGTAAAATGCAAGATAACGTTGGAAATAAGTCAGTTTAATATTGAAAATTTTCCCTCTGTGTTGCGTGAAATACACTGGAAGTAAATATTTATTCTCACTTTTTTTTGAAGCTTTGTAGTTGTGTGAAAACCAGTCCCACACATATCGCCTCATTGTCATGAAGAGAGGGAGCTGATCGCAGTGGGTGTTCGAGCTGGGGGTGGGGAATGGGTTGTCATTCTCTTGGTAAATAACTGAGGCAGCCTGATGAGAAGAATGCTTCATTAACCAGCCAGCAGCTGGGGGACTGGAGAGTACGGTGAATTCCTTCCGCCCCCTCTTTCCTGCAGTGGACATATGCACACACAGATACAGATATCACTAAAGTACACATGTGGCCTCACAGATTTTTTTATTTTTTCTGCCGGCCAGAAACGACTGTGTTGTATTATCACAGCAACTATAATGTGTAGCCTGGACAAACATCTCTGCCTCCTCCTCACTCCTCAACCTCTTCCTCCCCATAATTTCCCCACAGAAGAGGCAACATTGTGCACCAATTGTACATACAGGTAGAGCAAATACCTTCCCCCAGTACGTACACAATTGGAGTCTAGGAACCATAGTCTGTGAGGAGGTGGGTAGACAGAACCCAGGTAGGCTGGAGTGCTGGGGTTTTCTCCAAGGGCTAAAAGAACCCAGCACAGCTTGGTTGCCCTGGCTCTGTGTTCTATGTATATTATTGTATAGTTTAAAAAATAGCAAATGTGCACCCCTTCCTTGTTCAGAGAATGCAGTTTTCTACAGGGGAGGGGGTAGTAGTAGTACTTTTTAGGAGTCTGACCTCACAAGCCTCTAATAATGCATCCTGTGTATGCAGATATCCTATCTAGTCTCAACTCCCCTGCCCTCTTTGGGGATCAGGATACAGTGATGAAAGCCATTCAGGAGGCGCGAAAGATGCGAGAGCAGATCCAGCGGGAGCAACAGCAGCAACAGCCACATGGTGTTGACGGGAAACTGTCCTCCATAAATAATATGGGGCTGAACAACTGCAGGAATGAAAAGGTAAAACTGCTTCCTTGTGTCACTGGATCTGCTAGACTTATTGGCTCACTCTCATCTGGTTCTTTCCAGGCTCCCAGGTATCAACCTGCAGCCACAGATTTGGGCTTCCAGCTTGAGGGCTGTCTTGTACTTTACCTTAATCTGTCATGTAGCATCTGTAAGCATTATTGTTGATTAACAAATATGCCCTTTCCCACCCAGTGTAAGTTGCCTCCCAATCTACCTGCCTCTTGGTGTTTTTCTGTCACGTTCTGAAATAGATATATCTTAAAATAAAGGAGATGTATGATGTTATTAGAATAAAAATAGAGTACCAGAATATTAAAAAGGGAAGACACATATGTGTTTACAATGAAGACTAATATGTTACCATGACTCACCATTAAATGTAATACTAAACTTCCTGTCAACCAGGACAAAAAATGAAGCAAAACAAAGCAATTTGCAAATTGCATTCATTTGGTTTTTGATCCAGCAAATTATTTATTGTTTATTCTATGATGGACTCTGTTCTAGGCACTGGAGATACAGCAGTGAGCAAATCTGACAAAGATACCTGCTTTCCTAGAGCTTATATTCTAATAGGAGAACACAGACAATGAAGAAATAAACAAATAGAAAATGTAATGGCAGGAAGTCAATAAATGCCATGAGAAAAAATAGAAGCAAGTTAAAGGAATAGGGTGTTATAGGGCTGGTATGTTAGGTAAGGTGGTAAGGACTCTCTGAGGAAGTGACATTGACATCTGAATGAAGCAACAGTCCAGGCCATATGAAAGGCAGGAGCAGGGGCATTCCAGGCACTGGGAATGATGAACATGCAGGCCCTCGGAGGATCAGACCAGCACCAAGGAGGCCAGTGTGGCAGGAATGGCATAAGAGACGGCACAGCCGGGGATCATAAAGTAAAAGTGATAGGCTGGGCAGAGCTTATTATTACCTGGTACACCCTGGAAAGGCTTTTCATTTTATTTTGAGTGTGATGGGAATCCCTAGACTGATTTTGTCCAGGACATTGACATGATCTGTTTTACATATAAAAGGATCATTCTGCCTACTGTGGAAGATTGGACTATATAGGAGGTTAAGAATGGAAACAGGGAGACTGGTTGAGAGGCTATTAGTAGACTGGGTGAAAAATTCTGATTATTTGATAGAAGGGTACTAATCTGATTATGGAGGCTCTACCCTCATAACCTCATCTAAACCTAATTACCTCCCAAAGACCCACCTCCAGTGACCATCACATTGCAGATTGGGGATTCAAGATAATGGATTCTGAGGGGACACAAAAATTATCTCCATAGTACCCTATATTGTTGAATTTGTATTATCTGTTGAAGTTCAAACTTAGACACTATTAACTTCAAATTCTACAGATTAATTTTAAGTATTTCTCATTGACTTTTTAAATTCATTTGGGAGGGAAAAGTCTGAAGTTTAAAAGGATAAAATTTTATTTTGCTTTGGAACACACGGGAGAGAGATGAGAGATGAGGTTAAGATAGATACATAGATGATAGATAGATAGATAGATAGATAGATAGATAGACAGATAGATAAATTTGAAGTTGACCTAAAACATATCACACTGAATATAACTGAGTCCCAGAAGGTAAGCTGCAAAATTGTTTCAATGGAACCAGAAAACCCTGGTTTCCAAGTTGAAGGGAGCTGTTTTCTCAGTAGGCAACCTTACTGGGGTTGAATTTGGGGCACGGGAAAAGTTCATTACTAGGGATGCTGTGTTCATGAGCTCTCCTTAACATGACCTCTCTCCTGCATAATGTTACTATTTTGCACATATATTTTGTGATTCTTGTAGGCTTTGTTTAGTATCTAGAATCAGTATCTATGATTGCTTGCTAGATTAGTTCAAGTTAGAAGAATAAATGAAGGACAGCACTAATGGATTCCTGTGATGGTAGCTTTGGCTTTCTTATAATCAAAATATCAGTCTTAATTTTATGGGGTTCCATGGGGCACTACTTTTTCTTCTGAGCATCAGATTTTGAGCCAAAGAGGGTAAATATTAATGTATAATGTACAATTAAACTGGAAAATGAATTATGACAAATTCAGTTTAACTCTTCAAAATTATTCATGTTGGAATCATCTGTTTCCTTAAATATAAGATCTATCCATTAGATTTATGAATTTGTTCTTTGTAGCTCATAATACAGGTGTAGGTAATTTTTTGTGGTGTTGCTGACATAAAACCTTATAATTTATTAAGCATACCTCTTCTCTCCCTCATTTCGACACTCTTTGCAGAGGAATGTGGCACAGATTTGGGTTTCCTGGGAAACAGGTCATGAGATGAAGATCAGCATGCAGGTTTATTAGGGAGTGCTTTTAGGATTGCTAAGGGAAGGGAGAAGAAAAAGGCCTGTACAGCATAGTGAGACCCTATCTCTAAAAAATAAACAAGTTTTAATTTTTTAAAAAAACCCAGGACTGTGCAGACGGAGAGGTTGTGCTCTGGTGCAGTCTCAACTAGGGCCTCTAGCAACCTCATAGGAAGCTTCCAGGCTGCCATGGCCATTCAGAATTGTCCTAAGTTGGGGTGAGAGTGTGAGCTTTTGTACACCTGCATCAACCAGTCACTGGATAAATGACGCCATGGGAAGAGGACATGACCTTGAGTGAGGTGACTCTCTCCAGCTAAGGCAATGTTGAGGAGGGCCAACAGCCAAGGGCTAGCTACCAACAGCATTTCCAGCAGTTGAGGGAATAAATCTTCCAGTCCTGAAGGGGGATCTGGGCTGCACATCAGTGTCCACTATAGCTTGTTACATTTAGTGTATTAGATGTATACAAGACAGTCTTTGTATATATCATAAATGTGGGCTAACACTTACTAACAGGCATAGGGATGCTTATGTCTTTACAGTACTTATAGAATCATATATGTGTCCATATGAGTACACGTTTACTCATGATGGGTCTCACTGTATTGGGTAAATCCCTATTTTGGCACTTTAAAATGAAACATTGTTGACTTGATCGGCCAGAACGGCACCAATGGAGTCGTTGTCGACTGTGTCGATGTGTCACGGGGTATTTAGGATCTGTTAAATATATACATTGTAGGGACAATAGACTGTAATGGCACCTTAGGAGCTGTTCTCCTCCATCATTTCAACATAGCTTCTGTGCATGAATTGTCAGTGTCCTGCCAGCAGATGTCTAAGTTACCGCCCTGGGTTGTAGCTTTCCACACAAAGAACACCAGCCATCTTCACCCCTAAGTACCAGTGCAGTTAGATCACACTATAGCCTAATTGCTTACCAAATTTTGTTGTTTTGACATCTCTAAGATAGAGAGTATTTTAGTCATGACAATACATAGCAGAATTTTAATTAGGCTGCTTCAAAGTCTCCTCAGAGCTAAACTAAGGGCATCTGGCAAGAAGACAGGCAAGGCAGGGTGGGCCTTTTTAATGAAGGGATAGATGTTAAAGTATGTTCTGTAACTCTCTGACGTTCTTGATGTTTGAATGCTGACTCAGTGAAAGCATTGGTTGGAATGCTTTCCTGCATAGGTATTATGTAAGCCAGTAGACTGATTACCTGCTGATCACAACTGCACATGAAAAGTCAGATTACACATCTGTACACATGTGTCCTGAGCTGCTATTCACTTCCTTATCTGGGAATCACTTGAGAAAAATACTTGACCTCATCACGTGTCAAAGTGAGCTACAGTGGACACTATTATCACACTTTACTTGCCTCTGAAGTATATGGGTAGAATTGAAACTGTAGAGTAAAAGAATTGGAGGGAGCATTACATTTGATCAAGTCCAATCACTTCGATTTGCATATGGGAAAACTGAAACCTAGAGAAAGAAAAGGACTTACCCACAGTCGTAGTGTATTTGTAGCAGGACAGAAATTAAATCTCAGCTTTCCTGATTCCTAGTTAATTGTATTTCCACTTATAGAACAATACCAGATTCATTTATTAATTTCCTATGATATCTTACATTTTACATTGGCAATCTCAAAGCTTTGATGAAATGAAGCAGGTAATAAATAAACAAAAACAGCAAAGCAGAAAAGCATTTAGCTCTCTGCTTTCTCTATACTTGTCACCTTCTGTCTGGGTAGGGTATTCTTTCCTGCCATGGTGTCCGTTGCTGCTGGTGCTGGAAAGCTACCAGTCAGGAAATAGAAGATTGAATGGTGCTGGTATAGACAAAGAAACAAAAGAGGTGGCTAGACCAGGAGCAGTCATAGAAAGACAGACTACATGTAGATTACAAAGAACATGGATTTTAGAGTTGATTAATCCTGGGTCTCAGTTCTCCCTGTGCTATTTTCTAACTGTGTTACTTAAGTAAATTATTTAACCTCTCTGAGTCTCAATGATCATTTCTATAAAATGGAGATAATTACCATTTTCTTGAAGGGATGTTTTGAAGAAAAGCATATGTACAGCATATAGCTTGCTCAGAAGATGCTCAATTAATATCACATTCTTTCTCACTTTCAGATGGCAGGCAGCTTGTCAAATCTGTTGTTTAGTTTTAAAATTTTTCTTTCTTTGATACTCTCCACTGGTGAATGAGTCAACCTATTGGTCCTTGGATCCAAAATGTCTTAGAAGAGAAAAAAAGGCTAGTTAGATTCTAACAGGCAGCTTCTTACAAAGTCAGGATATGCATATTTCTTTTTCATTTTTGGAGTAACTTGTATAAACTAGCTACCTGCTAGGATCTGGCTAAAGCCAACATGATAATAATACTCAAATTTGATTATGTTAGTGTGCTAGGGAGCTTTTGTTCCTACTTAATGTATTCTTTAATATATTTCCACAAAAGCAGAATTTTAATCTATAATTTTTTGGAAAAGCTTGACCTGATTCTTGATGGCTATTTACATTTCTTATACCCAAATGATATTTTTCAGTGAATTAAATAGGAAAACAATATCTAATCATTGGGGCACATTGTAAACTTGTTCCCATTTATTTAAGAAGCCATTGTTCATTTTTTGAAAGTGTAGATTCTTGCATTTCACCCATATGTTTCAAAAATATCAGTATAGTACATCAGTATTACACTGATGTAATACTGCCCCCTTTTATTGGAAAAGAAAAACATACTGGACATATTCTGCTTCGCATTGTCAATTACCATAGCTCCTTGTTATTCGTACAATTGATTCAGGTATTCATTGTTGCATGACAGGATAAATTTAGACAGAGGATCAATATAGCTGTACAGCAGTAAGTGAAAGGGGCTTGTGAGAAAATTATTTAGCAAAGTGTGTTGGGAATGAATGAGCTCCTTCTATAGCTCACAGACTAGTGAGGTTTGGTTGTTTTCAAAGGCATACATAGTCCTAATTAATCAGGATTGTCATTTTTGTGAACAGTTGACTAACATGCTTGTGTTGCTTTTCTATGTCAACCTATTCTCAAGACAACTTATACTATGAAGAATGTGGGGCACATTAGAGATTTTTGCAGTAAGGGAAGAAATTCTAATTGTAATTCTCATTTGCAAAGCAGAGAAGTAGTCACTGTTTAAAAAACATTTGTGTACTACTCTTTCTTTATGTCATGACAATGAATATTTTTATACTGCTTTCTATGCTCCAAATATATTATTACATATATATTCACTCTTGAACCTTTCCAAATTTAGGGATGTTGGTATTACTGTCCTTGTTTCACAGATGAAGAAACTAAGACCAGCTCTGGATCACTTTACTCCAGCATTTCCTTTCCATCATCTCATTTGTTCCCTACATCTCTGTGAGATTGATAGCGCAATTTTACTTAAAATCTAAAACGAGACACACATCTGAGTTTCAAACATCAATTTAATGAAGTGAATGCTAAAATTATGAGCTAAAGAAGTCTATCTAGATATATGTGCTTCATACATATGTCTTTGAAATGAATAGCTATATTTATACTTGTGATAGTGTTTTTTTTAAAAGAACATACACAGATCAAAAGTGCTATAAAATTAGAGAAAAGCAAGGTAAGTTTTATTAATGTTGGATTTTACATTTGAACTAATAACATTGGGCAACTATGAAGTTCTGTATGTAGGCTCCTGGCTGAATGTAATCATTAAGTTCTTTTTCTGTCATCAGGACTACTTGATTGGTTGCCTAGCTACTAGCTTAAAAGGCCAAACTCATAAAAAACAACAACAAACTTGTTTGGCTCTTTTCTTCTCTGTACTTTAAACAGAAAAAAAAATGGTGAGAATTTATATATAAGTGTACAAGTTCAAGATCCTTCCTAGGGATAGGTGTGGGTGTAGGAATAAATATAAAGCCTTGAGTTTTATTTATACATGTTTTAGTCAAAAGGCTACATCTAGTTAGTGTATCTCTCAATGAAAGGGCTAAAATTCGATATATTCAGTTATATCGAATTCAGTTATATCGAATGTCCCATACATTCTGTGAAAGAGTTGTTGGTTTTGTTATGTATGGAGCAAACTTACTAATTATGAGGATTTTATAGACCTAACCTCCCATTATGGCAGGTAGTTTCTAATCCTTAATCCTTCTAGATCTAATCTCTTCTAGATGTAATCTCTTAATACTTCCAGACCAGCTGTTCTCAACTTTTTTGGTCTCAGGGGCCTTTCACACTCTTAAAAATTATCAAAGACCCTGAAGAGTTTTGATTTATGTGGTACTTATCAACCAATATTTGTCTTATTAAATATTAAAACTAAAACATTAAAAAAATTTGTTTTAAGATAACAATAACAAATCAATTAGATAGTAATATAAATACCATTTTTTAGTATTAACTATATTTTCAAAGTAAAAAAATAGAAGAATGGTTTTGCTTTACATTTTCATGAATCTCTTTAATGTCTGATTTATTAGAAGACTGCTTGATTCTGGTATCTGCTTTTGCATCCAAATTGTATCATTGTCATGTAGTTTCTGGAATTCTCCATGTACATTCAAGAGAGAATAAGAATGAATAAGGCAAACAATGTCTTAGAGTTATTATGGAAATAGTTTTGATCTAGTGGACCCTCTAAAAGGGTCTTTGAGATTTACCAAGGTGATACTTTGAATATATGCTATTCTAGATCATGTAATACATATACCTGCATTATGTGTTTTAATTGTATTCACTTTAACCTTAATAACAGTCTTCACTGATCAAACACAGTAAATGTTTAGAATTGACCAATAGCTTTGTTCTATTTGAATTAAGGAGCAAAACAGTACCGTTGTATTATTTGTGTTTATACGCTGCCTTGATGTAAAAAGAATTTTGTGTGGTTTGCAGTGATACGTGCAGTAAAACAACATAAAAACTAAACAGAGAGGAGATTGTGGGAAATAAAAATTAAGGATAGGAAAATAAGGTAAGTAGGGTAAAGCTGAGATAAGTGAAGTGCACAAAAATTCTTGTCATACATATTTACCTAATTGCTAAAGGAGGGCCACAGACTTGATTGTGAGCTTCCTGGTAACCAGGCAAAAAGGAAATGTGTTACAACAGCCACAGTATTTCTACAACATAAACAAAACAGCTTCTCAGAAGAGACATAGGTCTTCTCTGGGTACTCACAAAAGCTTCAGACATACCTAAGAATGTACCTATAACATTCGTATTCAGTTTGAGAACTCAGTAATTTTGCAGGGCTATTTCTTAACAGACCTTTCGTTTATCTTTTCGATGCGTTTTTACCTACAGTTATTTGCCTTAGTTTAGGTAATGTGACTGACATTGAATACTTGTTTGCAGCACTTTATTCCACAGACACACTTTTTTTCAATTTCATTCCATTTGTATTAAGTACTTACTGTATACAAAGCATAGTATTAGACATGTGAAGTGGAAAGATAACCAGGGTTCAATACTGGCTTTATCACTGTTATGCTAATATCTCAGAGCTTAAGTTTCCTAATCTATAAAAATGTCAGGATTTGAGAATTAAATGATTTAATATTCAACCTCCTAATAAAATATCTTATGAACAAATTGGGCATTTAATAAATTCTTACTCCCTTCCTCCCTCTTTCCCAGTCTTCTTCTTTCCTCTCTCTCCCACCTTTCCACCTTCCCTTCTTTTTTTCTTTCCTTCCTACTTTCCCATCCATTTAATTAAGGTTGTTGATAAGAGCAAAGGCTTTGGAGTTAGATGGCCCTAACATCTCCATCTGAGAAATGCTATTAATTTGCATAGTTTCTATGCACAAGGGTTTGTTATGATGATTCAATAAAGTATGATCATCCGTCAATACTCTTGGAGAATTGGTCCAGGACCCCACCTCCCCACCCTGCAGATCCCAAAATTCCTGGATGCTCAAGACTCTTATATAAAATGGCATAGTATTTGCATATAACCTAGGCGCATCCTCCCATATTAGTTAAATCATCTCTAGATTACTTATAATACCTAACACAACATAAGTGCTATGTCAATAGTTGTTGTACTCTTTTTATTTCTATTATTTGTATTGTTATTTTTAATTTAAAAAATTTTTTAATATTTTCCTTCCAAAATTGGTTGGCCTCTCACATATGGAACTCATGGATATGAAAGGTCTGCTATAATCAACGTAAGTGGCCTCATTCAGAACCTGACACATAATTGGTAGAAGAGCAGGCTGAAAGAGATGGTTGTCATGGCTAGCTTAAGTTTTATCCTTTTAGATAATTGCGAGCCATTGTAGGTGTTTGTGGATGGGGCACATTTAATCTAAACTACATTTTAAGAAGAATATGATGGTGGCAGTTTAAATAAAGAATGGGCGAGACCTTTAGAGAGACGTGCAAGAGTGAAGAGAGCGTGTGTTTTGGAGTCAGAGTGACCGGGGCTTCAGATTCTGCTTCTACAACTCACAGGTCTGTGACTTCCTTGAGCCTTAGTGTCCTTATCTGTGATTAATAACACTTAGTTCCCTTCGTTATTACAGGTTATATCAAAAAACTATGAAACTATAAGCCAGGTACTCAGGATTATGCATTTAAAAATCCATTTTCTTCTCTTGCAGGATTCCCAAGACCAGTTCTGTAGGTGGAACTCCATTTGAAATTTCTTTAAATTGACATTGGACTCTTTTACACTCCTGCCCTTCCTTAGCTTAGAAGCTGCCCTGTTGTTGTAGAAACAGGGCTTTTCCAGTGGAAAGACAACCAGTATGCAGAGGAAGGATATATCACAAGTGTAGTGTCAGGTGACTTAATGCTATGTCACCCCACATAAAGAAATTAATTTCTGAAGAATTCCCAACCTCCAAATTAAATCAGATCCATCTAGGTGGCCTTTAGAATCCACTTGTTGTACTAAACATTTTTTAAATATCTGAGTTGCAGAAAAAAATCAAAGCACATGTTCTCAGGAATTTTTTAGTTATTTTTAAAAGAGCACATTAAAGAAAATATATATAGTTATGATTATCATCAAAACAAATATTAAGTTTGAAGTCATTTGATTGTGGGAAAAATTTTAAATATAAAATTGAGACCATTTAAGTGACAAATCGTATTTTTAAAAGTCTGCTAAACAGTTTAAAATGCAACTTTAGAAAGGCTGAGTAGATTCTAAACTGTTTTCCTAAGTTTTCACAAAGCTTCTCAAGACAATGCAAGCTGCCTCCTAAGTCTAACAAAGAATCTGTCTAAATTCTGATTTTTAGATTCCTCAGAGAAGCATAAGTCATCACTTGAAAACACACTGTGTTGTTTTACTGTGTGCATGCCTTTAGGAAACTGGGTCCATCTGGATTTTTCTGAGCTAAGAGGAGGGTGCTCTGCTTAAAAGCTATCTGAACTTTCTGCAGATTTTGGCATCCCATATCATGGATGTTGGCTTTGGTATATCTTGAAGATTTTCCTCAGAGATCTTTGCCCTTGGGAATTAGGGATCTAATGTGTGCTCTGTCTAAAACTCTCTTAATCAATTTCTAATCTTACAGAATCATAACTTGCCCACATAACCTCTAGTCCAGTGATGATGATAGATCTTTTCCCTTTAGAGATATGAAATATGAACTTTTGTTTTTATAGTAGTATAGTAAAAATTCATATATTCAGCACTCTCTCAACAGAAAGACCATTAGTCAGCACTTCTTCATCACACTATAAGAAGAGTTGAATCAGGCCGGGTGCGGTGGCTCACACCTGTAATCCCAGCTCTTTTGGAGGCCGAGGCGGGTGGATCATCTGAGGTCGGGAGTTTGAGACCACCCTGACTAACATGGAGAAACCCTGCCTCTACTAAAAATACAAAATGAGCCAGGCCTAGTGGCACATACCTGTAATCCCAGCTACTCAGGAGGCTGAGGCAGGAAAATTGCTTGAACCTAGGAGGCAGAGGTTGCGGTGAGCAGAGGTCATGCCATTGCACTCTAGCCTGGGCAACAAGAGCGAAACTCCATCTCAAAAAAAAAAAAAAAGAAAAAAAAAAAAGAGTTGAATCAGAGCTAAAAAAGCCCTTAGAGATCATTTAGTACAGCCCCTCATTTTATAGATGAAGAAACAGAGAAGTGAAGTGATTGCTCAAATCCAGCCACAGGGTGTTACTGAGACTGGGACCAGTACCCCGTCTCTCTGGCACTCAGTCCTGTGTGCTTTCCAGATTCTTCTCTAATGTTCACGATCCTAAGATGCTTATGGTGGTGACCCTAAGGCATCATATAGTCTCAAAGTGCTAAATTCAGTCTTAGTGCTGCTTATGTTGTGCTATACTATCATCCTTGCTAATAGTGATAAGTATGGAATATATTGTATCTGATAGCTTCACTAATCAGAGTGTAGGTTAAATAGAACATTACATTGCCTAGACATGCCTGGCACATAGTAGGCACTCAATATAATATTAATTGATTTAAGTTGATGCCAGTAACACAATTTTCTATAACTACATTTTGTATAAATATTTAGTTCCCTAAAGATCAATTTTTAAAAATAGATTCCATTAAGTGTTCTTAGTAATAGGTGAGGTGGATAGTACTTTAACTTTTTCTTTTCCTAAGAGGCTTTCTTTGCTTGTGGCAGTTTTAAGAACATAATAATAACAATCACTAAAATGTCAGTGTTTTAAATTGTTTGCAAAGCATTTTCACACATTTATTAATTAAAGTTAATTCTAGCAAACATCCTAAGAATTGGAATTTTTATTATTCCTTTTCTACAGATGAGTATGAGGTTCAAAGAGCTCAAATCATTTGCCTACATTCACACAGTTAATATTGAACTTGAGAGACTTCAAAGTTTTTTGTTTTGAATCCCATATTCTGTCTGCAATAACAGACGGACTTCACCTTCTTTCCCCAAACCTATCCCTGCCCATGTGTCCTGATGCTCCTTGAAAAGAAGTTCACACATTATATATGGCTGTACATGAGTTTGTGTGTGCTTGTGACTGCACTATGCATGTAACTCTGTGAGTGTCCATGTGAGCAAACTGTGAATGTTCATGTCTTTCTCATTGTGGGTATAAATCTATATGTGAGTCTGTCTCTGTGAGTTTGTTCCTTGTGTGTGTATGTGCATTTATTTTGCCTGTTTTTCCTTAGGTCTGTTTGTATCTATAGCAGTGGGTAGTACCTGCTGTGTGTCTGTCTATCTGACTGTGCATCTGTAGTGTGTCTGTGTATTTGTCAGTATCTCTTTGTGTCTGTGTGTCTATCTCAGTGTGCACCTGTCTGCATTCGTATGTCTGTAGGTATGTCTGGGTCCATGTCTATGTCTGTCTGAATCTGTATGTCTGTCTGTGTCAGTTGACCTGGGTGTATATGTGAGACGGTCTCTATGACAGTGTATGTGTGTTGTCTGTATAAGTCTTCGTATATGTGTTCTATTCCCTTCCCTTTGTGGTGTTGGGTCTTACTATACTTGATTATTTTCATTTTCAGCTGGTTGGCCTAGGGCTGTGAATAGAGAGTATATGTGAAAACTTTGCACATGGATGTACTTTATATATTCTTTACATCACTGATTCCCTCTCAGCATTGTCTTAAATCTGGTTGTCAAAAATGTGCCATTGGGAGCAGTCTGGCAGAAGTTTACTTTTAGCTAAGATCCAGTTTGCAATCTTTGACATTTGCAACTAAGATTAGAATTTCCCAAAGTGCTGTCTTCCCACTATGGATGGAAATGCTTGATTTTATTTTTAGTGCAACCCTGATTTGCCCTTTATATCTTTTTATAAATAATGTCAACAGCATTGGTTCTGAAATAACACAAAGGGTGTCTTGTAAAATGCATTGCGCAATGGCCTTAGTTCTCATATCTTCTAGGCTGCGGTAGTCCCCTGTAGTTCTCAACAAAGGAGATCATTTGAATGGTTATCTTCCCATATTGAGAGTCAACATAATTTTTTAAGAAGAGCAACCATATATTTGGGGTTCTCTTGCCTATGTTGAGATTAAAATATCAACATTTAAATTAGTATCCATTTTCTTATCTGTAAAATGGGGTAAGAAGACAAACCTCATCTCTAGTTCAAAGAAACATTTTAGTGAGCTCTTACATTTACAAAATCACATTGGTTTCTCAAGTCCTTTCTATTCTTCTAAGAACATGAGTTCTCTGGTTCTTTTTCTTTTCTTTTCCTTTCTTTTCTTTTTCTTTCTTTCTTTTTGTTTTTTTGTTTGTTTGTTTGTTTTGGAGACAGAGTTTCGCTCTTGTTGCCCAGGCTGGAGTGCAATGGCACGATCTCGGCTCACCGCAACCTCCACCTCCTAGGTTCAAGCAATTCTCCTGTCTCAGCCTCCCCAGTAGCTGGAATTATAAGCACCTGCCACCACGCCCATCTAATTTTTTATATCTTTAGTACAGATGGGGTTTCACCATGTTGGCCAGGCTGGTCTCAAACTCCTGACCTCAGGTGATGCACCTGCCTCAGCCTCCTAAATTTCTGGGATTACAGGTGTGAGCCACTGCACCTGGCCGAGTTCTCTGATCTTAATAATACTCCTTCAAGGGAGGTTGGTAGCAAGTTTAGCCTTTCTTATTCCAGAACACCAATTTGATTGCCATGAAATGATTTCTCCAAGTCTAGGCAAACATCAGGAATGAAATAAAGAACAGGAGCCTTTGAAATCAGTCATGTCTAAATCCAAATCTCAGCTTTTCAGCCTAATTAATGATCAACAACATGTGTATTACTAGGTATGCCACCTGGGGCCTGTTACTTTTCTGAGACTATGTTTACTCACTTGGGAGGTGGAAATGATGAACATACTGTATAAGGTTGTGGAAAATATTAAATAAGATAATATATGTGAAGTAAGGTAGATGCAAATAAATATTCTTCTGGTTCCCTTATTGTTGTTTGCAGCCACATGACATCACAGGGCATTAGGTAGGAAGTGCTCACCATTTGATGTACAGGTTAGGTGTTAGGTGCTAGGGATTCAGGTAAATATTGACTGGTCTCTTTCTGACCTACAGGAGAGTGCAGTCTGGTAGTCTGATTTGGGAGATAAGGCAGATCCATGAAAGGGAACCAGACAATAGAGGGTCTATGTGCCAAATGAGTGAATGAAAAGTGTTGTAAGGCTAATTAAGCTAATGAAGATAAAAGGAGGCTGTCCTGATCAATCCCTTGGTGGAAAAAAAGTTCTGTAGAAGAGGAGAGACTTGAAATGCCCTCAAAGGAAGGACAGGCAGGCTGGAGTACGTAGGGAGGAGTGTCTAGGCAGGGTCCTGGCATGAGTATGGATGGGGCATGTGTCTCTGCATATGGGGAATAATGGCTGGAGGACAGCTCAATCAGGAGAGAAGTGGACTCTGAGTTAGAGAGGGGCAGGATTCAGATGATGGAAGCCTTGAATGCCTGGCTAAGAAAGTTAACCCAGAGGCTGTATGTATGATTGTATGTATGATTGTATGTGTGTGAGAAAGAGAGAGAGAGAGAATAAAGAATAATGATGGTAGTGGTGGCTGAGGTAAATGGAGTGTATTTCTCCACATAGATAAACTTGGAGACAGTCAACCTGTTACACAATTATAGAAGCAACTAATAAGTTGCTCCCACTCTTCTCTTTGGGAGAAACCTCAGGGTGATATAGGATTGTAAATCTACATGAAAATTTGAAATAATTAAAATAATTTATAGGCATTTGTGACTGATGAATTTTTTATACAAAAATCACATTTGATGTTCACAGAAATCCTGTGAAGTAAAGATTATTGATATCTTTTATTAGCCCCCATTATAGACTAACAAATCGAACAAAACCCTGAAAATGCATGCAGGTAACTCTAGGTTCAAATACCAGCTCTTCTCTATATAAATTCTATACTTTTTACTGCACCACACTGTTACCATTATTGGTAACTTGAAGGAAGAGCCCATGTCTTACACTTTGCTCTTCCCCTAACACTGAGCCTAAAATGCTCATTGATTGTGTGCTTGTGACTAGAGCCCAGACTTTGGAAGAAGTAGTTACTCTTATGAAGATGAAAATTTATTTTCATCTCTCTGCCCTTTTGAATGTGTCTGGCATTCCTCAGATAGAGGAAATTCATATTATAGGAGGGTTGCCTCTTACAAGGCCCTAGAATACTGAAGTCTGTTTCACTGTCTCAATTTGCTTGTCTCACTGCCACTTCCTCATCTGTCTTCTATTCTGGAGGTTATGGATGCATCGCCCTCAGTCCACACTTCTTTGTCTCTGCCTCCTGGTATGTGTGAGAATAGATTTCTCTCCTTTCCTTTCTCCCTCCCTAACCTCCTTCCTACCCTCTCTTTCCATTTCTGCTCCCCCATTGCCCTTCCCTGTTCCCCTTCTTCCTCTTATTTTTCCACCCTCCCTCTCTCCTTCCTTCACTTCTCACTGCAATCTTACAGCCTACTGCAGTTAGGGTGCAGTCTCTGACCATTGATGATTTTTCTGCAAGTTCTTATAGTTACAGGAGGCAGCTGCTGCCTCTGCATTCTTCTATGGCAGGGCTCTAGTGTGTAATACCTGCATATCTACCTACCCTACTCCTGTGTCCTTGATAGCAGCACAGTTAACAGGAGCTCTTGGGTGTGCATGTTCAATTATAAGTCCTCTAAAGCCGCATAAGAATTAACCATATATGAAACAGTAGCACAGCCTAGGGGGGCTGAGAGACAACCAGTACACATTTATTCAGAATCGAATGCTGATTTCATTTATTTAAATGGCTATGCAATGAAGTATTGGATTTGAATAGCTTCAGAAAGTTAAATTTATAAAATAAATACCAACTTGCAAAGCTTTGGAAGCCAACATGGTTGCTGAGCTTCCTGATTTCATGTACCTAAAACTGAGTAAAGTTTGACAAATTAAGCTATGTGAATCAGTAGAAGGAATTTAGTCTCGATGTTAAAGCTGGAGATCTGTCTTCTAGGCCTACATCTGAGTATCTGTGTCATCTTGGGGAAGTCTCTAAATCTTACCGAGTCTCAGTATGTTCTGTAAAATTAGGATGATTGTGCCTTACGAATGAGATAATATGCGGGAAAAGACTTTACAATTTATAAGATGCTAATGGCCACAAAGCCTGACCATTGACCATATTTATTGTGTGAGGAGGAAGGGAACTGCGTCTGACTTCTGCCCAGAAGGGAAGCTTTATGCTGTGCACCTCCTGCCTCCTGTTTCATTGGAATGAGGTAGACTCAAAGCTGCCTTAGGCTGATAGCATAAATAAGTAGCATGTCATCACTTTTTTTTCCATAAATAAAACCCTTTTTGTTTATCATCTTTGTGGGTGGTGGTGAGAAGGAGAGGGTGTAGAAAGGAAGTGAAGTCTATTTCAAGCAAATCAGGTCAGTTGTACCAAATATCTCTGGCTCAAAGAATTAGCTGAGGACTGAGGATTAGCTAAATGTAGATGGATTTACTGATCAGCATAATACAATGAAATCAAAACACTATGAGTTAGTGAATTTCATGTGGTTTTGTACAAACTGGTTTTCCAGAATCATTTCCTTAAGTTTATATAATTTTAAAAGGTAATTTAATGAGATAGAAATTTTCTATAGTTGATATTTGAGGCAGTATTAAATATTGCTGTACCTTCAAGTAGAAACCATACTAAAGAGAAGTAAAGTTTGCAGTCAAATCAGCTTACACAGAAGGCAAACTATGTAACTGTTTAGAACACTAGACAATGAATTTTTAGAATTTTGTATTATTTTTAGTTGAAAAACTATAATTGTCAATGAATTTTAAAATAATTGAAAGTACAAGTGTGAGTGCTTCAAACATATTAATCTTCAAGGGAAGACTAATATTTCAAACCTAAGAGTTTCTAAATAGATCATGTTTATTCAAACCTAAGGGTTTCTAAATAGATCATATTTACACTAAGACTTTATTTGGTTTAAGCAATCTAATAATCCACCCCTTCATGTCACATTGCCAGTTAGAGAACACAATGTACAACCTGAAGACTTATATAAATGACATTTTAATATTCAGATCCTGAAGCAGTCGAGAAGTTTGGCTCTCTAGAAGCAATTTTTTTGCTACTCCTTTGGTCATCACCTCAGTTGTGCAAAACTAAAATTTTGATCATAACGCAAATTCAAATATGAGTTTTATTTAATCAGTGAAAAGCAGATTTACTCCTTTCCTAGGTTATACACTTCTTCGTGTCAAATATATGCAGTAGAGTTAAATAAGAGCTATATTATAAAAACTTTTGTAGCTTGTATAATTGTTATATTCATGATCTTCTCTTAAGTCGTTAATTGCTCTGAAAATGCCATTAAAAATTTTACAGAGATTTAAAAACTGCTAATTATAACATTCACTTGGGAAGTTATTTGTTCTATGAACAACTGCCTTTTTCCTTGAGACTGTTCAAATCCATTTTCGTTAATTCTCGTTAGACAATCGGTCTTTCTTTTTTTTTTTTTTTTTTTTTTTTGAGACAGAGTCTTGCTCTGTAGCCCAGGCTAGAGTGCAATGGTTCGATCTCTGCTCATTGCAAACTCCGCCTTCCAGGTTCAAGTGATTTTCCTGTCTCAGCCTCCTGAGTGCCTCGGATTACAGGAGCCTGCTAACACGCCCAGCTAATTTTTGTATTTTCAGTAGAGACGGGGTTTCACCATCTTGGCCAGGCTGGTCTCGAACTCCTGACCTTGTGATTCACCTGCCTCGGCCTCCCAAAGTGCTGGGATTACAGGCATGAGCCACCACGCCCGGCCCTCATTAGACAATCTTTAGGACTGAAGGAACTGTCTCTCTGTCCCACATCCTGCTTAGGCTAATTTTCCAAGTTTCTCCTTATCTGGTCAGGAGTGCTGTTATTCAAGCTGTAGGAATAAACGTGTGCTTGTTTATTGAGCCCATGTCCTAGAGCCCTAGGAGATGTTTTTATTTCACTTCGAGATTTTAACCTGTGATCTAAGCATCATTTCTAATTCAGCAGGAAGGATTGTTTACGGTGAAGCACTTGCTTTTAGACCAGGAGCTCAGAGCCCACATTTTAAAATATCTTACAATTTTAGTTTTTGAGAAATAAAGTTGGTGCAGTCTCTACCCTTGCTGGTATGACCTACAGTGTGCTGCATTTCAGTTTCTAATTTCTGAATGTGAAGATGACGAGCCTTGTTTTTTCCTAATATAATGACAACAAACAAAAACTCTACCCAAAATATACATTACATTGTAAATATTTCAAGTTTGTGCCAGTTAAGGACAGTTGTGAAGGACCGGTGATTTTTGTTCTATTTACTTATTTATTTTCACCATTGTGGAAACAGTGGAAGGGAATAAAAGCACTCGCACCCATCCGTTCTGTTCGCTGGCTCTCTGATGACAAACGGCCGATATGTGGAGAGCACATACCTCATTTACATCACATGCATAATGTACTCTATCTGGGATATTAGCTTCTCGGTCTTGCAGTGTTGCCTAACACACACAGTGATCAGCACATTTTTTGAGACCGCAATAATCAGAGGAATGTAACAGTGATGTGGGAACAAGAGGAAATAACGTGGAATAATAATGTACCCATCATTGTTCTGTTGTCATCCCTCCTAGCCAGTTTGGTTTCCCTTAGAGCCTAACAAAAGCTTCATGAATTCAATGGAATAAAACATGGAACTGGGTGCAAAATTAATACGTCTATTCCCGAGCTCCATATTCATAGAAAAAAGGAAAATATTGACTACATAGGGAACAGACTTGCCCTGAAAGCTTTGTGGATCTATGCATATGCTCATGTAATCTTCAAACAAGTTGTGCAGCCTTTTACAAATGTGTCTAGCCTCATTTAATCTCAAGTAAGCCTTTGGATATCACAAAGGAAAAAAAAAAGAAAAAAGTCAGATGTAGGAAATAAACTAAATCTTCAAAAATATGCAAAACATAAGTTCCCAATAAAATACTATCTGCTACATTAATTAGCAGGCTGTGCACAAAATTTATTCTTAGCATGCTAACCTCTTCATGATTTGCACACATTGACTCAAATAATGTCAGAGCAGTTTTCACTCATATTGTTCAAGATTTTATCAAGAGTTCAGTCCTGCAAGTATTTTACAAAGTAGTTGCATGTTCCTGTTCTATAACTGCTTGCAGTATTCCCAAATAAGTCTTACACATGAGTTCAATAAATAATTGGAAGCCCAGATGTTTGAAACAGATATAGCAGATACACTGTAGCTGTATTTAAAATACAGCTCCTTTCCCTTTGTCCTCCCATCAACTTCACAGCATTGCACTCTGCCATTTTCAGTCCTCTTCTAATTAAACCTAGATGCGCGGTGAGCATGTACATGTTCCCACACGTGCCCCTCTATCGTATGCAGCACGTGGAGGCATCCTGTATTATTG
This sequence comes from Pongo pygmaeus, assembly GCF_028885625.2. Lineage (NCBI taxonomy): Eukaryota > Metazoa > Chordata > Mammalia > Primates > Hominidae > Pongo > Pongo pygmaeus. Next base: position 60,088,936 of record NC_072382.2, read on the forward strand.
TTGCTGACTTGAGACATTCCAGCAAGGAATTCTGCTTCTTCAAACTGAACCGTAGCATTCTTTGTCCCTTAAGCTCACCTCCTGATAAGGAAATTGCTTATATTGAGACATGACTTACTGCTTCACATAGCAAAGAACTAAAAATTGGGTTTAAATTCCTGTCTTGAACTGAGCCTGACTCATTTCTGTGTCTCTCTATAGTACGACTAAAGCAGGCTCTTGTTCCGTGTTTGATAAATAAAGTAAAAAATATTAGATATCAGTAAAAACTAAGAACATTCTTGAATTTTAAAATATAGCTGCCTGATTTTCAGGACTTGAAAGAAATGTGAAGGAAATTTCATTTTATTTACTATACCTTTAGTTTATTAAATTTAACATTTTTGTTAATATGTACTTCTCCATCCCTATGAAGTTTTTTACCTTATAACTAAAAATGATGATTTCTAACTTATATATCTTAGTTTTTCCCTCTTTGAATAATTATACTAATTCCTGCAAATGCTGTGACATTATCAGAGAAAAGTTGTTTTATTTTTATTGTATTTTTTAAGAGATAGAAGAGTATTATCGTTACATTTGGGAATTCTTAATTTGTATCTTATTTAGTCTGGTGTGCAATGTGACACCAGTTAATTGTATGTTATTTTGTGGTAACTACATGTTAACTCTGTCGGAAGTAATGGTAATTATACTGTAATTGATATCAGTTCTCCCACATCTTTGGAAAACCATACAATTAACACATATCCCCACAGTTGGACACTATCTTTTGTCTTTTGTAATGGTGCCATATTGGAGTACTGTTTTGAAAAGCATTTCTAAATATTTTCTTCTTCTTTTAAACTCATTTTAAAAATTTCAATTTCAGAATTTTTTCTTAGTTTGTATGAAATGAAAACAGTTTCTAAATTTTAATTTTACTTAATCTTAAGAAAAGCTTCTTCCACAATCAGACACAGTCCTGGGTTATTTTTGTTTTTTATTTGAATACTCATTTGTGACATCATTTGACCTTATTTAGTGCTTATTTTTTCCTAGAAGGAGGATAACAGTAGAATATACAAAATCTTGACATTAAGGAGTTAATCAGTTTTTTTCTGAAGAAAGGCCCTCTTCTTAGCAGCAGTCTTTGCATTTATGTTACTTTACTTGCAGACAAAAAGAGATGTATTCTGGGCCAGTGCCACCATAATGAGTCTCAAACTAGGGACACAGAGGAATCTTTAAGCCACATTCAGATGAAAATGTGTTCCCTCTGATTTTCCCTGCATCCTTTCTTTGCCTTCCCTTGCCTTTGTGTCCCTTCCCTTCTATTGCTTTTGACTATGGTGGCCACAGAATTTCAGAAGTAGCCAACAGATGCTTTTTAGCTAAGTGTGACCATGCTTTGGTAGGCTTGTTTGAAAAAAATGCATTGTTTTTTAGTGCTTTTCTTGAGATGAATAATTCCTCAGAATTTTTTTAGGCGTGATTTTATCAATGTGTGTTGCAGTATAGATCTTAGAGAGAAAGAAAGTCAAATATCATAGAATCATAAGATTTCAGAGCTGGAAGAAACCATGGAGATAAGTTAACTTAACTCCCTCATTTTGCAGATGAATTATACAGGGACTAGCATAGTTTGTAGAGTAAGAGTAGCTCAGTGGAAGGAGCAGGAGACTGAGAGTCTGGAGCTGAGAGGCATGTTCTGGATCTGTCACCAGCCGGCTTCAGGACTGTGGTAAGTGTCCAGACCTCCTTGGTCACATTGCTGTTTGAATGAAGAGGCCTTTACGTTTCCTTCTGGCACTAAAGCTTTCTCATGCTCCCTATTTTTCTTTTTAAGATATATGTTATTTTTGCAGCATACATTTTTTTTTAATTATAGGAAAAGCTCTTAGGAGATACAATATGCTTATATATATCATAAATTAAAACAAATACATGGTAGCAATACCTTACATTTTTCCACTTTTTGTGTTTATGTTTCTGAGGGAAAAAAATCTTCAAATTTATCAGTTTTCCAGCTAAAACTGAAATGGAAGCTATATTTCTAAAGAAAATATTTATTCTTGGTTCGTATAGGTTTGATGTTTTCAACTTGAATAAACTGCACCTGTGTTTCCACAAATAATACTAAAATGTACACATTATAAATTAAACAGTTACCTCAAATGAAGTACTTAGATTTTGAACTAATAGAATTCCCAAGATACCTTTTTGGACAAAGACATTTGCTTAGCTGGTCATTAATTTTATTGTGACACTCTTTGTTCATATGGTACATGTTAGAATAACAGTATCTTATTGGTGGTTTAGGTGGAGATAGAATTCTCCACTTTTTAAACCATCTGTTCAGTTTTAATAGGAGTTTGTGTAATTTTACAGTGGGACTTTTTGTGAACTTTTTACTGAAACAAATGGTTAATCAGAGAATATTCAGGAGCAAATCTGCATCATGCCTCTGTACATGAATAAAAAGTTGAAACCACATATAAGTAGGAGTTAGGCTGCCACACAACTGGATTTGCTTAAATCTGAACGCTTTATAACTCTACTTGGGAGTTGCAAACTTATAAATAACCTCGCAATTGGTTAAAACCATATTAAAACCATATGAATGAGACAGAAAGCATTTGGTTAAAGGGGTTCAGTAAGCACTATAATCCTGATGAAACTAATTTAATTCAGTGGCTCCCAAGCCTAAAAGGGTCTCATATCTTCAGAGTTAATGCTACTGTATCATTTATCATCTGATGGTCAGTGACAAGAGTCTAAATGTGTGTTACAGGAGATGTCTAGGATGCTGTCCTTGCTGGGGGTGCAGAGACAGAACTCCCTTAGTTTGGAGTACTCTTCAAATCCTGAGGGAAACTTGTCATACATCATTGGAGAATGTTTTTGAAAGGTCCATAAAACATCTCCACAAGAAGCTCTGCAGACATTAGTTCATTTCAGCAGGCATGTGCTGCATGCTTCTCTGCTTGCAGCGCACAGTTCTCCCTGGGCATAGAGCAGGTCGTGAGACACTTTCCCTCCCTTGAAATGCTTATGGTCCAGTGGCATATATCAGCATTCCTAGAGTTTATCTCAACAGTTTATAGCATTGAGATTCTGTTTCTTGCCTCAAGTATAAATCTTCCTGTTTTTGAAAACCTTTGTTAAGTGCTTCCTTCCCTTTAAAGGATAACTTTTTCTTTTGAAGAATCATAGATAAATATATAGATGGATGGACAAGGCTGTCAACAGATAGAACTGCTACTAGATCCTAAAGAAAAAGTTTCTAGATAATTGTTTGTGAGGCTAATAGGACCTTATCTCTAAAATATGCTGCTTTATTATTTGATAATTTTGGAAAGCAACTAGCACCTTTCATGGCATAAGAGGTAGAAGCTGCCATTGTATTAGTTGGCCAGGGTTGCCATAATAAACTACCAGAGACTGCAGACTTAAATAACAGAAATTCATTTTCTCACAGTACTGGCTGGAAGTCCAAGATCAAGGTGTTAGCAGGTTCGTTTCTTCTGAAGCCTCTCTCTTTGGCTTGCAGATAGAGGCTGTCTTGATGTGTCCTCACATGCTCTTTCCTCCGTGTGCACACATCCCTGGTGTCCTTTTTTGTGTCCAGATGTACTCTTCGTATAAGTACACAAGTCAAATTGGATTAGGACCCACCCTAAGAGCCTCATTTTAACTTAACTACTGCTTTAAAGGCCCCATCTCCAAATACAGTCACATTCTGAGGTATTAGGGGTACCTATGAATTATGGGGAAACACAATTCAGCCCATAACAACCATCTTTACTCAGCTTGGCTATTTCCAAATCTTATGAAGTGATTTCATTGGGATTACAGTGCCTAAGGATTTCTCTTGACCAATGTCTTTGTTTGCGCGGCTTTACCAGGATTATCTTCCCTAGGAATGTTCTTGTTTCTCAGGAGGAATTAAACTGAAATTAATATAATTCTGTTGTAACAGTTTATTCTATTACCCTTTCATAAGAGATTGGCCTTTTTAATTAATTCAAAGAATGAATTGCTAATGGTGAATTGCTAAGCAATGTAAGAGATGTGTAAGGATATTTTTTGTGGAGGTGGTTCAGATTTTAGGGAAAATTCTTCTTGGAGAACCCTTTCTAGTGATAATAATAAGGCAGATTTTCTGTATCACAGCTCTGGGCCAACCCTGACCAGGAGATCACTCTATGGTTTAATTGACTTACACACCTTCCTTTGTATTTATCTGTCTTTTAATTATTTATATTTCACTGCTTTAAATAGGATCTGAAAATAATTGCATTTTATATAAAAGTAAAATTAAAATGAAAGAAGAAAGAGAAGGAATTTTACCAAGATTACCAAGATTTAACAACCAGAGAGCCTAATATGTGCAACATCATGAGAGGCACTTATGTTATAGCGATAATAAGACATGGATACTGTACCTTGAGGAGCAAGTTGAGGAGAACTGGAAACAGACATAGAAACCAATAATTGTAATATATTTTTCTATAAATGTGGTGATGGAACACCACATTTGGTGTCAGAGGAAAGGGGGTAGGGGTGTTAGAGAAAAGGGGATGATAGATTCTTCCCAGGGCTGGTGGAAGGAAGTCAACAAAGGATTTTGTCTAGAGCAGATGTTTTAATTAGGCTTAGAAAGGACTAATTATGATGTCATCTGGAAGGGAAGACATCATAATTAGAAAGAAAAAGTGGTATTCGGAAATACATAGGATTTTGGAATATCATAGCTAGTTCAGGGAGCTCCAAGAAATTCCATTTTATTGTAACGGGGAGTATAAACTAGAGTGAATAGGACATGAAGCTGATGAGGGAGCAGGAGCCAGATCATAAAAAGACATACATAATTTACAGAGAAGTTTGGTTCTTATCATACAGGTGAAGGAAGACTTGAGTGCTTAAAAGTAGTGAATAATTATCCAGCTCCTACATGGTTACTAAGGTTGAGATTTAAATTTACTTCTGAGTTACTTAGCAGCCAAGATAAAATGGAAAGCATTGACTGGGCACAGTGGCTCATGCCTGTAATCCCAGCACTTTGGGAGGCTGAAGCAGGCAGATCACCTGAGGTCAGGAGTTCAAAACCAGCCTGGCCAACATGGGGAAACCCCGTCTCTCCTAAAAATACAAAAAAAATTAGCCAGGTATAGTGGTGTGCACTGTAATCCCAACTACTTGGGAGGCTGAGGTAGGAGAATTGCTTGAATCTGGGAGGCAGAGGTTGCAGTGAGCTGAGATCATGCCACTGCACTCCAGCCTGGGCAATAGAGTGAGACTCTGTCAAAAGAAAGAGAGAAAGAGAAAGAGAGAGAGAGAGAGAGAGAGGAAGGAAGGGAGGGAGGGAGGGAGGATGGAAGGACAGAAGGAAGGAAGGAAAAGCAAAGCATCTTTGGTTATGTATTGTTCTATTGTTGATATAGGAGAAAGGATATTGACCTTTGGATAAGGACATTGTCATCATTGTTGTTTAGCTTTGAGATACTTAGCAAACATTAAATAATATCTTTAACAGAAGTGGATATGTTATGAGTTGCTGTATTTTTTGCAAAGCACTCACATGTATAATCTCTCATTTAATCATTAAGCCCTTGCGGCATGAGCATTGTCTATTCCATTTTACAAATGTGGGAATAGGCTCAGAGAGATCACATGGTAATCTAGAGTTATTATTCAAAATTCACCTCAGTACAAATACATATCTAAATTTTGATTAAATGACTTAACCCATATAAAAATTCTTTTTGAACCTCACCTTCTTCTGGTTGATAACAATAGTAGTATTTTCTCTGTAGTATTGGTATGAGATTAAAGGAAGTACTCATTGGAAAGGGCTTTGCACATTGTAGATGATCAGTGGGTGGCATTCTTCCCTGCTTCTACACCAGTAGATATATTTATGCTGTGATGGCAAACACAGTTGGAAAACAGCAGTTAGTCCTTAACTAATTCTTAAGTGCTAGCACAATTTTGGTGTTAAAAATGTATGAGAAGCTAGACAAATTAATAGCTTTAGCTGAAAAACTATTATTTAAAAATGAGGTTCAATAATGAACCTCATTTCATCCAGCCAAAGTCTATATTATCATGATTACTTACTCTAGAAACATCACAATGTCACTAGGAAAGTAAGTCCTATGCCTCTAAAATAATTCCCTCAAAATATAATCACCTTTTAAAAGTACATGTGGTTGCTTTCCAGTGTAAAGCCTACATTTTTGATCATTCATTAAATTACTAAATGCATAATAAAGGATCTAAAATAAAGTATAACAAAGTGATAGTGTTTGTTAAGTCAATAAAAAGGAAACCACATGTCTGGTTAAGTGATGTTTCTGGAGAATCACAGCATGGCAGGATACGTCTAGAACAAGGAATTAAAGAAAGTCATTCAAAGTAAGAGACAGAATATCTCTTAGCATTATACTTAGCATTGTCTTGCTTTCAAAACAAAACAAGCCTTTTATTTTGAAATGTGTACTGCTTTTTAAGCCAAGCATTTATGATATGTAGTATCTTCTTTTGCCAGAGTTTTGCAAAGACTTCGCAAAGATGGATTGTATTAATCTGCAGAAATTCCAAGTTAAACTCAAAATATCTTTTTCACATTAAATTATATAATCAAATTGCATTTTTCTATTGTGCTCTTCTAAAATTGCTTATTTACCTCTTTTATAAAATATTTAAGGTGTTTTTCTGAATTTCCTTGTTTTGATTATTATTGCCCTTTTAGATACTCGTGCAGCATGTTTTTGATTTATGTGACTAGATTAGTTATGTGGCCTTATATAAACCTGCAAGTATTTATGAACACTAATACTAAATGCTCTGTAAGATATATAGAAAAGGTCTAAGATACAATCTCTGGCTTGAAAAATCTTTTGATGTTGTCGAGGGAGACTTGGTGGTGCACATGAACCAAAAGTCCAATTCTTTAACATAGTACGTAACTAGGGGCTAATTACGTAGGCAAAACTAGGACTTTTTGTATATCAGAAAGTAGGTAGATCAGAGAGTTTATAGAGTTCATGGAAAACTTGGGTTTTTCCATATGAATAGGATTTGGCGAAGAAGAAACGAGAAGGAAGGATGATCGTGGTATTATTATTGAAAGGCAAGTCACTGCCCACCTCAACCAGAGGATATGTGACAGGAGAACTGTAGAAAATTGAGTTTAAAAAGGTGTGTGGGGAGCAGTGTATGAAAGATCTTGAAAACCATGTAGAGGAGCTTGGAGGAAATGCAGTAGACATGGTAAGCCACGGAAGGTTTTGAATCAGAGACATGAAGTAGAACTCTGTGCAGAGTGTGAGTAGAAGGACTGGGGAGGACAGTGCCAAGGATCAGGCAGATCAGAAAGGAGACTGCAGCAGTGAGATAGGTGTGAGGACATGAAGACATGTGCTGGGGTAGTTAGTGATGGGAGGAGGGCATTGAGAGAGGGATGAGGGCAAGAGGCTATGTGGAAGAAAAATCAGCAAGCCTGGATCATCGCCTGGACAGAGAAGGGCAAGAAAAGCAGTGAGACAAATCACACTGACCCCTTGGCACCAATGTGAACACAGGAAAGGAGGGGAAGCTGGGTAAAGAGAAAGCTGCTTTTGCAGGGGAATCTTTACTTTCAGTTTAGGAAAGAGTTTTCCTGGGTTGGAAATAGATCAAAATACACAAATGAAAATCAAACTTTCATAAAAATTGAAGCTAAGAGCTAGGATGAAAACGACAAGACTTATTTAGCTTACACTCAATAACCTAGACATAGCTGAAACTCTGAGGATAAGATATTATCTCAGAATATTGTCATGGCCTTAGAGAACTTTTATTCATAATACATATATTTGTTATTTTTCTTAGAAAATTCTGCTTTAGGAATACACACAAAACACGAGTAGTGGAGCTGTAGTATTACCCTTTCCTGCAAAATTCCTTATCATTACACATTTGAAAGATTTTTAAGTCTTTAATATTTAAATATGTATTTTAGGATGCAACAACAAAATCCTTATTTACCTAAGAAAGAATCATACCAGAATCCCCATGTAGAAATTAGGTGTTTCTAAATCCATAATTATATGAGCATAGAATTTATTTACTGTCTTATATATACATAAATAGAGTATTTGGCAATTAGTTCATAACACACATTTAGGTTTATTTAAGAGAGTCAATGTAGAGAGTATCATAATTATAATGCATTTTACACATAAAAATAACATGAGATAATCATTTTTTACCTGTATTAACTATGCTATAGATAATGGCCCCTTAGTTGTATGTTCCATGGCTGCTGTGAATGATCCCCCATATTCAGACACCCCTTAGAAATGAGCTTTTGAATAAAGGTTAGTAAAGTACCTCTCATTCAGACCATTGGAATGAAATATACAACATCATTGACCAGACATGTGTACTTAAATGAAATATATTTGTTTGTAAAGCAGCAAACAAAAAACCTCTCTCAGCGTGTGCCATTTTCCACTTCAGTTTGTGGCAAAGGGGACCATGTTGAAATAATTTGAGGCCTGGTACACGCTGGTCAGTCTTGGTAAAGAAGAAGGGAGGGACCTAGCGCATCATTACATTTCACGTGTTGTTTTTCAGGAGATGGCTGCAATCAGTCACTTCGCATATGGTTTGAAAAAGGCTTGTCTCTCTGGGAAGCAAACTGTTATTTAAGTACACAAACCACTCTGCTACTGAAACAGTTTTGCCAAACTTATCCAAGTATTCTCACATGCTTAAAGATGGTATAAATATCATTTATTGCTAGCAGTTTTCTTCAGACTATATGGAATGTCTTCCTGCTGCCTGATCTAAGTGTCCCAGTTTACATTATGGCCTTTGCTGCCTCTGTTTGATGGAGTGATCAGTAAAAATTTAATGACACTATAAAATAATAAAAATGTCATTAATTTACCACGGATCTTGGATGCAGTGGTTGTAAAGTTACATTAATAAACAGAATATTTTTTACAACAAAAAGCATTGTTACGTGGGAACGTATAAATAACACACATAAATTTAAGAGCAATTTTACTGTTAGCACACACATTATTATGGAATAGCCAATAAGTGTATAAAACATAGTATATAAAATTTTATTAAAATATACTGCGCACATCAAAAATTCAGCTTTTATCTAAGTGCAAAGAAAAGCCATTATTGTGTGCTTACTGTTTCATTGCTGTTCTTTCCCCAGATCACAATTTTACATTTGATGCCAGTAAGAGGAAGTTGATTTTTTTCCTAGATGAAAACAAACCTCTGTTCTTTTAGTTACCCCAAATTCATTCTCTCTCTCCACCCATGCAAAGACAAAATTGATCAATCTTGCCATGGTAGGGAGGGAAAAGTTGCTAATTTAATGCAAAGTTAAAAATAATGCCCGAAGAGTTGAATGGTTTGTTCAGTGACTCTGGAAATAAGGGATAATAATGCAGCAGTCTATCTGTCATCAGTGAGGCTGCCCCGTCATTGACTCTGATAATATGTGAAGATGATGGATGCTACCGCCTTGTGGCTTGTAACATTTAACATTCATCAGCTCTCACTAAAGGGGGCTTTATCATTTAAATATCTTTATTTAATATGCAACATCTACCTCATACATCATAATTTCAAAGCACTTAGAGAGCCAACAGTCCTACAACACAGCAGAGCTGACTTTAATTTTTTTCAATAACTTTTATGTTGCCTGCATGTTTGTGACTGACAATGCATAAGTAAGTGTCTGATCACACTGCTGCATGTAAAATTCACTGTCAACATGAAGATAGGGCAGTTTTCCTGGAAGGGGTGGGATTAAATTAGCATTGAGGTATTTTGCTTATATCTCCAACATATCTTACTTGGGAGGTGTGTACATGGTGAGAACTAGTTCAAGTGTGTGTAAATTTGGACTTAAGAACTTACCACCCACAGTCTATATTTGTTCCATATAGGGGCATGCTCATGGATGCTTAATGGCAGAAGTTTAAGCTTGTTGGAACCAAAGTATCTTTATACTTCTCTCTGTGCCCATGTCCACATCCTGTATTTACTAGGCTCATGTTCAACCTCACTGGTAAAATCTTTGCTTAGCTCAGCTGCCCAGACGTAACTTGTAGACATCAGGCCCTCTTATCTTATGGTTATGTGGCTGGCAAATAAATATTCTGAGCTATTCTTTGAAGAAAAGAAGGAAATCTTCTGGGAGACTAGGTGGGAATTTATATGAAAGGGCATGGCTTTGCAGGGTCCTTCTTTAATCTCAAACACAAGTGCTTAATATTACCAAATCTAAAATGCAACCCACTGCCCAAAACAATTTCTATCATTGATTTATTTTCTTCCTATTTAACAAGTGTTTCATGGGATATTCTTCCTTGACTTCTACTCTGTCAAAATATTGATATTTTAAAGAGAAAGTATCTCTGCAGAAGGTTTTTTTTCAATGAAGTCAGAAAAATGTATGACTTCAAAGACACTGAATGTGTTGTTGAATGTTCTGAATGTTTTTTGTTATGATTAAAAACAAGCTGATACTACTGAATTGTGAGTGCACTTCATTTTTTATAAAAGAAAAGATATTATCATCATGTAAGCTTTGTTGTCTTAGGATTTTACAAACCATGGCATGTAATTTTCCCTCTTCTCCTTCCTTGTCAAAATATTGATATTCTTTCAGGAACTTTATTTTATTTTTTTTTTTACCGAGAATATTTTCCAGTAAAATCAAAGAGAATGAGTGACTAGAAAGATACTTGAAATATGCATATTGATAGATAGCACGGTCTGTTGATTTTCAGAGAAAGTTGTTTTTCCCCCTATGAAAATACAGTTAAAGGTTGTTCTTCCAAGAAGATTGCAGGTGTCACATCAAAACTCCTTTTGCATTTAACATAGGGAAGGCATTCACATGCAAATATTTGAAATGCGAAACAATGTGATAAAACAAAGGTTGAATATTTTGCTTTCCCTGGTACTACTCATCTCCACTTTAATTCTTTTTCTTTACATCATGACAACCAAAGTGCTACTCAAAAATAGAAATTGGCTGATTAAAAGCAGCTGTCCTTTCCCTGACTGTGTCTGAAGCTCCCACAAGGCTTATAGTTGCTTTTTGTTGTGTCCTGCATCTGGGTTAATTTGTTCTTGTGCACCAGTATTTTCACATAGGAAGATATTAGGGAACCATACTTAACTTGGTTTTTATTTTCATTGTGTTTTTTTATAAGAGTCATATTTCAGAGGTTTCCCCACATACTGCTATTTAAACTAGTGAGTATTACCCAGTTAGGGAAATTCATGATTGTAATTTTTGTTGCAAATCTTTCATAGAAATGGTGTAGATTAAAGCAAGGTTTATGCTGTGTTTTCTTCCAACACAGATTTCAACATATTCCATGATGAAGGGGAACTGGAAGACTTCCTGCACAATTTGACTGATGGGAATTAATTATAGAAATATAATGATATTCAAAAATAATCATATTAGAAAGCACAAATGTAGTCAGGCTGTACAAATGAAGCAGAGACTCTATCAAGTAATTGTATGTTTGCTCTTTAAGAATATTTCCAAGTTTCTAAACATCTTACAGAAGAGAACACTCAGAGTGTTTCCATCTAATGCCGAACATGCTCAGTACAGAACTAGGTCATTGAACAATAGACTGAACAGCAATCAGCACTCTACTGCTGCATAATGCATTAAGTATAACATGCAGAAACCATTCCCGGAGCTAGAAGCTGCTATTTCATGTCTGTAAATTCAAGCTGACATGACATTTAATATTGTTTCATAGTAATGAACAACAAGGTTTCATTCATTCATAAGCACAACACAAAGCCAAGTTTGAGTCAGGAGAGTAGTGAGGAGACGAGAGGGGGACATGAGCTGTGTTTCTGCAGACAAGAACACCATATTAATGATGGTCAATGAGCCCCTCTGCTACTGATCCAGAGAGCTGCAGAGGGAGTGTTCACTGTGATGCTTCAGACTCCTACTCCTAGAAGAACTGGTGAACAAGTAAAACATCGCTGGGTTTCCCTCCTAAAGCAGCAGGGGTATTTAACTTTCCTGGCTCCATGGCTGGCTAGGAGTGATGTCCTCCTTTTCAGTTCCCAGAAAATCACAGTTGAAATTCTGAGACAAAATAGTAGTATCAATCATCATCTGGTTGGCCTGCTTTGAAATATTTGTTTTCGAAATCCTTGCGCATAAAATTCTGATTTGTATTTCCCCAAGAATACCAATGCAAACTATGATCTCTAAATGAGAAAATTCCTCTCCCATTAAATTTAGCCGTGTATTTTAATAGGAACTGCCCTTCAGGTTTTTGCATTGTTGGCTCAACCCTCTCTATTGCATTCTTTTTAGATTACTGGAGCAAATCCAACAGAGAGAAGATATGCATAGAAGCTCTGGCAGGTTCCCTGTCACAGCTTTCCTTTCCCTACAGGTACTATGGTCTAGATGCTGTCAGTGCTGTCCGTGTCACAAACAGCTTTCAGCGGAATGTTCCTGCAAGATTTTCAGAGTCCACATTGGTCAGAAATGATATTTTTGAATTCACCTTTTGTCCATTAATCAAGATAGAAACTGGAAGGAAATGGTGGCTGTTTTGGAAACTAGAATAAGCCTCTGATTATTTGTTCCTCTAGGAAAGAACACGCTTTGAGAATATGGGGCCCCAGTTAACGGGAAAGTCAAATGAAGATGGAAAACTGGGCCCAGGTGTCATCGACCTTACTCGGCCAGAAGATGCAGAGGGTGAGTGGCTTTTCTCTAGTTCTTTTCTGCTGCTCCATGTGTTTCCAAAGGTGTGTCTGAGCTAGATATAGGATCTTTATAGTTTTTCATAGGAGTCATCAGCTAGATTTCTTAGGCAAAGCAAAGGAAATGTTACTCTTCAACTACGAATGTATGTAAGTTATGTTGTGCATTATAGTAGAAGACTTTAAGAAGCAGTTAGATCTTACATTACCGAATACTTAGCAATCCAAGTACTTCAAGTTACCATCAAAGTTTTAAAATAGAAGGGTCCTCTACATCTCAATGAACAGCAGAATTCTGTGTTTCATCCATCTCACTGCATTTGTATTTAAAAAGGGAAAACTTACAAAGGAGGACTTTTAAACATTATTTTATCTTTCATTGACAAGTAATAATTGTATATATTTATGGGGTATAAAGTGATTTTGATACATGTATACATTGTGGAATGATCAAATCAGAATATTTAGCATATCCAAATCAAGTGATTCCCAGGTACAATCAAACCATTTTGGGGATTAAAGATAGTTTGCGGCAGTTTTAGCATAAACTTAATAATTGCTTGGGGAAGGCCCAGCCTGTGCCTATGCACTAACCATCACTAACGTCTTTCAGAAGTCTGGGTGGAAAGACCAGCCTTCCTCTCAGAATGTTTACCTGCACCAATATCAATGCCTGTTCACTTCTTTTCCCTTTTGGTTTGTTTGTTTTAAATGCACAAGCAGCACATCAGCAGAAATTGCTCCCCAGAGTCTGGGTACAATTTATGGGTTAGGTCAGTACTTCAGTAGTAATGTTGCCTGGTTATTTACTGTGTCATCACAGAGTAGAGACTGGTTTTCCAGTTACCTGTTCCTTTGGCAGAATCTGTCCCACCAGTCAGGGAAGATTAATTTGTTCTCTTCAGAGTAACATGATACTTCACCCATCTCAGGTCCCAGCTAAAGTCCTTCTTTAGCTTAAGGGGAAGAATCTCACTAGTATCCCTTTAACTGGCAGGGTTTCTTCCAGGACCCTAATCCCTCGAAAACACATGAAGACACTTCTTAGCAGCATCTAAACTGGGCATGGCTTTTAGTGAGAGCCTGGGGCCGTCCCAGGCAGCCCAGAAATCCCTGGAATGAAGACTCAGAGATGAATAGTGTTAGACGTTAGGAAGACCTTCAGAAATTTTTCACAATGCTAATTTTTCCTACTAGTAGGAAAGACTAATGTTTGATGATAGTTTGGGAGACAAGGTGTTAAAATAAATTCTGATTAGGATGTATATGTGTGTATGGGAGTAGACAGGGAGGGAGGGAGGGGAAGAGAAGAGAAAAGAAGGAAAGGAACGAAGAGGAGGGAAGATAGATAGGAAGGGAGGCATAAAGATTACTCAAAACCAGAAATGTGCTTGCTGTCTTCCTTGAAGAATGTGTATCAACAGCCCATTATTTTCATAGGCACTTAAAAGTGCAGGTTTTCCACCAATAAGGGTTGAGGTTCTTTTACCTAGGGAGCCAAGAAGTCCAAATGATGTTACTTGCACAGTTAACCATCTGACTGCAACACAGAGATTGTGGCTGGCCTAAAAGCCTGTGTGGAAGTGTTTCAGGTCTGGCCCATCTCAATTTTATTGGGAGATTGTACTGTAGAGTACCTAAATTGTGACCATATGTAATGAAATAAATATTTTTCATTACTTTGGAGTATTCAGTCTGTTTATTTGACAACAAACTGGTAGTTACAGAGCTCTGTCACCTTACCTGTGCTGTCAAAGACTTTTCTTAATTTGTCATTCACACTTTTTCATTTGCTTCCTTAACTGCATATTTGGTGTAAATACAGTCAGTTATCTCTCAGTAATGTCATTATCTAGTTAGTGATATCATGTGCTTGGTAAGTTAAAAATCATGGTCAGAGTTATGAACTATATAAGAGGAAAAAGTTAAAGATTTAACTCTAGAGAAACACTGCATATAAATATTTTTGGATATTCTATTCAATGCCTAGATTGTCTAGATTCAAACCAATTTCCCTGGCTGTTTTGTTTTTAGAAAACTTTTTTATGAAGTGTTTATATACTAGAGGATGTCTTATGCTTTTTACCCACATTTTCTCATTTAATCCTTATACACATTGTGAAGAAGGTATTACTTTTTCCATTTTACAGGTGAGAAAACTGAGGCTGAGAATAATTAAATTACTCACTATGAGCTACATATTAAGGGTAGAGCTGAGATTCTCCCCAGCAGCCTGCCATACTGCCCCCACTGTATATGCAGAAACACGTGGTCCCTTCATTTTTCTGAACAAACTCCTTGTGACCTTCCTCAGTACAGCCCATTTCCTCTGCCCTAAATATAGCAAGTCATGCCATACGCCAGCTCTCATGTTACTCTGTCACACATAGCAGCAGTGCCTGATGAGTATCATAGTAGAAGGGCTGTAGTGGCCCAGGAGCTTAAGGAGCATGTGAAAACCTCCCTTTAGAAGCTTGCCCAGAAGTTGCCATTGAGACCTCATGTGCTTTTGGGGGTTCATGAATGGAGTCAAGTTACCTGTTCTAATACCGACTGAAGTGCAGTGCTTCTGTGAGGACTGCTAGCATGGGTAGCAGCCTTCTGCTGACTTCAGGATATGTCCTGGCATCTGTTCAAGGCTGAGCTGATTGCAAAGTCTGCTGGAGTTACACTTCATATTAAAGTCAGAGTAGATAACAGGTACACATGATACTTTCTCTACTTCGTTCCTTCATATTTCCCTTAACAGTAAGATTAGGAAGAAACTAAAGTATCAGAATAACTAAAAAAATCATTTGCTCCTTCACTTAGTCTTTGGTCTAAAAAAACAACCAGCCACATTTCTTGAGTGCCTACCATGTGCCAGCCCCTAAACTAGACTTAAATGATGGGCAGCAAAGCAGAGATGTCCTTGACCTCTTTAAACATATGGTTTAGTGAGGAAAGACAGAAGATTGAAAGGGAAATATGTACATACATAATTATCATGGAGAAAAGTGCTAAGTAGATCAGGACTTCTTTGTGCTTTATAGAGGATTCGGAGTGAGAGCTCCTTAGCAGGGCTGAGTTGATAGGTAAGTTCTGTGCCTCTGGCCCAGGATGTCTTCTCCCTCAGTCCATACAGGTTTCCTCTGGCTTTGGAACAGCAATTTTAAGGGGCTATGCCCTCCCCCCATGTCTACCCCATCCTCCTGTGGGGCTTCTGAAGTGACTAAAGTAAGCCAACCCAGAAGATAAGGCCCTGCTTCCACCAGGCTTCCCAGAAAAATGTCTGCCAGCCATGAAAATGACAATATCACTTAGTAAGCAACTTGTAGACATGCTTCATAGCCCTGAGCCTGGAGGCAGTGAGGAAAAGGTCACCAAAAGAGGCAGCTGTGGATGTGTATTAACCACTCATCAAAATCATATGACAAAACCATAGGCAAGGAAAACAGAAATTAAAAATATAAAAGGCAAATGCCTTCAAAATTTTATTTTTAAAGTCCAGCTGTTATTTGGCTTGAATGTGACAAGACAGCATTTCTTGTTCACCATGATATTTATAAAACTACAAATTCATTGGTGCCGGGGACTTAGGAAACATGTTTAAGGTTTTGTTATACTTTGAAGCAGTTGAAGTCTTAACATGTATTGAGTATACATAATTTGTTAGCTCCTATGTAGGACATGTAAGGAAGAGAGGGCTTGATTAGTTGAGTCTGTCACCATATAATTAAGAATAGTGAACAGCTGTTGAACTTTTTATGGACTTTTCGTATGGCATTTCCCCTTTTCTTATTCTGCTTAGGCAAGAGTGCAATTCTTATTCCAACTCTCCTAATTTCAAGGTTGCCTACAGACTAGAAAGAGTTCTAGCCTGTTTAATGAGAGATTTGAGTTGAAGTTCCTTTGCTAAATGACTAAAAACAAGAACCTCTGGGCTTAAGTTTATCTTTTAAAAGAGGTATGTTGGATTTGACTTCATCTAAGGTCCTTTCCAAGTCTGCGATTATTATTAGAATCTTGATAAAACACTGAGTGAATTTCTCATCAGAAAGAAGATCTATCTATCATAGGTTCCATTTAGGCTTTTTTTTAGAGAAGTAAAAGAAGAGAGTAATGGCTTAGAGGTTGTATTTGTGCCACTTGCTGAATTGGGTTTTCATGTTCCTTGAGCTTTTCTTTTTATTAATGAGAAGATCTCTCCAGTAGTATTTCCCAATTACCTTTCGCAGATGGGCTCCCTCCTCTTTCTCTCTGCTCTCCTTTCCCCCAGCAACAATAGTTGAGACTCGGCTTTTTAAATATATTCTTTCCATCCTGTTTCTTTTTTCTCATATACCTGGGGTTTCTAAAGGGATACTTTTCTTTTGTTTCTGTTTTGCTGTATGGTTTGAGTAAGAAAACATTCTTCTAACACCCTTAAAACAATTTTCACATCAATTACTCTGTCTCAGACTTTTTGGGAGGTTGTACCTCATTTTGATTTGGAGCATAGTGAAAGATAAGCCTAGCATTTATGGATGAGCTCTGAAAGGGATTATATTTGGCCAGACTGTTGGACCCTAGATCAGAACTGGAATGATGTGCTGTCCTCCATGTATTAAAACTTTGCATTGATTCAAATGGAAATAGATATGTGTACCAAGAATACCCTCTTTTGGGACTATTGCTCTCACATTTCTTCAGAAGCATTTTATAGATTTATACTGAATTTGTGAACTGGAACACAGCCAAGATGACCTTACCCTTCTGAAGCTTTATTTGTGTGTGTGTGTGTGTGTGTGTGTGTGTGTGTGTGTATGTAGCTCCAACTGCTTCTAAGTTTTATATCTCAGGATAGTTTTTTTTTTTATTTTCAGCTTAAGCTCTTTGTTTAAGACAAATAGCAGAGATTGCAATAGTTCTTCTTTTCTTTAAAACACACTGCTTAATATGAATGCCCTCTCTTAAAAATCCTGCTCATTGATCCATATACTTGGAAATTGTTGAAGCTTTCCTCATTCCCCTACCCTCCCTAGATCCTTATTCCTGGTAGAAAAGATTGACTCTGTGATACACGACTCATCCAAGGCAGCAGAGGCAAACTGTAGCCTAATCTGGGGTGGAATTTAAATGCTATAACTGTGTATACTTTGGAATGTAAAGATCATTAGTTCAAGCCTACCAGAATACAGTGCTTCACATTGCAACTCTTGGATTCTCAGATTTGAAATAAAGGAGAACGGTCATCAAATCTGTAATTCAGGCCAAGAAATCACTTCTCATATCCCTGACAAGTAGTCGTTTTACATCTGTTCAAATGCCTCTGAGAGTCTGAAAGCAGAATACTGACCATTTCTTGAGAGGCTCATCCTAATTCAATTAGCTGTTTGTTAACAATTTATAACTAAAATTTGCCGCACTTTCTTGTAACTTCTACCCATTGGTTCTAGTCTGACTTCTAGACCCTACCAATAAAACTTATCATTTCTTCATTTGACACCCCTTCAGATATTTGCTTAAGGGCTAGAAGACTTAAATTCTGGTTGTTTCATCCTTGACAAGTCATTTTCTTCCCCTAAATTTTCTCATCTGTCAATGAGGAAGTTGGTCTAGATGGTTTCTAGTTGACAGTTTTTAAAACTTTATTATTTTACTGCTGTATAATTGAAACCATTCACCTTCAAGGCAACTAAAGTATAATAAGTATCAATTAGGGATGATACAATAATCAAAATAAATACAATTATTGTGTAATTATATCAGAGATGACATGCCTTTGCCCAAGAAGGTATCCAACTACTAGATACTAGGAATAAAAGATGAGAAATTATACATGTAAAAAGATAAGACTCAGGTAAATCAGAGGGAACATTAACTAGAGCTATGCTGTGGGCATATGGGTCTGGCTTTCCATAGCTACCCAAAATGGTGTCCAGGCATTTCAGAGAAATGAATAGGCAATAGCATCTCTATGGAACCAGCAGACTGGTGACTGAGGCCAGGATGGGTAGTAAGGGAGGCCCAAGACCTGGTGAAAAGGAGTAACAGCCACACAGGCTGGGATATAAGCAGAGTCCACAAAGCCCTGGGCTCTGGACTAACTCTGTTGTATGAGTTTCACAAAAATGTATTTTACTGTGGATGTAAACAGTTTTAGAGGATCCTGTGCACCAGTTTATATCAGCACTATATATAAAGTGCAGCTCTCTCAAACAAGCAAATAAACTTCTCTTAAAGAAATATATTTGCTGTGTCTTAAAAGCTCCGAAATAACTTTTAATGTTGGTAGAAAACAATTTCCATTGAACCCTCCAAGTGATGTATAGTCCTGATGGGGCAAGATAGTGAAATGTCAAGATTCTTGTATAACTCCATCTCCTAATACTCCGTAAAAGGAACTCAACCTGCTGCTTATTGTTGCTTAAGGTAAAAAGCCCAATCAAAGACCCAGCCTCTCTTTAGTGAGGAATCTAGCCCTACTGGATAGCTGGTTTCTCATTGGGCTGCCTTTTCTAAAGAAGTGTCAATGGCAACGTGAATAATTACCACAAAAAAAAGATCTACTTTTCTGACTGAATGTTCTTTACCCTGGGGAAGAAATAACTGTCTATGTCATTACTGAATCACATAGAAATATAGTCTGCCGTCTGTATCTGCAAGTTCTGCATCTGTAGATTCAATCAACTGTAGATAAAAAATAGTCACACAAAAAAATGGCTGGTTGTGTCTGTACTGAACATGTACAGACTTTTTCCATGTGATTATTTCCTAAACAATGCAATGTAACAATTATTTACATAGTATTTACATTGTATAAGGTAACAGGTAATCTAGAGATTATTTCAGGTATGTGGGAGGATATGCATAGGTTATGTGCAAGGACTACACCATTTTATGTAAGGGACTTGGGCATCTGAGGATTTTGGTATCTGTAGGGGGTCCTGGAACTAATGTCTTTCAGATACTGAGTAATGACTGTACTTCTCCAACTTGCTACAGCAACTGAGCAATGAAAGATTAATACTATCTACCATGAAAATTAGACCCAAGACAAGGATAGCTAGCATATGTTCCTGATGGGACTGCAAAATCAGTCCTTGCTTCCTCAGCAGTATGTATGTCTGCTTCATATAAACCAACACATTAGATTAAACCCTGACTGATAGAGTTCTGTTCAACATATTTGGACTGACTGTAGCTTTTGAGATTGTGGACCTTGCCCAGATTCTTCTCTCCTGGCGGTAAGAGCCACTTGACTTTCTACCTGCAAGCTGTGGAATTCAGCCTAGCCTTAAGTAATGGGATTTAATGAGCATCAGCCTAGTTATGAATGTGCTTTAAATTCTCTCTGTTTAAGGTCAGGATTGGAATTGAGACCAAACTTTGATCAATTGGCCCTTTCCTTTTCTTCAAGTTCTGATAACTGTGTTTCTAACTTGTTCCAAAGAGTCAGTACCCACCCAGTCCTCCCCCAGTTTCTGTTACTGACTTCCTATCTTTTCTTAACCAAGGTGTTCTTATACAGTCATGCACCACTTAATGACATTTAAGTCAATGATGGCCCACATATATGATGGTGGTCCTATAAGAGTTCAGTACCATGTTTTTTCTGTACCGTGTCTATGTTTAAACAAATTACACAAATACTTATCATTGTGTTGCCATTACCTACAGTATTCAGTACAGTAACATGCTGTATGAGTTTGTAGTCTAGGAGCAATGGACTATACCATATAGCCTAGGTGTACAGTAGACTATACCATCTAGGTTTGGTAAGTACATTCTATGATGTTTGTACAATGACAAAATTGCCAAAGGATTCATTTCCCAGAAGGTATCCCCATCATTAAGCAATGCATGACTGTTTTTTAATATCTCCTTCTAGATTCCTCTTCTTGTTTGGTTCTGCTTGTCTATCACTGCCTGCACTCACTATCTGCTGTCTATTTTCAGCCTCTTTAGAGGTGGGTCTCTGTAGACTGAATCTCCGGTGCTAGGAACCAGGTCTTTCTAACCAGGATCTGTCCCTACTCATGGCCTCCCAATCTTCAGTTTTACCCATATGTTCAACCAAGTTATAATTTACTGATTATCTCATAACACCATAGTGTTATGGGCATGGAGGGAAAGGTTTTTTAAAAAATATAGACCACATTATATTCTTCAAGAGCTAGTAACGTAGTTGGGATTACAAGCTTAGTATACATAAAAAGCAAACAGTTTAAGGTATTAAATGTTCAAGTACATCGTTAAAGAAACAGAAAAGAACTGCTATTTAGAGGAGGAAGCTTTGCGGACAGCAATGGTTCTGGAAAACCTGATAGAAATATGGCTGGAGATAAGCCTAGGTTTGGATAAGCAAAGAGAAGAGGAAAAGCTTTCAGTTGAGGGAATAATCTAAGCAGACACAGACATTAAGCAGATAGACGTTCATAGGAAAGCTCCAGAAGGGAAGAATCATCTTTTTCATCTTTGTCTTCTCCACTAAGCCCAACACAAGGCCTTGCACATACTTGCAATTAATAAATATTTGTTGAATTGAGTATGCTACAGAAATAGATGGGTGCCATATTAAGGAGTGCCTTGATTACCAGGCTGAGGAATTTGGACTTTACCACCAAATAAATATGCATTAACCTTTAATCATTCAAGACTGATTTAGACTGGAGAGGTTAAGAATAATGGAAATGCAGTAGTTAGGTTGTTTTGGAGATCTGTTAGTCACTTTATTCCTCTGCTCTCTTTAATATTATTTCAGAGAGGATGTCCAAGTGGATATCTTTCCATGTTATAACATGAGAAAGCTTAGCAGGTGTTAGGTGGGTTTTCATTCAAACCCATACTAGAAATAACTCCTTTCCTCCTCTCCTCCTGGATGCAAGTAAGTATGATTTTCACTGTCTACTGTGACTATCAATGCCTTATAGATCAGTCTTGTACTTTTGCCTCTCACTTAGGAGTGCAGATTTTTTTAAAATTGTTTTTGTTCAATGGATATTTACACCTGAGGCATGATGATGCCAAAGTTAGGTCATAGTACCAGAGGGGAAAGGTTATGTAAGAATGCATCATCATTTGCTATATACTATAAACTGCTACATTTAGGAACAGGCTGTGGCATGTAACTCTGAACAAAAATGTAATATCCCAAGTCTCAGACCTGGAAAAAAGCATTTCATAAGAAATATGTTCAATCATTTTAAATTTATATTAGAAATGCAAATTGAAGCTTACTGGTATCAATGTATTTTTTACTTTGGTGGTGGAGAAATTGCTCATGGTGCTTCAATATAAGCTGACTCTTCTGTGGGAAGGTTGATCCTACACAGGGACAAAATAAACAGGATAATAGCTGCTCCAAGCTGGAGAGCTACAGACCTGTTTGTAGGGAAGAAGAAAAACAATTGTCGTATGTCCCTGAAACTTCATTGCCCTCCATTTATTATAATTTCATAGTCAATAATTCAAATCCTTTGTAATTCCAGTGAGTCCTTTATAAAAAAGCTGATCTGTAGGATCACAAGATAATGGTCTCTTCTTTTCTTCTGGCTCTGTGTGAGCAGTATGGTCCGATTTCTGTTCCCATATATGGGAACTGCGGAGATGTGAGATGGTCTTTCTCGGTTGAGCCTTATGCCTAGTCATTGTATTTTAGTCTATATCATAGAGAGCATTTTGAAATATATTTTTAGCATTTGGGAAGAAGAGAGGCTCCATTAAGGAGTAAATTGCATTCTTCAGTTAACTTATGGGTTTATTTAGTAACTACATGAAGAATGGAATGTAAAATATAGCAAACATCACCCAGGTATGAGGAAAGTCTATAAAGGGAACACATATGAGTTAAGCACCTCCTATGTTCTTGGTACTGGAATAAGCGTTCTACTACTTCTGTTACCATTATTACTGCTACCTATTTCTAAAAGGAACTACTGCTTAGTGAGTAGGTATTGGGTTCCAATCACTGTACTAGGAAATTTACATGTATGCCCATTTATTTCTCACAAAGATGCTGCAAGGTAGAAATTATTGCTCTCTTTTATAGAAAGATGAAGCTACAGTTTAGAGAAAGAAAACTATTTATCCAAGGCTACTTAGCTAGGAAAGATCAGATCAACAATTCAAACCTAGATCTGTCTATATGGCATCTGAGCCATACTGCCTCCTGTTTTTCTCCAAGATGAGCTGACTAAATTGGTTGCCTTTGTTGGATTAGCTTTTTCCTATAGTTTTCATTAAAAAGCAGAAAATTTTAGTTAGAAATGGAAACTGTGAAAGTGTTTTTAATCCTTTAAACCACAGAAATATTAGGCACTTTTCAAATACTTTCACCAGTTCTCGGGGTGAAGAAGTATTGGTGGCCCATCAGATTGGATTGATCTCTAAAATCCTTGAGTGATCTCCTTTCAGTACGGTTCATTCCTCAACCCTAACCTTAAAAAAAAATTAGTTTCTGCTGCTCCCATAATCTGCATTTTCCATTCTAATGAAATATAGCTTCCCCAGACAAATGAAATGAAGAAGAGAGGCCAGTTAAATTAATCGTGTTAGGAGTTTTAAAAGCTAAGTTTGGATGCCATTGAAACAATTCAGCTGACCATTGAAGAAATTCATTCTGATGGAAAGTGTGAAATTTGGGGATAGTTACATTTGAGTGCCCATTGTGATTTTTGCCATTTATTAACTGTGAGACTCGGACAATTTAATCTCTCTAAGCCTCAAAGTTTCCTCATTTGGAATGAGGAGTATGGATTAGGTAATCTTTAACATCCATCTCCTGTTAGAGTTCTCTAATTCAATGAGCGTGTTGTATCTATTTTATAATGAATCTGTTATTTAAGGAAAGTCCCATCGTATGCTTACTTGAATACAGTACACATATATGTATATATATACACACATATATGTGTGTGTGTGTGTATATATATATATATACACACACCCTACATTATTAGAATAGTTTTCAGATTTAATATTTCCAAAAATCTCAGACATGCCTTACCATCCTTCCAAGGTTTTTCTAGAAGTAGGGAGGCTGGCATCTCAGAACTGCACAGTTTGGCTAGTCAATCAAAGAAGTAAGATTGGAACCAATAATCTGAGTCCCACACAGCAACTATGGATACATTTTCCACATCAAAATTATTCTTATTTTATAGATGTTTCAAGAAATGACACTTAACAGAATATAAGAAATAAAATTAAATTTCTACAAGATCTGATTTCAGAAATTCACAGGTTCTAATAGAACATGCGGGCATTAGAGACTCACTCTAAAATTCTCACTGTTGAAGATGTCCACTGTACTGTATTAGTAAGCATTTAAGTATTTACCTTATGCCATCCTGGCTACTAGACCCTGGGGATAAGGATAAGCAGCTAAGGATAAGACACAATGCAGTCATCACTGTTTTGGGGTACATAGTCTAGAAAAGAAAGTAGGTACATAAAACTGGTAATTTGGATAAAATATGGCAAATGTTAAGATGGAGGTACGCATAGGGTGCCACCTGTCAGAGCCTAAGCTACTTATTCTAACCTGGCAACCAGGTAAGACTTTCATGGGATAAATAATCCCTGAGACGAGTCTTCAATAATGAGTGATTGCAAGATGGCCAGGTAATTTCAGGAAAGGAGAAAACTCAGATTCCTAGTATGTACACACACAACACAGCGTGTAGAGAACTGGAAGTAGTTCAGTGTTATGACACAAAAAATGTTCCAAGCAGAGTAGCCAAAGCTGGTACTGGAGCCATAGTTTGAGGGCCAGGTCACGGAAAGCCATCCGTACTGTACTAAGGAGTGTGAACTTCATCCTGTGGGCATGAGGGAGCCATTGAAGTGTTTTAAATATAGCAGTGGCCTAGTCCGAATTGCATTTGTGACAGATCATTCTGGCTGAAATTAGGAGGAGGTATTTAAGTAGAGGTTAAAGGATTTAAAACTGGGTGTAAGAATATCAGCCAGAAGGCCAGTTTTTATAATAGTCCAGCAAAGATAGTGAAGGCTAAGGCAATCGATAAAGATTGAAATGAGAGGATGGATTTAGTAGTATCTTTGTTAACTCCTGAGACTTGCTTCATCTTGCTTTGCACTTCTTAATTTCACGTAGAGTCTATGACAGGAGCTAGAGTTGGATAAAGCCAAAAGCTGCTGAACAACACAAATTATTCAGTCTACCAGCTTTTTACCAGCCTCGTTATTCTCCAAGGGCATCTTCTTGAACCTGAGCCCAGTTGTCCTGAAAACTTAGGAAGCCAGAACTTGTTATTGCCTTATTTCAACCTCAGTGGTCTCTGGTTCAAACTTAAATGATGCCTTTTTACCTGGGCTCAACAGCTTGTAGGCCCTCCTTCTATGTATAAATATAGCATATAGATAATAAGTGGGATATTTGATGCTCTATGCTCCCTTCAGGTCATTAAAATAAAGAATGTAAGTTATCCCAGATGCCCTGGGATTCTGTAGTTGAAATAAGATAAAGGACTCTGTTTAGCTATCTGTGTAAAGTAAATATAACTTGAGAATTTTTAAAAAAGTAAACACAGGCATCAAAACTGAAAGCAAGAGACTCTTGAAAATACAGACTGGTATATCACTGGTTAGAATTTCCTTCATTTTGCGAAGCCACGAGCCACATGCATCAGCTCACCACAAAGTCATTAAGCCTTTTTAAGCTCAGATGAAAAACATTAACAAATACCACAAAAGGCTTTAGTATAGCCCCTTTGTTCATTCACATATGGCACTTTATAACTCCTGCGCCACTCCGGTCGGTCGTGTGTTTGTTTAAGCTGCCTCCATCAGGCTGGTCCTGAAAGAACAAAAGACATCTTGAGCAATCCTAAGCAGGAAATGGGCTAATCTAAACATGGTTTGTGACACTTTAAGTAGAATAGAAAGGGGAGGGATTGATTAGTCATTAATGTCCAATTGACTCCATATGGATGTTGCAATAATAAAGCCCTTTTTCAGAGCAGTAGCAGAGTTATTGAATTAGAGGTTTATGTTTCCTCAGAGCTGACCTTAGGGAATTCCCTTTGATTCCTCTTGTTGATCTTTTAAAGAGAATGGAGTTTCTAATAGAAAAAAAATAGAAGTCTTATCCACAATAACACTTGCTCATAATCCTGTAACCAAGGAATGCATTAATTTAGCATTGTTTTAATCCCAGCTATAATTTTAGTCCTTAGTGCTTTCTCTACATGCCCTTGCATCTTTGGTGGGGCAGTATTTCAGAGAACAATTAGACAGTGGCATGAACTTCATAACTGGTAATGGGCTCTTCTAATGTGCTTAGCTGGGCAGGGAAGTGGCATCCTTAAAGGGGGAAAATAATGTTCCAGCCAAGAAATGGTGGGCTTTGAAATTCAGAGTTATTTCAGATTGCCGAATAGTGATTGGAGTAGCTTTGGTGAAGGGGTGATGTACTAGGCTGAAAGTCAGAAGATCTAGATTCTAGAACTGGCTCTGCTTCGTATTACCAGCAACTGGTTAATCAGAGGAAGGTGCTATCATGTCTCTGAGTCTTGCTTTCCTCATCCATAAAGTGGGTGAAAAGATATCTGCCTTCCTACCCATTTTAAAAGATTGTAATAAGGATGAAGATAATGTAATTAGTGAAAGCACTTTGTAAATATTATTTTTATGCAAAGTTACTTAGCACACCTGGTGTTCCTATCCTAGAAACTGACCTGTGTTCTAGTCTATCAAAAAGGTAAATTGCTCTTTAAAGAAATACTTTGGTACTCCGATTAATAAAATGTTTGTTTCCAGCCGAGAGCAGTGGCTCACGCCTGTAATCCCAGCACTTTGGGAGGCCAAGGCAGGCAGATCATTTGAGACCAGGAGTTCAAGACCAGCCTAGCCAACATGGTGAAACCCTGTCTCTACTAAAAATAAAAATAAAAAAACAATTAGCTGGGCACGGTGGCTCACATCTGTAATCCCAGTTACTCGGGAGGCTGAGGCAGGAGAATCGCTTGAACCCAGCAGGCGGAGGTTGCAGTAAGCCAGATCACCCCACTGCACTCCAGCCTGGGTGACAGAGTGAGACTCTGTCTCAAAAATAAATAAATAAAATAAAATAAATAAAAATAAAAAGTTTGTTTCCAAAGTGCCCAATGGAATTTTTTATGTGTACATTATATATAACTAGGCCTTTCTATTCGTGTCTCTCTCTCTCTCTCACACACACACACACGCACAAACACACACACACGCGCACACACACACACTGGCATCCTCTCTCTCTCTCTAGTTTATTTAGTGAATTTCTTGATGTAGATAGTTTCAACAGTTAAAGTAAATAGGGATTTGTTTTTAGTAGGGCTAAGGAACCTTAAGATGAAAACAAAGATATTAAACTTTACTTATGGTTTTCCTCAACATTCAGCAAATGAAGAATTAACACTTTAATTAAAGTACCACAGGTAATTCATCTTTTGTTCCTGTACCATTGGCTCTTATATATTCACCAATCACTAGCTCAGAAGAATTGTGTATCCATATTTTGCATTTGCCTTCCTTAAGTCATTTCACCTGTCACTAGATCACTCTTTGCTAATATATCTAGGTAATTTTTATAAAAGATGTAGAGAACAAAGCATGCTCTACACCTCTGGCATTTCTTCTTCTCAGAAGATGAACACATCACTTCCTCACTTCCTTAATGATTAAGGCTCTTGCTCAGCCATGGAATGTATTTTGCCTGCCAAATAAACCACTAGGATAGCCAAATCCTTTTTCTTTTTTTTTGCAAGAAGAAATCAAATTTGAAATCCAAGCAGCCTTCCTATAATGAAAGTAAGTTCACATTCTGGCAGAACAGGAATGAGAAGTTAGCAGTAGGTTTCCGTAATCATAGACAGACATCTATCAGCCATTACTTCAACACAATGAATTGGACCTCTATTGTATTAAGATAAATTTGGTAGGATAAATATGGTGAAAAATCAAATCTGTGTAGTATTAATACTCTCTTTTCTAATTTCAATCCACTTCTAAAATTTCACCTTCTACATTTTGTTTCTAATGCATTCAGTATCATTTTTCTCTAATAACCCAAATAAGGGACTACCAAATGTATTGTGTGACTCTTCAGAATCCCACAGGAGAAAATCAACTATTCTATTAATAAAATGAAGTAGTCTGAAATACTGTGATTGTCAACAGTTCCGTCAAGCAACCCAATAGTGATACTTATGTCTCTTTCTCTTCATAAGCAATCAATTATAGTTTTTTGCTCTTCTTAATAATTCATTTTAGTAAATGAGATTGTCTTTGAGTTCACAATGGCCTGAATATGTCACCTACTTTTCAGGTCCACAGAAAAAAGAACCTTTCAAAAAAAAAGAGCATTTAATTTGTTGGATGGTTGGTTTTCTGCTTTATTTTGTGGGGGGTTTTTTTGTTGTCATTTTTGCCTTTTTTAAGCTAAGAGTTAAAACAGTTTTATTTTGAGTAGTATCCCATTGTATGGATATATCACAATTTGTTCATTCTCCAGTTATTTTCCTTTATTCTATTATTGATAAAACTGCTATCATATTTTTATATGTCTATTTTTGACAAAAGCTTTAATTTACTTGCTGGGTCATATGTAAATATGCATTTTAATTAGAAGAAATTGCCAGAAAAAGGTTATGCTGTTTTATACTTTCATCACCAGTATATTAGAGTTACAGTTGCTCCCTATCCTTGTCAACATTTAGCACTTAAGCCATTCCAGTGAAATGCATCTCATTGTGGTTTCAATTTGCGTTTTCCTAATGATTAATAATAGGGAATACATTTTCATCTGCTTATTGGCCGTAACTGTATCCTTTTTTGTAAAATGTTCATTTAAGTCTATTGTCCATTTCAAAATTAGATTTTTTTGGTCATTCTTTATATATCCTGGATGCAAGTTCTTGTCAGATATGTGTGTTCTGAATATTTTTTCCAGTATGTGCTTTGACATTTTATTTTCTTAACAATGACTTTTGATAAGCAGAGTTTTAATTTTTATAAAGTTCAATTTAACATTTTTCTTGTATATTTAGTAATTTATATGTTGTATCTAAGATTCATTTTACTTTAAAGTCACTAAAATATTGTCTTATGTATATTTAGAGGAGTGTTATAGTTTTTTCTTTCTTTATTTAAGTCATGATTCATCTCTAATTGTTGGATATAATGTGTGATACAAGATCCAGGATTTTTTTCCAATGTATCTGTCAACTTGTTCTGGCAGTATTTGTTGAAAAAACTATCGTTTTCCACTTTAACAGCCTTAGTTTTCATTAAGGTAGTTTGAATCCTCTAATTTTCTTCAAGTTTGTTTTAGTTTGTCCTACTGCTTTATTTTTCATATAAATTTTAAAGTCAGTTGGTCACCTTATATGAAAAAAACTTTGAGGAATTTTTATTGGAATTTGGTTGAATCTGTAGGTAAATTTGGGAACAATAACATTGTAACAATATTGAGTCTTCTGATTCAGGAACATGGTATATTCCTCCATTTATATAGGTCTTTAAGTTACAAATGTTGTTTTGTTTTTAGTGTAGATGTCTTGAATACTTTTTTCAGTTAAATTTATTTCCAAGTATTTTATTATCTGATGCTATTATAAATATATATTTGAATATTATTTTTTAATTGTTTGTTGCTAGTATAAAGAAATATGATTGATTTCAGTATTTTTTATTATTTATTGCAATACTGTTAATTCACTTATTAGTTCTAGTATTTTGTAAATTCCTTAGGATTTTTTATGTAAACAATTATATATGAACAGATGACATTATTTATTCCTTTATAATTTGTATGCTTTTTATTTTTTATTTTATTTTATTTTATTTTTGAAATGGAATCTTGCTCTGTTGCCCAGGCTGGACGGCAGTGGTGCGATCTCGGCTCACTGCAGCCTCTGCCTCCCGAGTTCAAGACATTCTCCTGCCTCAGCCTCCTGAGTAGCTGGGATTACAGGCACATGCCAACATGCCCGGCTAATTTTTTGTATTTTTAGTAGAGCAGGGTTTCACCATATTGATCAGGCTGGTCTTGAACTCCTGACCTCATGATCCGCCCACCTCAGCCTCCCAAAATATAAAGCGTGAGCTTTTTAGTTTTTTAATTGCTGATTAACAATGGTGAGAGTGGACATCTTCGCCTTGTTCTTCATTTTTAGAGAAAGCATTCGGTAGTTCACTGTTAAGTGTGATGTTACCTGTAGGTTTTTCTTAAATGCCCTTTATCAGACTGGGAAAGTTTCCTTTTAATACTAATTTCCTGAGCATTTCTAACATGATTGAGTGTTGAATGTTGTCAAAACCATTTTCTGAATCTATTGTGATTATCATGTGTTTTCTTTCCCTTTGTTCTGTTAGTGTAATGAGCTACATTGTCTGATTTTCAAATGTTAAACCAATTTTACATTCTTGAGATAAGTTCTACTTGGTCATGATGTATTATCTATTTTTTACATTTGGCTGGATTCAATTTGTTAACATTTTATTTTAAAATTTTGCACTTAACGCTCAAACCTCTGTCAAGGTATGCTGCCTCATAAACTTAATTAAGAAGTGTTCCTTCTTCCTCTACTTTCATACCTTTATGCAATATTATTCTTATTTTCCTTAAATATTTGAAAGAATTTACCAGTGAAACCATTCGGGGCTTCAGTTTTCTTTGTGGATAAGTTCTTGGCTATAAATTCAATTGATTTATTAGCTATCAGTGTATTCAGATTTTCTATTTATTCTTGAGTGAATTTGGGTAGTTTGTGTCTTTCAACAAATATGTTCATTTTATCTAAGTTGTCAAATTTATTGAAATTAAGTTATTTATAATATTCTCTTTTTATCTTTGTAATATGGGTAGTGTCTACAGTGAAATCTCCTCTTTTAGTCCAAATACTGGCATTTTTGTCTGCTCTCTTTGTCTGTTGACCCATCTTACTTAGGATTTATTAATTTTATTGTACTTTTCAAATTTCTAACCTTGGCTTTGTAAGTTGTCTTTATTGTATCTGTTTTCTGTTTCATTGATTCTTACTCTTTATCCATTCAGAGAAATCACTGACTTTTAATTAGATAATTTGATTTATTTCTGTTTAATATAATTATTAAATTTGTTGGCTTAGGTCTTACATTTTAGTATTTTTTTCACTACTTGTATTTGTTCCCTCAGTTTTTCATCTTCTATTTCTCCTCTTCGGCCTTCCTTTGTGTTAATTGAATCCCTTTTTAAGTCTTTTGTTTGAAGTACTCTGGTGGATTTTTAGCTATACTTCTTTGTATTTTTTACTTTTGTTTGTTTGTTTTTTGTTTTGAGTCAAGGTCTTGTTCCATCAACCCAGGCTGGAGAGCAGTGGCCCAGCCTCAACCTCCTGGGCTCAAGCAATCCTCCCACCTCAGCCTCCTGAGTAGCTGGAACTACAGGTGCATGCCGCCACATGTAGCTAATTTTTTAACCTTTTGTAGAGACAGTCTCAGTATGTTGCCCAGGCTGGTCTTGAACTCCTGGCCTCAAGAGATCCTCCCACCTCTGCCTCCCAGAGTGCTGAAATTGCAGGCATGAGCTACCTCGCCTGGCCTCTTTGTATTTTTTTAAATTGGTTTTTCTAAGGATTCACTATGAAACCTTAATTGAGTATCCTTACCGTTAAAATTTTACCGCTTCATGTAAAATATTACGACCTTTAACAATCTAATTCTATTTATACCCTCATCTTTTGTGGTAATATGCTGTTGTTGTTCCATATTTCACCTTTTTATATGTTATAAGTCCCACAATACAATGTTATATTTTGTATTAAATAGTTCCTTGCCTTTTAAAAACATTAAACAATTAGCTGTTTATTAGTGAAATCCAGAGAAGAAAAAATGGTCACGAATCATTTTTAATATTCTTCCTTTCTTTCTGTATATCTGGTTTTTATTGAGTGTTATTTCTTTTCCTCTTGAATAATTTTCTTGAATATCTCTTTTGGTGTTTGCTGGTAACTCATTCTTTTAGCTTTTAATCATTTGAGAGTATATTTCATATTCATTTTTGAAGCATATGTTCACTGGATAAAACTCTGAATTTATTTCCTTTTATGGCATTATAAAGATGTTCCATAATCTACTAGTCTTCATTGTTTCTAGTGAATAATCAGCACTTATTTGTAATTTTGTTTCCCTGTAAGTAATATGTCCCTTTTCTCCGGAATTTTCTCTTTGTCTTTGGTTTTCAGTAGTTTAACTAGTTTCTAGGTGTGGTTTTGTTTGTATTTATTTGGCCTGCATTTCCCTGAATGTCTTAAACCTCTTAGTTGATGTTTCTCACCAAATTCAGGTAATTTTCAGCCAGTATTTTTCTTCCTTTATTTTTATTTTTTTTTATTTTTTGATCTCTGAGTCACATTTTCCTGGTTGTTTGTACAACTCATACTTTTTTATTATATATTGTATGTTGTGGATTATCCATTGTAGATACTCTGTATTCTATTAGCTTTCTCTGAAAAATTTTAATTTTGGGGGCAGGAAGCAGTTAAATTACCTGCTGCACATGTTGAACTTGTAGACACTTAGTTTTTGCACTGTTAGGGAGAGTCTTTTTTAATTTTGTTTTTAGTCTTAGGGCAAATCCTTAGTCCTGGCATTTATTCCTAAGGAGTTGCCCCTCTGAAGTTTCAGTGGAAAGCCCAAGGTGTTTATGAATTCTTTTTAACTTGATAGGATTCCAATTCAAATTCTGTTTCTCTTGCAAAGGGCATCAGCTGAAATCTCTTTTCAGATTTTCCAGATACACAGCTCTGTTTTTAATTGGGTTCATTTGAGTCTTCCAAATACATGGCAAGTTCAGGGGTCAGCAGCCACCTGTAAGTTCAAACTCTGTCTTCTGACACATTAAGCCAATTAAACTGACTTTCTATTTGCATTCTAGCCACTCCATGCTATGAAGATCAGAAAGTGTCTTCATGGGAAAAATTATGAAAACAGAATTTCATTTAGTAAAATGCCTTTCATTCTAGGATGGAATCCACTCCAGTTTCTGTTTAATTTTGGTAGCTCTCAGGAATCTTCAACATCTATGGGTTTTTTTTCATATTTTGTTCAGAGTTTATATTTATTATCTGTTGGAGGATAGGTCTGATATGAGCTATTCTGCCATTACCAGAATTTGATTTTATAATAGAACCTTTTGTGCCAATATTTTGCATGTATCACATTAATTCTATCTGACAAAATGTAAGTTTTAATGGGCCCTTGAAGAGGTAGTCACTTTATTTTTCCTCTATTCTATTCTTTATTATCAATTCACTGGTAATCATTGAGACTATTCAGTGGTAATTTCTCATTTAGTTTTCCATTTTGATCTCTTCTAGAACATATTTTTCCATGTTACTCTTCTGCTTAAAAACCCCAAAAGACTTCTTAGCTTGGCATTCAAGGTGCTTAGCAAATTTGGTCCCTATTTACTTTTCTAATTTCATCTGTTAGTACTCCCCCCTTTTTTTTTTTTTTACATAAACCCAAGCCATCGCCAGCTTCTTTTTATTCCCTAAAATGTCCTTTGCTTTTTTTTATAACCCTGTGCCTTTCCTCACACTGATTTCCTAGCCCAAAATAGTTTCACATTCATACCTGCTGGTAAATTATTACTTCTCCTTTAAGATGCTGCTCAAGCACCGCTTCAACTCTGAAGCCTCCCTAATATTCATCTCTGTCCACTCCAATTGTGTTAGTAGCTTATTTTCCCTGCTCTAATAGTATTTTTAAATTACCGCTGTTAGCATCGTTTGTAATTTTTAATTTATGTGTCTTCTCCCATTGGACCAAATTCCTTAAAAACAAAGTACACGTGTTATTTATCTTTGTATACCCCATCACAATGCTGGGTACATATGAAATGTGTCAGAAGTGTTTATTGAATTAATACATAAATAAATTATTACTAGGCACATTATAGAATTAACCAGAATTCCCTTGAGGGATAACTTTATATGTGCACCAGGCACTCACTCATTCACTCCGATATCCCTTGGAATTTAACCAGGAAGGGGCCTCTCCAGGATTAGTTCAGGACCATTGCCAGAGGCTATGATGGTGAAACTGGCCTTCTTTCCAACCCACCTGGAAAAACTCAATTTTGTCTTCTCTTTAAATCATTCAAATCACAGCTTTCTAAGGAGATATTTGCCCTGGCAATTTCTATTTTCTCTCTGCAGATTAACTATCTTTAATCTAACCGAAAGTTTGCCTTTACACAAACTGAGATGAAGGATGAATTAACCAATTTGAGCCTTCTAGGGGAAGTTATACAGAGCAGCCTCTCCTGGCGTACGGGACCTTGCTTTCCCTTGAAGCCTACTGTGGTGCTGTTGATCTCTTGGCCTTTCAGCAACTGTCATTTGGGACTGCTGTTGCTGGCAATTAAAGACTCTTAGGTCAGCTGGAAAGCCGTCTCCAGATACATAACTGTGGGTCTAGGCTTCTTCTAACTGTTTTCCATGAAAAATCATACGCTGAACTCACAAATGACTCCTCTGCTATTAAAAGAAGAAGAAGCTGCCTCATAGAATTATGAGCCATTCCAAGTTCTGGATTCTGATGCAGACTATTGGCTATTTAAGAATGAAATACTTAGTTTTTTGCACTTAATGATGAATGGAGCAGAATGAAATCATACAATATGCAGATTTTTAAAATTAATTATAACAAAGTGAATTTTAGACTTCAGATACACAGGTTAATAGTATACCTTTTGAAAACAATTTATAGTATGCTGTAAAAATTTTCTTATCTATTTATAAGGGTTTTCCAGATATATAATTTCCATTTTTAAATTTCTGAATTTATACACACACATACAATCATATGTATTTCTACTGCGGCAACAATTCTTTAACCATTTTTTTTCAGAAGCAAAGTTTAGGGACAGTTTCTAAATGTTCTTTTGACTTTGTAGCCTCTAATACTTTCTTAAAATTCTGAATCTAAGTTTAACTCAAACTTAGATTGTAAATTCAAGTAATAGATAAGTTGTCAGCTTTAAATGAAAAAAAAGTAATATTGGGAGATGTTTTCTATCAAAATATTCAAGAAATATTTGTTGAAAACATCTTTCTGCATAGTACTCATGTGGATGCTTCAATGAGTTCCATATAAGTCTTATATGGCATAGTCACTTTGAAAAGACAGAATAGCAGAAACCTTCAATATGTATTTGTGGGGCATTTGTGGTTTATATTACTGTATTTTCTATACATTACCCAGGTGTTAATTCAGATATTATAAATCTAGGGAAGGATAGACTCCCTTTCTGGGATGTTAGTGGTGGTGGTGAAAGCAAAGGTGAGACCATTTTTATATGCAAATTTGGTTTGTTGTTGTTGTTTTCATTGACTTTCTAATTAAGGAGAGTGACCTCCTGGGCATAATTTGCATAGTCATAAGATAGCGTTAGAGTACTACATATTTGGGAGATAGGACAGGAAGGGGGCAAAAATAGGAAGAGTGGGAGAAGGAAAAACAGGAAAACATTTTCCAAGTTATGATTTTGCAAAGGGATCTGGGCACTGCAATCTGTGTGGTGTTAAAAGTCGCTGTTGTAGTTGATCAGGTATCAGATTCAATTTAAAAGTAGTTTCAAATGTTGGCCTCCCTGGGTAAATCTCTTCTTCCCAAATCTTGATTCATCTGATACAACATTTCTAGTTTAGCTTAGGATGTCCTCATTCATTTGTAGTTCACTCCTTCTGGAAGAGAGAAGAGGTGACCAGAAAAAAGCGATGTGCACATGATCTAAAGCATTTTCTATTCTTCCCCTTCTTAATTCATGTTTTTGTTCTGTGCACTGTGCTTGAATTTTTCAACTTCTGGAAGCGTTACATGTGAGTCCCAGAGAACTGCTATGTAATCAATTCCTTGTCCTTTAGCTCCTGAAGATAATATGTGATGTAAGAGGAAAAGAAAAGGTCAGTGCAGGGTAGAGGTCAGACTTGAGCTCTGTTCCTCAGAAAAAGGTAGAAATTGGTAAAGTAGAAGAGAGTAGAAAGGATATGTGAAGACTGTGGTATAGCATGAGTGGGAGAGAGATTGGGCGTATGTATGGCATATCTGGGAGACTCAATTGGTACGGAGTAGAGAATCTAGAATGTTTATACCAAAGCCAGCATCTAAAAATCCACTATGATCTCTGTCAGTCTTTGGGACAGTAAAACTTCCCATTTACGATGAAATATATATTTTAAATGAAGAAATAAATGGAAGCTGACTATTTGGTTTTGCTAGAGGTGGAGAGAAAGCTACAACAGTAAAAGCAGGTCTCAAATGTTGATCACCTGTGGCATAGCAGTTAACTTAGAATAATATTGAAATGTTTTTGCATCTGACATTCTCCACAAACCTGTCTCCTTTTATGTGAATGCATGTCAGTATATAAATTGCTGAATCCATGTCAGTTGTAAAGTAATGGCACTGAGGGCATCATAAATTACCATGGTGATCCTCAGGAGAAGACACTGTCGTATCTGAATGAGTGTTTCACTTCCAGAGTAATGTATGCCTTCATCTGGCCCAGCAGTCAGCATATTGCCCTGTGTTGATAGATATTGTCAGCTGGAAGCTACACTACATTTCACTGCACAATAAACATGGCTGTCAAACCCATATAAAGTGAAATCAATTTATCCTGTATGGTCAGTGCATTTTAAATGAAATTAATGTACTGTGGGTATGGTGGCAAAAAGGTATCATATTAGTTATGCATCTTGGGATCTAAGACTTTTCATGTAAAGGATCATTCTGTCTAGTAGGCCTAAAAGAAGGGCTGTTTATAAAATATGTTATTTTTGTATAATCTTCAGAAAATAGTCTTTCTGCCCTCCTTCCTGTTTAGAAAAAAATTCAAGTTAGCCAATCCCACCCTTTTATACTGTCTTTTGTTTGCAGTAAATGATAACCATATTTGCTAAATAATAGAGCACTATAACGTTGTAATTTACTACTGGCTTTGACACAAACAAATGTCTACTTAACCAAGGTATCTAAAAATAGAGACGAAGGGCCAGAGATTGATTGAATCATGTTGGTCCTGTATAATAACTTCACTGAGCAGAAAGGATTTACTTTTTCCAGAAAATAGAAATGTTGGTTTTAATGTATATTTTGCTTCTGAGCTTCTGGGCGTAGGCTTTCCTGTTATGTGGTAGAAGCCTTGTCTGAGGCTATCAGTCCAACCACTTTACCTTTAATTATAGAAGTTCTCAATCTGTGGGACATATTCAGGAGTTGCCACATCACAAAGGTATACATCAGTATATTACCCTGGTATAGGGTGCATGAAAACAAGTAAGAACCATGTTCATTCATTCATTTATTTATTCAATCATGCATTAATATAACATATTTTACTAATTGAAATCCTATGTGTCAAGTACTTTATTGAATCCTAGGAATACAGCAGTGAATAAGACCCATCCCTTGCCCTATCTTCAGGGAGCTTTCAATCTAGTATGTTACTGGAGTCAGCTCTTTGGAAATTATATAGCATCAGGAATTTAGGCATAGTTTCATAGATGTTAAAGAACTACCCTTAAACAACAGAAAAATAGAACAGGACGCTAGAAATAAATGCCTCTTAGTCTACGACTTTTGCATATGAGTTGAAAACCAAATAATCTTTGCTTAATGAATATTTTATTATCTATTATGTGAAAAATCCTGAGGATACAAGAATGAGTACAGCATAATCGTTAACTTTAGGTATCTCATATTCCTGAGAGGAGTGGAAAGGAGGAAGATAGTCACATAAACAATAATTACTACGGGGCATGTCTCCTGAAAGCAAGACGACTGAGTGCAGCCTGGGGAGCATCATTGCAAATGCTGTTCCTTTACCCCGAATTACCCTTCCCATCGGACTTTTTACTCCCTCTCCCACTCACTTGCTGATTCCTATTCATCCTTGAAGACTCAGTTTAGACATCACATCTCCTAGGAAGCACTAGCTGACCATTCTATCTGGTGCTCTTTTGGTGCCCAGTTAACGTCAGTATTGTAGCACCTCTCACCCACTTTGTTATAATTGTCTGTCCTTACTCTGAACTGTGAGCTCCTTAAAAGCAGGAGCTGTTTCATTTACCATGGTCTCCTTAGCACCTGGCATAAAACCTAGGTTATAGTAATTGCTCAATAAATATTTTTCATTGAATTAATTCATTCAATCATGAAACATGATTGAAGGTTGAATGGGATTTAGCATGAAAGAGTAGAAGGGTCTTCTAGGCAGTGAGAAGAGCACAGGTCAAGACAATATTGTGAAAAACAATTCTATTTGGGGGAAACATATAGAGTGGTTGTGATCTGGGGCAAATGAGTCTAAAATGACCGGTAAGAGCATGCTTTTGAAGAAAGGAATTACAGCAGGAAAGTTTACCATAAGGTAATGTCATTCATTGCTCTGTGATCATCTACCATTTATTGTAGTAAATGTGGTAGGGTGTATAAAACACACACAAAATTAATTCTTAGTGTGTCTTTGAGGGCTACATCAGAAGAGCCTGTAGAATTGTCATTTGAACCTGCCTTCTACTTCCAAGAAGTTACTTAGAAAAGAAGAGGAGGACCTGGGGAAAACAGCTGACCTGGGCGGCAAGCTGTGTGACATTATCCACAAAATAACGCTTTCCACTCATCTTGTTCTTCCTGCCCTGACATTACAGGAAGTAAAGCAATGAATGGCTCTGCAGCTAAACTACAGCAGTATTATTGTTGGCCAACAGGAGGTGCCACTGTGGCTGAAGCACGAGTCTACAGGGACGCCCGCGGCCGTGCCAGCAGCGAGCCACACATCAAGCGACCAATGAATGCATTCATGGTTTGGGCAAAGGATGAGAGGAGAAAAATCCTTCAGGCCTTCCCCGACATGCATAACTCCAACATTAGCAAAATCTTAGGTGAGTGCAGCAGTGCAGCTAAAGCTGATCTTCTCCCCTGCAAGTCCCATGAGTGCCACCAGGGTGGGAAGGAAGGAGATAACTAGGATCCTAAGGGAGACTGTGGCGGGCGCAAGTTAGACGAAGGTCAGCCAGCTGCCGCAGGAGCCTTCGTCATCACGTCTGCATCCCCCACCCCATAATGTGGCATTTAGGTTTGGGAGTTATTATATCCACCAGGTGCCAGGGCAGGACTGGCTAAACACTTATTTCAGAGACAAAACTATTTATAGTATGTGTTAATACTGTGAATTTAGCAACTCTTGAGAGGTCACTGCTAAACAAGAATCATGGAGACAAGCTTTATCTCCTTTTACTGTGCAGTTCTCCTAAATTCATATGTTGCTATGAAGTACTCATAGACCCTACAGTTTTCTGCTTTAGTGTTCTTGGGTTTATATGTCCCACTGAAAGAATTCATCAAGGACTAGAAACCCAAAATGGTGTGAAATTCATGGAGTGCAGAACAGTGCCTCTGATGATCACTTTAAAACTTGTAAAATAAATCTACAATTATTTTAGTAAGATATGACTAGTTCAAATTTCATAGCAGTGAGCTGAACACACGAGCTACAGGGCAGAGGCCCAGTTTGTGGTAAATTGCCAGAGTGATTCTCTATTTCTCAGGATTAAAATCAAGCCTTGTTCTATGAGTGTAGAGCTTGCCTAGTGTGGATTGTACAGTTTGGAATTATTGTGCTCAACATGTTAAACATATTTTATTCAACATGCAGCATTACAGTCAACATGTTTCCTCTTTAAAAAGGAAAAACACAGAAGGCACTCTTCTACTTAAAGCTGTCACGATGTGACAAAATCTCAAAGGAAGCCGTTTAAGAAGCTGAAAAACATTAGAGACTTAAACTGTGGTTTTAATTTTTTAAATGTTTTGTTCAAAAGTAATAAATATTTAACCTGAGTAAATATCAGTGATCTGGACATGCACAGATACACATGTTTTGTCACTGTATAAATAATTTAACTTGATTCTGAGGCATTTTGAGGCAGTGACCTCTAAGAAAAATTTAAAACATATATAAGATCAAGTAGTGGTGAAATGTTAAAATATGTTTTTCTTTTTTTTGATTTCCTAATTTCAAAATGGATACTAAATGTCATTACAATTAAGTGTGGTTTTTATTTTTAGAGCTTCAGAGTTATGCATAGGGATGTTATTCTTTTGAATTTAAATATCTTTCAAACCAAAATGTTCCTAGTGGACATACATGTTTTTTTCTAGTTAAACGACATTCTAAAAAAAAAAAATCAGCGCTTCTCTGGCCTTACAGTTTTATATCTAACTTGAAGATTTTCATATTTTTCTGCCCTTTTAGTAGCAATATGAGTAAGCCTTCAGATGGGCACAGAGCCTCTCTGTTTCCATTTTGGCAGCTGTGGGGCATCTATATTATTTGTGTGCATTCCGTGAAAAAATTATTAGGAATATAGTAAGTATATTCATTAAAATATAAAGTTTTAAGTGCAAGCGTTTCAAGAGCACCAAGAATTCTTTGTTAATTGGGGCTTTAAGCTGCTGGAAACCAGCAGAACACAGAGAAGCCTATCTGCTAAGGCCTTCTACACAACTTTTGAACAACAATCAGGAAAGAGCAGGGATGCATGTGCTATTAAAGCAGACCAGGATATTGCTGGCTGCAGAGAATATTTGTACAACTTTTCCATTTGTTTATGTACGAAAAATCTCTACTGAAGAATAGCTAACATCCAGTCTGCACAGCTGTTACCGCTTTATTCACCAGCGAGACACAAAAATGCAATTTGATACATGTAAAAAAACACATCCCCTCTTCATCAAGTGTTTAGATAATTCTTTATAAACAATATTAGAGAAGTGAATACTTATCCTTCTTCCTGTATAAACCGTATTAAAAATTTTTGTACTTTTATTGGTACAGCTTTGAATGAGCATTTATAGTACTTGAAAATGGTATATATAATTCCAATGGTATCTTCCGGTTCTAAAGCTATAACTTCTTAGGTAGAGCTTAGGTTTTTTTAATTACCTAGGCCATGGGAGACTTGTGCACAGTAGTTTTTTATACGTGGAAGGATTTCAACATCTGCTGACATCTTGTCAAAGGATAGTTTCGCTAAAGATACTTGGAGTTTGGGAGATGTTTGAATTTCTAGGACAAAGAAAGCTTTTCCTGAGAATCCTGTCATGCTCAAAAGTATGCTTAGGAGGTTTAGCCTTTTATCCCTGTTGAGAGGGTAGGCAGGTGGATGGGGAAAGACCTTGGTGTAGGCGATGATCTTTAAGCAGCAAAGATGTATTTTAAAATACTATAGTAGCATCAGTCTTAAACTATTGAGAGAAATAATGCAGGAAAGTATCATACGCAAAATTGTTCTTTGTGCTATAGACTAAAAGTATAGTTAGGACAGCCAGTGGTATGTGGTAATTGGAGCCACCCAGCTCACAAATGAGTGAAGTGGTGGGAAGGTATATCTAGTTGTGTTTGCCTAGAATATGTTGCCTTGACCACTTGGGTACTTAAGGCTATTTTTATTTCTAGGATCTCGCTGGAAATCAATGTCCAACCAGGAGAAGCAACCTTATTATGAAGAGCAGGCCCGGCTAAGCAAGATCCACTTAGAGAAGTACCCAAACTATAAATACAAACCCCGACCGAAACGCACCTGCATTGTTGATGGCAAAAAGCTTCGGATTGGGGAGTATAAGCAACTGATGAGGTCTCGGAGACAGGAGATGAGGCAGTTCTTTACTGTGGGGTAAGTATTCCTGAATTTAGCCACCTGGGCTTTACTTTTGTGGTGAGTAACTATAGGATGGCTACTGGCAGTACGTTTGGGAAGCAGATTAGGGAAAGAGGAGGTTGTGGCATACTGAAGGGGCTTGGCCAAGAGAATCTTTGCTGTGTCATAGGGGCACTGCCTTGCACCATGGCTTTTGCTCAAATCAAGCCAAACCTGGAACAGTTCACTCCCAGCTGATCACCCCTGTCATTGTCTCCCAAGCCAATTTAAGATGCTCAGTGCCCACATACAGAGTTTCTGGTAGTTTATTTAAGCAGACACACAGGGAGAAAAAATAAAAACTAACCTTAAGAAATCCCCAAAAGCTTTCCAGCTTCTCTGGGTGGTGCTTCTGACTCTAATCACAATAGTCTGCTTTTGTTGTGGGATCTACCACAAGATAATTGGCCTTGACATTGGTTAGAGGACCTCATTTTTGGCATAAGATCCAGAACTCCTGTTGCAGTAAATTATTCTGTGGTGGGAGCAGTAACAATGTGTATTTTCTTGCTTAAATCAGAAACTAGACATGCTTTTGATATCTTCAAGTCTGATTTCATGTCATTTTGTTTAAAAATTAGGTAATAGATTTCTGGTATAAATTTCGACTTGGCTGACTGGCTGTCTGCATTCAAAAGAGGCCCCTCATAACCACAGTAGTCAGGATAAGTGGGGATGCAGATGACTGTAGATTCCAGCATACCCAGACCTAGAAGCACAGCAGGGTGGCAAACCCAGAGGGCCATTTGAGGCACAGACCTGAAGCAGCTGGACTCAGAGTAGGGAAACACTTGGGAAAGAGCTTGAGAGAGAGAAGCAGAGTAAGCAAGAGGGAAGTTGCATTTGCTGTGAACTTGGAGGAGAATTGAGGAGCTGTGCTGTGCCAGGGAACTAAGAGAGCTTCACTTGAAGGTAGAAAAAGAGGTACCTTAAAGGAGAAGTAAAGAGCTATTCACTTTTAAGGGTACTCAAGAGGTAACCCCGTGGAACAAAAAGTTGGTTTCAGAGCATGTGTTTAAAAGGAATAGTAAATAGAGTAAGAAAACAAAGCCAATGAAAGTAGTCTGGGTCATGAATCTGTGCAATACACTGCAGTGTTTTCGGGAGGAGCGTGGGCTTTGGAATTTGACTGCTGGGATTCACATACTGACTGTGCCACCTACCTGGGCAAGTTATTTAACTTCTCTAACTTTTGTTTTCTCATGTGTAAAATGAAACGAATAGTGGAAACTATCTTGTATGATTGTTGAGAGGATCCAATGAGGCAATGCTTTTAAAAGTACTTTATATAGTGCTTAATACGATATCAATAAAGGTGAACTCTAGCATTATCATTACTATTTAATATGTATTTCCTATCACAGAAAACCATATTTTATATCACACCAGATGATCAATGAATTTCTTTATACCATGGCAGAACCTTTTAGAGGTAGAGAGAAGCTTAAGCCACTTTATTATAAAAGATCCCAGTATGTTAATAAATGAAGACATGACAAAATAGGATTATCAAATTCCTCTATATTATAAATGCATTTTTAAAGGTAATGCATTTATATAGAAGTAATCCTCAATATTATAAATGCATATATTATAAATTGCATTTTTAAAGGTAATGCATTTAATGCTAAACAGGGCAATGTGGTATAATTGGGCTATTCAGCTGATAATTAGAGGATTTATGAAAAATACTAATTCATAGTCCACTTTAAGATTGTGTGATAAACATTCTCTTTTAATCCCGTTAGTACACCTCTAAGATTATGTATAATCTCTTTTGAACAATCCAAAGTTTAAGTTTGGGACCTTTTGTGATTCCTGCCCTTGTCCTCAGTCATGTTCCCTGTGTATGTAGTGATACATAGTGGGGCTGTTCCACCAGTGTGGAAGGCTACTAAAGGTACTGTCTTAATACCTTGGTGTAATACATATTTGAAAATATGAGTTGCAGTAATACTATTGAATTTAGTTCCCTTTACTAAAGGGTACATTAAAACAGCTCTAGATCAAAATACCACAACATGTACCAATGCATGTAAAAATAAAAAACTAAAACAATTTAATAACATCTATTATTTATTGACTATCTAGTGTATACTAGGATTTTAGATATATAAGTCACATAATTCTCTAAATAAGATAAAGAAGTTGAGTTTTAGAGAGTTTCTATGGCTACAGAAAGGTGATAAAGAAAGGTTCAAATTCAGGTCTTGGCCCCCATCATGCCAAATGACTGAGGAACTGTCTTTA
Source organism: Pongo pygmaeus (assembly GCF_028885625.2). NCBI lineage: Eukaryota > Metazoa > Chordata > Mammalia > Primates > Hominidae > Pongo > Pongo pygmaeus. The sequence continues at coordinate 60,132,657 of NC_072382.2, forward strand.
CTACTTTGTCTCAGAATATGCCTCATAGCCTTATGCTGGCAGTCATGAGTGTGGCTATGCCATCTGAGCAAGAGCTCTTAGCACTTGGAGAAAATGAAGTCTCTGCTTGTGGTGTATGGTACATAAAAAGAGCTTTGAAATTTAGAGACTAAGTATCCTGTTCTCGATAGTGTAGAATAGTCCTTTATGGAAGGATCATTTTAGACTGCAGAATAGGGCTACTGAAGTGCAGGCAATGATCAGAATGTCTTATTCTTTAATCTCAATGCTGAGCATTTTCCTCTGCCCAGCTTTGATAATACTTGCTATGTAGAGCCAGGTGTTATTTCTGCTTAAGGATTTGTATATCTCTTTTAAGTACTTGTAGTTGATAGATTATTAATTTCCTGAGGTTTGTCTTTGGAAATTGATCTTTATTAGATATGAGGTTATTACAAGAGTTGAGCAAAAAATGAACAAAAATTCAAATATTGCTATTGACATTTTGATGGAATGGGTTGAGATCAATTTTTATAGCTGATTTTGAAAAGACATGCATAACTTTCAAGCCAATAAAAGTGCATATACTGCTCAACATTTTCATGCATTTTACTGACTACATAACTGTGGCTGATGAGTTAGATTTTTTTTATTACTTAGCTATTATGAAATGAATTTATCAATAATATGGAAGGGAGCAATGTTAGCTCTTGCCTTGGTTTTAACCTCTTCAGTTTGCAGAGTAAGTATCAGAATGTTGTAATAATCTGGATAAGATTATTATCTGGATTATTCCAGATAATAAATGTGTGTGTATGTGTGTTTATAACGCACTATTATATGCTAATCTATTCATGTATGTATCTGGCTGTGTATATTTGTTTGTATGTATCTGGCTTCTCCAACTACAGAATTCTCTGAAACTCATGGGTACAGAAATAATGCCTCATGTACTATACTAATTTCGTAAAGTGTCGGACACATAGCTGGTTTCAAATAGGCCCTTACCAATTCTGAGTGTGGTATCCAGAATATTCCCTCTACTATTCCCTCTATTAATAGGAATGGCAAAAAGCTATTCCTCTATTTTCCCTCTATTAATAGGAATATTCCCTCTATTAATGTAGAGGGAATATTCATTAGGGTACATGTAGCTACAATGATGTCTTCCCAAAGAACTGTGACCAAATATACTTCCATTTATTTGAAACTTATTTGGTAATTTACCTATGAACTCATAGAGAATTATGCAGGTACATTCAGCCCTCTATATCTTTGTGGATTCAACCAATTGTGGATCAAGAATATTTTTTTAAAAAATTCGAGAAAATGTTATATTATTGCTAAAGTACACTATGTAGTTAGGTCTACAGTGGTTGCATCTGTATGGAACATCTACAGACTTTTTTTTCTTGCATTTATTTCCTAAACAATTCAGCATAACAAGTGTTTACATAACATTTATATTGTATTAGCTATTATAAATAATGAGATTGTTTAAAGTATATAGGGGATATGTGTAGGTTATATGCAAATACTATACCACTTTATAAAAGGGACTTGAGCATCCTCGGATTTTGTTATCTGTGGGGGTCCTGGAACCAATCCCCCATGATACAGATGTAAAACTACCATAAAATATTAAATTTGGGGCTAGTTTTTTAGCAATGATATAGATAGATTATTGAGTACTTACTGTGTGCTGTGTACTCTGCTGAGTGGATTATACAGATTATTGCAAATACAACAAATTTACAAGATAGGGAATATCATTCTCACTATACAATTGAAAAATGCAATATTCAGAGATGTTAAATAATTTGTCTAGGGCCACACAGCTAGTAAATGGCTGAGCTGAGATGTAAACCAGGCTTATGTGAATGTGAAACATATGTCCCTTTTACCAAAGGACATTGGTAAGGACATGACATTACACACACAGAGGCGGTATAGTGTTGTGGTTAAGAGCGTCAATTCTGGAGTCAAACTACTCTGGCTCAAATACTAGATCTGCACCTTCTTGGCTGTAGGAACTAATACATGGCAATCTTTATTCCTCTGAACTCTCCCCTTGCCCTTGGGAAACACTTAATCTCTCTCTACCCAGTATCCTCATATGTAGAATGAGAATGACAATACCAATGACATATGCAGGACTCTTCTTCAAGACTGAGTAACTTACTGTTTGTAAAGTGCTTAGAACATTGCCTGGCATATGAAAAGCTTTAAATTCAAGTAAATATTATTATTCTAGAAAAATAATACTGTGTGCCAAGTATATATTCTATGTTATATTACAATAATTATTTTAGTGCCTTGTACTATAAGTGATTTGAACATTTGCCATTTTAATCTTAATATTAAAGAGGTTGAATCAATCCTATTTAAGACACTTATAAGATACAATTACATTATCATAGATTAGCCATGCTTTTTTAAGTATTGTCCTCCTGTAAAGATCCTGGATTAGAACATTCAATAGGTAAAGTGAACAGATTATTATTATTTCTGTTCCTTCCTGCAATATCAGCTACAGAGATATGTGACATATAGGCTTATCTCCTAATGAAACAAACTTCCTTGTCTTTATTTATACACTTTGAAGGGTCTGAAGGGTCAGCAAACAATGGGGCTTTGCCAGCATAAATATGTAGTTACTTTGTAATTGGCAAAGCTAGATTACACTCCAGAAATATTCCTGTAATTTGGAAGTCATGTAGCAATGGTGGGCTCTATCAGGGCCAGCTTTTACTCTTTACTTAGACTGGGAGGAAGGGTTCTTAAATATCTCTGTTCATATCAACTCATGTATATACTTTTACAAACATCCACAAATGTTGTTTTGATGTGCACATTCATTATTTGTAAAGCCCAATACCTGCCAGCTATTCCTGTTTGTGAAATCTGCAGTGTTTGAATTTTGACTTTGAAATTGATCTATAAAGGAAGGAAAAAATGCTTTTTAGGAAAGCAATTTCTGATAGACAAAGCTTGAGCCTGCTGGCTGGATTTCTTATTTTGTTCATTGATTTGTTAGTTAATTGGTAAAGGCCTATTTGAAACCAGCTATGTGTCCAACACTTTACTAAATTAATATGGTACATGAGGCATTATTTCTGTACACATGAGTTTCAGAGAATTCTATAGTTGGAGAATCCAGATACATACATGAATAGATTAGCATATAATAGTGTCTTATACACATACACACACAAGACATGGCACAGCACTGCATATAACATTTAATGAACTACCAATCTTCATTTTGTAGACAAGAGCAAATAAAGCTCAGAGGAAGAGAGATTATTATTCATTATGGCCAAGCATGGGAAATTCTTGAGGAAGGGACTTGAAGTTTGGGTTGGTCAGACTTATGGGAAGTAGATTCCCACTTTAGCATAGAGGAGAGCATGAACACCTGGGGGAAAATGTGGATATATTCAATAGTAAAAAAAGGAAGCAGCCTAAGGCTTTTTCCTGGCAGTAAAGAAAACATAAGATGGGTAGGGTGGAGCAAGATTTTGGAAGCCATTGAAAGTCAGGTTTCTTCAACTGTAATTAGGTATGCACAGTTAGTGTTTTTTTTCAGTCTCTTTTTATGCTGATAGTGATAAAAGAGAGCAAGATCAGCCTGATGGTTAGCTTCTGACTTTGCATCCACAGAATTAGTTGCAACATAGAAGGGGCCTCAGATGTTATATACTTCAAGCCATTGGAGGAGTCTTCCCTAAGTTCTTGAACTTTTCCAGGGGTAGAGAGCTCACTGCTTCCCAAGGGAGCTAGTTCCTTTGTGGAACATTTCCTAATACTAGAAAGTTTTCTTTTCTGTTAACTAAGCCATAATCTGCCTTCCTCCTACTTTGCAGGTTGGTTCTAATCTTCTTCTTTCATGTCTCCTAGAACAAATCTCCCCTTTATTTATAAGAATAACCATTCAAGCATCTAAAGATGGTTATTTTCATACAGCTAGTCTCATTACATCTTTTCTTCCCTGAAATAGATTACCTAGGATTTTCATTTGTTTTTATCTCATTCATTCATTCATCCTATGTATTTAACAGATATTTACTGAGTGCCTCCTATGTTACAAGCAGTCTGAGTTCTGGAACTATGTCAGTGAAAGTTTTTGTCTCATGAAGCTTATATTCTAGTGATAGAATTCAAACAAATAACAAATAAATAAATAAATAAATAAATAATAGTGAGAGGTGCCTTAGAACAAAGTAAAGTAGGGAAAGGGATAGGAAGTTTCAGCATATAGGGTGCAATTTTAAATAGGGCAGTCATGGAAAACCTCACTGAGAAGGCAACATTTGAGCAAAGGCCTGAGTAGGTAAGGGAGCAAGCTGTGCAGATATCTGGGAAATGTAGGCAGAGAGAACAGCAACTGCAAAGGTTTTGAGGCGAGATTGTGCCTAGCTTGTTCCAAGAAGAAATAAAGAGGCCAGAATGACAGGAGCAAAGTGAGTAGGTAGGAAGAGTAGTAGAAAAGACTTGTAAGCCATAGTCTTCATAACAAAGAACCAAGTTATGAAAAGACTTGTAAGACATTGTGAAGACTTTGTATTTGACCCTGAGTGAGGTGGAAAGGCATTGATGAGTTTTAAGCAGAGGAATGCTTTCATATGACTTAGGTTTTGAAAGGATCACTCTATATGGTATGTTGAGAATTTTCTGAAGGGAGAATGGCCTGTAGCAAGGAAGCTAGCCTCTTACAATAAACCAGATTGGAGTTGATGGTGGTTTGTTCCAGGTTTGTAGGGGTGGAGGTGGTAAGAAGTAGATGGGTTCTCGATGTATTCCTGAAGAAGAACCAACAGGATTTGCTGATCAATTGGATACAGAGTTTGAAAGAAATACAGTTACCATAGATTGGCCTATTCAGCTGGAAGGATGAAGTAATCATTAACCAAGAACAGGATGGCCATGAGAGGGGCAGGTATGTCGGAGAATGATCAGGACTTTAAGTTCTGCACCTGTGAGGTTGAGACAGCATTTAGACATCCAAATCAAATAAGCAGTTATATATATATATATATATATATATATATATAGAATATACATAAAATAAGCAGTTATATATATATAAAATAAGCATATATATATGCTTATATATATGCTCATATATATATAAAATAAGCATATATATAATGCTTATTTTATATATATATATATGAGTCTAGAATTTAGGAGCAAAGGGCTTACTGGAGATATAAATTGGGACGTTGTCAGCATATAGATAATATTTAAAGCCATGGAATTAGATGAAATCACCAAGTGAATAAATTTAGATAGAGAAGAGAAGAAGCAAGGACTCAATCCATGGGGACTTCGGTGCTTAGATGGCAGGGAGATGGTAAGGAAGCAGCATGGGAACTTAGAAGGAGCAGCCAATGAGATAGGAGGAAGACCGACCAGGAGGGTGTGGCATCTGAGACAAGTTAATAAAATGTTTCAGCAAGGAGAAAATGATCAGCTATATCAAATGCTGCCCATGTTATAGATCTGGGTAACATGAGGACCAAGAACTGACTTTTGGATTTAACAATATGAAGATTATTGATGGTGTGACCTTCATAAGCTCTGTTTCAGTGGTGTATTGGGAGTGATTGAAATAGGTTTAAGAAAGAATTGAGTAGAAGAAATGAAGAAAGACAACTTTTTAAAGAGTTTTGCTTTAAAGGATATCAAAGAAATGGAGCAAGAGCTGGAGGGGGACATGTGCCAAGAGAGAGGTTTTTGGTTTTGTTTTTTATGGTATGAGTGATTATAGCATGTTTGGTGGGAATTCTATACAAAATTAATGATTCAGATGGGAGAGACAATTGCTGGAGAGGTATCTTTAGTAAACAAAAACAGATAGTTTCAGTGCACAAGCAGAGGGGTTAGCCTTATATTGGATTATGAACTGATTCCAAATATGGAAAGGCAGGCAGAGAATGGGGCACAGATACAGGGGCACTGTCAACGTGACAGTGGGAGTTTGTGAAAAGTTTCTTCTGATTGCTTCTAATTTCTCCATGAAAAGAAAGCCAGGCCATTAGCTTGGAGTGAGAAAGGGGGAGAAGAAGTTGGATATTTCAGAGAAGTTAAGAAGGTAGGAAGTAATTGTCTAGGAGGCTAAGAGAAGGAGTGGGCTAGGACAATGTGCAATATGATGGCTGAACAGCACCAGAGGCCTATTTGAAGTACAGCATTGTAAATTTAGAGACTAGTAAGTATGGCAGTGTATTTTCTCCAGCCAAGTTCAGCTGTGTGGCTAAACAGAGTAGGCAGAGAGTTAAATTGAACTAAAGTTGAAGTTTTGCTATGTAAGAGAATGGAGAGTGTCTGCAAGGGAGTGAGTAACCATGGAATTGGAACTGGGTAAAGAGGTAAGTGGGGGCACAAGCAGGGAGAGGCTCAAGTAACTGAGGGCAGTGAAGGTGGGTTGAAGGATCAGGAAACCGTAGCTCCTCAGATGGGGTGGGGAGTGAAATCGTAAACTGGGTACTAAAGGGAGAAAACTAGAAAAATAAGACGTGGTGGTTAGAGAGTGGGATATTTAAAACTGAGATTAGGGAGGAGTGACAGATGAAAATGACAAGGTCCACTGTATGACAAGAGAGCGAGCAACTAAGATAGGGAGGGGCCCAGATTATCACAGTGGCAGGGAGGTCACACTGAGATAGTCAGGCGTTGGAATGAACATCTACAGAGATAGCAAAGACATCAAGGATCACGGCAGAGGTTATGTTGAAGAGACAGCAACAGTGAGCCAGGAGCTAACATCTTTAAGGAATGAGGGGGATTGATCAGGCAGGGGGTATTTAAAGGTATGAGTGAGTGACATAGTCTGGTGACATGAGATTCAAAGATGAGATTTTTAGGATGGAGGGATTAAAAAGTAGGTTGGAAGAGGCAATGAGGAGCTAAGAAGGGAACTACCCCACCTCCAGGTCCATTTGTGTGAGGGGCATGGAAAGCAAATAACCAACTCTTCTGAGGGCCTTAGGGAGACTCGTGGCCTAGAGAGAGAGCCAAGTTTCAGTTAGAGCAAGAAGGTGAGTCAGTAAGGACTGACAGTTGAGTTCCAGAGGGTATAATGGAAATATTTCAGGAATTAGAGAAAGGAGGGAGTTAGGGTTAGAAAAAGGGTTATACAGAACCAAATGTTATTCTTTGGGGACTTTTTTCTTTTTAAACATTTCTTAGAAGATGTCAACATTTTCCCTTCTCAGATGCCCTTCTCTACAGTTCTGCGGTAAAGAGGAAGTCCTCTCCTGGCCAGGCTTGTGAACCAGAGTATTGTTTTACAATTAACCACCAATTCCACATGGCTCCTGTGGGCTGGCATTTATGGACAGTCCAAAGCATTACCTTGTCATTTCCTTGGTGCTCCCCCAGACCTAGGACATGCTTGCTCTCTGTGAGGTTTACACCAGCTTCCCAAAGGAGGAAAGGAAAGGGAATTAACATTTTCGTCTACTCTGTAATGTAACGCTTTGTATATATGTTCTTACTTAATCTGCACAGTCCTGTCATATGTGATTGTTCTAATTTATAGGCGAGGAGAGGCAATGTCAGTGATAATAATTAGCCTGCCCAGGATCACACAGCCAGTAACTGGTGCAGCTGGGATTTAAACCCAAGCCATTCTGACTCCAAAACCTGAGCTCACCATAGCACATAACCTTCTTCCCAGAAGGCTTGGAGAGGCAAAAATCATCTCTCACAGGGATAAGTTCTCACTCTATCATTTATGTACAACCTCAAACAGTTGTATGTGAATGTGAGAACCTTACCAGAGCTGGACTCCCTTCATTTCCTCAAGGTGGGGAGTAACCCCTGGGTTTTTACCCTCACTGGCTTTTAGCACTATCTGGGGGCTTAAAACAGCCATATTTCTCTCTCCACTCCCAGGACTAGGCTTTTGAATATCATGCGTCTCACTCTCACTCTAGAAAGTAAATTGTACAGATATTTTATTTGCTTGTTTATTTATTTTTAGCATTCCATTACCAGCTTAAAGTCCAAATACTCTGAACTATGTGGAGCACAGTGTAGAAGATTTTGATTCCGATTTAAATTGCTAAGTTTTTTTCTGATAGTGTGAGCTTGCCTTTCTCACCCTGATCTTGATATGTGCTAGAGAATTTGTGACACGGGGAAGGTTCAACTCCTGATTATGGTACTTGCGTGGCCTTGAACAAACAGCTTGAATTTTCTGAAACTTAATTGGTCACTTCATGTATAAAAGAGGGAAAATGATACCTACCTCTTAGGCTTATTATGAGGATTCAAGAAGATAATGTAAAAACACCTAAATATACTTTCCAGCACATAATACGAGCTCAATTTAAATTTATTTAGTAGACCTATTGATATAGATATTCTGGTAAAAATACTGCAAAAAGTGACCGTGTATTCTTTGTGAAAAGAAAACGTATCATTTGATAGTGTGTTTTTATGCAGAGTTTGTATTACAGATCAGCTTGCCAAATTGGGAAATCTGTAAAATGGGTTAACATTGCAGTAAAAGCTTTCCCTCTACACTCATAATGTGATTAAGGCAAAAACATTTTATTGCAGTTATCCAAATTCAGTAAAAAAATTAACGAGGCATTATAAGATTAGCATAAAATTTAATTTGTGTTAATTTGCCCAAAACTTAGGAAGCCAGAAGTATACTGTTTTAAAATTTGATTCAATAAGAGGGAACTAATATTTTATATGATGTTTCTATACATAGATTTAGATTCCTCTATTATCTGCTTCCTTCAGGCAACCAAAAAACTCACCATGAGAATCATAAAAACTGGGTCAATGTCAAGTGCTTAGTGTCAACTAGGTGCTGACAGGTTCTATAGAAGTCAGGCATTTTTATGATATATAGTGAGCTTAGTGTATCTGTAGATTGAATATCTATAAAGGAAAGAGTGATGGGATTCAAGTCAGCCAATGGCTTAGATTCACATTCTGGCTCTGCTGGTTATTGAATGCAGGGCTTGAAGCAAGGTCTGATTTTCTTCATCTGGAAATGGAAAAAATAATAACTTATGGGGTCATAATGTTAATTGGGTGAGTTGGTATACCTGAAAATATTTTATATGTTATGTTAGGGATATGATATGCCTTGTGGTGATTAAAAGAGGTTGCTAAATTCAGTGTGAACAGATATCTCACAGAGTGTTTCTAAACCATCTCCATCCCTTCTCCCTCTGCCAGGCTGGAGGGCATGGAGGTCTTTGTGAGAAAATTATGTTCCTCTGGACATGTCAAAGAATGGCAGGTAGCTAAGCTACTTCTTCATAGATTCAGGGTATTTTCCTGTTTGAGTGAGATGGATAGAAAGTTTCAGTGATAATGTGTAGGGTGAGTAAAAATTGTCCAAGTGATAATTGACCTGAAGTCATGAGTACAAAAAGTGGAAGGACCTTCCAGAACTTCCCTGACCCCGGCTTGTATAAGTACGTAGAAACTGAGGCTCCAAAAGGATAGTTACAATGACAACTTGAAACAAATTCAACTATAATTTACTATCCATAAAAGATTGAGAAACTCTTGGTGAATATTGCATATATGAAAATAATATTTTAGCCATAGTCTCTGAGTTAGGTAGATCTTTCATTCCTGTGTACCAGTTATAATGCCTTAAGTGAAGTTGAGAGACAGTAATCATGTCTCCCTGCAGAGGAAGAGATTGACCTCCACAAAGGATCTGTTAAGTTTATTTAAACTAGGGTAACATTATGGAGGAATGAACTGCTGTCCAGGCCTTGCAACCCTCTGGGATCTAGGGTGAGGCAGCATATCTGGTGTCTACTCTGCAACTCTACTCTGTTGAATTGCAGAGGTCTCACTGCTCTTTACTCCCTACTCTCTTAATCCCAGCCCCAGTTCCAGCCCAGGGTCTCAGCAGTAATGACATCCAAGATGATCCTTCCACAGGGATTCTTCCTAACAAGTTTAGCCATGGAAATATGTAGACATTTACATGAATAACAAATAAATGCTTTGCTGAATCTCACTCTTTGGGACATGCTAGGTCCCTTCTCATCTTGATTTATACAGTTCTCAAACTAAGGTGAAGACACAAACCTGCTTAACAGTGTCATTATAATATGTTTCATGCCCCTAGTCTAATTTTCAAAATGTGCTGGGAGATCTTCAAAAATTATCTCACATGTAACTTTGTGGAATTCACTACATCATTTGTTCCTAATGCCAGGTGTTATCCAAGCTTTCCCATATTTACCAAGTTAAAAGAACCCTGCCTTTATGTTGCAAAATCATCAGTAAATTGCTCCATCATATTGTTTAACCCCTAACATAGCATCAAGGAGATTGCAGGACTCCTCCAGGGAACACCTTTGTCACATTTTATTTGCTTAGAATGTTATTTAACATTTATTTAGGGCTCCCTTTGGAAAGTGTAGGGGGTGAATTCCAATGCAGTACATAGCACATATATAGATATTTCTCCCTTGTCTGATTTTGTTTTTTGAAACTATATAGGCAACAGCCTCAGATTCCAATCACCACAGGAACAGGTGTTGTGTATCCTGGTGCTATCACTATGGCAACTACTACACCATCGCCTCAGATGACATCTGACTGCTCTAGCACCTCGGCCAGCCCGGAGCCCAGCCTCCCGGTCATCCAGAGCACTTATGGTATGAAGACAGATGGCGGAAGCCTAGCTGGAAATGAAATGATTAATGGAGAGGATGAAATGGAAATGTATGATGACTATGAAGATGACCCCAAATCAGACTATAGCAGTGAAAATGAAGCCCCGGAGGCTGTCAGTGCCAACTGAGGAGTTTTTGTTTGCTGAATTAAAGTACTCTGACATTTCACCCCCCTCCCCAACAAAAAGTTATTAAAGAGCCCGCATGCATTTGTGGCTCCACAATTACATCAGCAGAATGGTCTTAATTGTTTCGTAAAGTGTGAGACAGATTAAGTTTTCCCTGATTTTTCATGAACTTGAGTTTTTTGTCGTTATTGTTATTGTTGTTGTTGTTGTTTTTTTAATTTAGGTGAAGACATATTAAATATGAGACACCAGGACTTGAAACTTATCTCAACCCGTAGATGTCTTACAAGTCTTATATTTTTGTCTTACTTTTTTTTTCTTTTGGATGTTGATAAAGGTTTAAGTTACTGTTTTAGATGGGGTTAAACATTCTCACTCAGGTATGCTGTGCCGGCCTACAGGTTGTGAATGTGTTTTTATTCTGAATTATTTTAGAAAACAACTGAGGATTTCATATTGTGAAACAGAACAAGTCCACGGCGTGTGCAGCTGCATGTAGAGCATATTGAAAAGGCCTCGGAATTCCAGTTTTCCATGTGTAGAGTTAAACTTTGAATGTGCCAAACTTTTTCATAACTTTTGAATCTCAATATTTTGAAAGTCTTAAAGGAGACACTGCAAAGTCTTAGACAATCTTTGGCATCTTAAAATAAAATAGCAAACCAACATTTTTTTTCCAGAAAATGGTAAAGTACTCAGGAATCTGGAGACAAGATATTGTAAGGAATGAACAAGGTTGCCACAGTGCATGGACCCAATTGTGTTTGCCTGTTGATGTGCCATCAGTGCGTGATGTGGTATGACATACACACACCAGAGCGACCGCCACACTAGATATCGACAGAGTGGTCTTCTCTGCCTGAGACCACCTCTCACTACATCCATTATCCCTTTGCCTTTAACCCTGACATTCAGTCTTAACACATTTTCTCTTAAATAATTTATTCATTCCAGAATGTCAAGGGTCCGCTTACTATTTATTTTTTTTCAATTATTGGTGGCATTAATTTAATAATTCTGTTTTTCACCTTCCTTCCCCGAAGAACTTTTCAGTCCTTTTCACCTCCTTCTCCTGTGTACATAGTGATTTTATGTCCCCAGAACACCTGGAAGCATTTCTGAAACCAAGATATTATTAAAAACCTATTATTGTTTTTAATCATGAGTATATATCTGGCTGCAGGGCTGTGTATTGGGATATAGGTATATAGTCTTAAACAGGTATGCCCCTGAGGTTCACTGTGACCTCAAGTCTTTTGCCAGAATTTTCCCCTAATTCAGTTCACAAGTGGTAGGGTCTGCATCAGTGGCATTTCCGCCTGAATTCATTCAGCAGCAAGGGTCAACAGTGGTGACTGCCAGACAGGAGAGTCCTGCGGCCAAACCTGAAGCCCAAGGCTTGTGGGCCATGCAGGAATCTCAGTGAAGCTGTCATGGGCTGGCACCTTTACACTGAGTTGCCTTGTCCCAGCTGGCACATCCAGGGAGTTCATTGCAAAATCCCCAGGATGCAAAAAGCCACATGACAGCCTCAGAGCAAAGATGGTGGCAAATAGTCAGATACATCTAGAGAATGAAAGAAAACGTAAGGGAGGAGAAGGAGGGGAATACATTCCCTATATGGGATGTTCCTACTGTTAATCTGGGGAACAGATAGCTCCAGGGGCAGCAGATGAGTTCCTCTGGCTGACTCTATACCTGTAGCCACATGGGGACATGCCTATGTGTGAACAAGATGAACTGCACTTATCACACAAGGATTTCTCTGGAGACATGCTGCTGGGGTGAGAAGCAGTGAGGTTTTATTCCCCATCTCCTAACTACAGGGAGCTCTGCCATGCCATTTCGCCCTTCCTGAAACCAGGACAGGTTGTCTATCGGGGAGCTTCCCCCAGAGAGGTTTAGTGGGAGAATGTCAGTGAATGGGATATTTCACCTCATGGGACAACCCAGAATCTGATCACCAGGACATAGGAACGGCCCCATCAGATTTCTTGAGCCATTTTGTCACTTGGAAGAAAATAGTGTACCTTTGTATTTATTTAAGAGTGCTCAAGGCCTAATAGCAATAAACAGGTCTAGCCAAGAAATTACCAGCTATTCCGTTAGCTGGGAGTGCTCTCTATAAGCTGATTAAGGTACTGATAGGAACTCTTTGTTATTCATGTTGGTTGGGGATTAGAAATTTGTTTTTGTACATTTATTTCAAATGAGGAGGAGGTCATTTTTTCTCTCAAAAAATGAGTATTTATTATTGTCTTACTGATTTCTTTGATTATATACCTCTCCTCCTCAGTTCACTCGTTTTTTTTTTTTCTTTCTCTTTGGCTTTTGCTTTTGCTCTCTCTCACTTCTTTCTTATTTTGTTGCATTGGTAGAGTGTTGTATGGCTAGCATTGTATTGTATGTAATTAATTTTGCACAAAAGCAAACATTTAGCATAGTAGGTTAATTTTGTTTGTTTTTATGACCATGCCAAAATAATATTCTGGGCTGGTGGAGAACAAAGGACTGTTCTTTAGGACTGAAACTTGATTTTGCTCATAGTAAGTAAAAAAAAAACAAAAAACACACGCACTCACAGATGTTGTTTCGTAAGTGTTATAAGCACTGGATATAAATGGTATTTTTTATCACTTCTGACTAATGTGAAACTGTTGTACGAAAACTACATGAACAAAAGTCATCTGTTTCGACTCGTGTGGGCTTGCCTCACAGTTGCCGGATTTGAGTCATTTTTATGTCTTGTTATTTCATTTATTTATGCAAAATACATGTGTGTATGAACACTTTGTTTTAGCTCCAGCTCTGCCTCAGTACTGGGGTTCAGTTACTTTTAGCCATGTTCTTAAAAATGAAAGGCTATTCAGGAATGATCTGATTGTAAACGTCTCTTTCATTGGATCAAACAGTAATGCTGTATTTGAATCTAAATTTTGTGTATAAGCAGTTTATTTATTAGCCAAGTTTGGCTCTAAATATCCATGGAAATTAAGAATGACAATCATAGGGATCACTTCATTTTATTTTCAGTGGGGCTTAAACAAAGTTTATATGACTTTACCATCTCATTTTAGATTTTTCTAATTGTGTAAATATAACATAGAAATAGAATTTATTTTTGGTTCATGAATACTTACTGAGATATAAGTTATGTATTTCCTTTTTGTTCTCTATCCATATATGTTGGTCCAAACTGAAAGTTGATGAGTCACTGTGCCTCTCGGGGTAGTGAGTTATCAGCTACAGTGAGAGAGCAGTGTTCGGCATGCAGCTGGGACAGCAAAACGCTTCACCAGGGTTCTCATGCAGTTCAGAACCCACTGTCCACAGATCCAGACATTTCCCTTTTTTCTTACAGAAAGTTGATGATTGGACATACTAAATTTCCACTATGGTTAGGAGACAGTCAGTTTGCTTTGTGAGTCCACATAAATCTTCTGAGATAGTTCTGTGACCATTTAATAGCAAGAAGCATGAATGCCACTACAAAGGCAAAAATCCACCTCTGAGATTGGCCATTAATAAAAGTCCCACCACGTCAGTTTAGATTCAAGAATGTTAAGCAACTTTGTTTTTGTGGTGCTCCCTATTTCATAGTATCTTCAAATCAAAGATAAAAATTATCTCCATTTTGTTAAAGAACTTACAGGATCAGGGTTCTCCTTGTCACTTAGAATTGGGACACTGCCAGACAATCCTCTCCAAAAAAAAAAAAGCCATATGGAATGGAAGGAAAAGGAGAAAAGAAGGAAGAAAGGAAAAAAATAGGAAGGGAGAGAGAAAGAAAAGGTCGCTTTCCGGATATGAGCCGCCAGGCTGACAACTTTTCTATTTCATTGGCAGATATGAAGCAGTGTCTTTTCCAGTAAGGTATGGAAGCTTTGTTGTTTTCACGTGTACCCAGCTCAGCCTTTTAGAAGCACATCGGTTTGCTTCATTAGGTATTTGATACTCTCCAGCCTTGTCCTCAGGCCTGATTTGATTTGCCAGGGTCCTGACACCAAAGCCCAGGCCAAGTTTTAAATTCAGGTGTGGGCTCACAGTGCTATTGAGCTTGTCGAATTCTGGCCTCCCCTGAACATTAGCCCCACGGGAGCCTGAGGGTGTTTGAAAAGGGCGTGATCACTCTAGGGCTGAAATTAAAGGCTGCTTTCTTTTCCTTCTGAAGCCAGGCTGCTTCTTCAAAGCACACCCTCCTGAGCCAGGAGCACAGGCACTAGCTGAAAGCAGGGATTGTTTCAGGAAAGCCCATTTACCCTCAGTAGGAAGGCAGCCTGGTCACTTGAACAGCACAGCTGAGGCTGCTTCTCTCAATTTACTCATTTTGCAAAGAATTGACCTCTACCAACTCATTAGGGAGAGGAAAAAGAATCACTTAGTAATTTTAAATCATATGAGAAGTCCTGTACCAAGTGCCAACAACTGCAAAGAAATGCAGCTAGAGGAATGTATTGAAATTATTACTGGGTCTTCCTTTTTAATGAGAAAATGACAAAAATGGTTGCTGTAGCCCTGCCTGATGTTGTACACGTTTGTCTAAGAATTGAGTTGGCACTTAAGCTCACTTCTCAAAGTATAATAATATTGTATGACCTCATTTGTCCTTTCACAAAAGCACTTGCATCATTTCCTTAAGTCATCTGCTCCCTGACATGTTTTCTTCCCTAATAAACAACTTCTGTCTGTTATCCCTGCCAATGATGTTCTGTTTCTGATGCCATATCCTATTGAGCGTGCCCCTGTACTAATACCATTGAAAATATTGATATGCAAACACATTTCCTTTTCATCCCCATTCTATCTTTCCCTTTGGGGACAGATTGCTTTCCAAAAGCTCATGAACAAGTATTTGGAATGCTGGTACCTTTGGGGCAGAGGTAAGGGTGGGCGGGATGGGGGCAGAAAGGTAATGCTTGATGCAGATAACTCTTCTAATCAGTGTCCGTGGCAATATGAACGCTTGAAGAAAACTCAGTGACATATCTTGCTCAGTAGTTTCTTATTCCTGAAGAACCACAAGCATAAAGTGAGGCCTCAGTGCTGGTGCTCTTGGAGTATGGGGAATGTGCAAATATTTAACTGTTTTGTATGCTGCACATTGCAGGTCTGCTCATGTGCATTCTCCCTTTGTCTTCCTTTGTCATATGTGTTTTTGCTTTTTTGAAAGTGCAGTCTTTATTGTACCCTCCTCCAGCTTGTAGCAAATTAGAATGCTTAGCATTTATGTTCATTCATTATTGTATTTGCCATGTAAAATTTTTATTACCTTAGACAAGCTTATAAGCTGTTACTACATAACTTATCTTACTGTAACTCTTTTATTTCCCCCAACGTTGTAATTTGTTTGTGATGTATATTGTGAAATTGTATTCTATGTTAATTTAATCAGCACAATTCACTGACATGCTGGACTGACATGCTGGCTGCTGTTTCAAAGTGTAAAGTTTGTGTAGGGCTGTTGGGACAACTGCAACTCTGTTGTCAAGGTACTGTGCTTTGGTTCCTATAGCAACACTGGGTGTGGCCCTTGAATTGCTAAGGGCATTTAATACATCCTGGAGCAAATTTTAACTGCAGATTTTCTTTGTAGAAATTCTATGTATAATGCAGGTACCTACTTGGCCCATGGCTGTTAACTATTTGGGCAATTAGAAAAAAAGAAAAAAACATATAAACTAGTGTCTATTGCTGCTTTGAATATGTTTGAAAGTCTGAAAATGTAAATAGTTTATCAAAAAAAAATCTTGTACAGTCCAGTGTAAAGTTTTTAAATGACCTTAAGGGTTGCCATCACATCTTTCTCACACTCTCCTCTTGATAATAATAATAATAAAAAGTTTGCTAAGGATTAAAGAAATGGGAAAAATAAAAAAAAATCTCTTCAAATTTACAGGAATGAATCATTGTTCTTAGCTTTGTTGCATACACAAACTTCTTGGATTTTGTTGTGCAGTATTGACGTGAGATAAAGCTCAACATTGAATAATCTTTCAGTGGTACTTTTCAAAGTCTTCCCCTCCTCTGCCTCATAATTAAGGGAAAAGACAAAATTGAAAGACACACTGTCTTTATCTATCCTGGTGTATGTTGGCACCTTAGCTACTTTTTTTTTTTTCCTTTTTGCACAAGGTGCTTTCCTGATATGTTCAACATGCCATCTTTGGGTGATAATGTATATGCCGTGATGGGGCTCAGGCCCCTTAGGGGAGTGTCTATAAGAACTGCCTATTTATGCTCATTTACCTCAAGACTGTCCTCTCTACCCTAATCTAGTTGTCATCACTCCATCTTTTGTACTGCTGTTGACACTTACAAATTAAAGATAAATTTTGTTTTATGACCTCTGTGTATGGCCTTGTCTGTGCCCTGCAAACTGTCCCCACCATGGGGCCCCAGCCAGCCCTGAATGTGCCACCCTCTTGCTGCTGGAGCCTGCAGAGCTCTCCTGCGCTCTGCCATTGCTTCTGCCTGGCCCAAAGGTAGGTCTCTGAAAGACATGGAACCCCTTAGCCTGGAAAGACTTGCCTGCTCTTTTCATTGTGGAGCACGCCCGGCTGCAGCAGGAAATACTTGTGAATTTAGAAGGGAGGAACGGGATACAAGGTGGATTTTTGTCAAGAGAAGATAAGAGAGCATGGCATTGTCTCTTTGCCTGACTTCTTCGTGTGAGTGAAACAGCTTAGAGCCTTTTGGAGTATGAACAACTCTCAAGGACCAGCCTCTCATCTGACGCCACCTTCTACAAGCCTAACAGCCAAGAGTGGAAAATGCTGCACTTATGGAACCTTTCCCTCCACTGTGGTTGGCAGTAGTTGGCTGATTACTCAGTACCTTCTGCCTCAGAGAAGAAAGAGCCCATCTTTTTGTCCAGCAATGAGTTGCATCCAGAGTGAAACTCGGTTCCCGGTGATATCGGCTTCTAAAATGTTGCCAAAGCTATTTCATTGTGCTCAGAGTCTGAGTGGGGATGGAGGGTGGGTAGTGGGGTGAAGTGAGCAGGGCCCTTAAGGAAGACTTGCCAAACCAGCCAAGCCAGTCCTGTGAGTCTAGAGATGAGTAACCAACACGTAGAGAGTGAAACAAAAGTGTTCAAGAGAGAGGAGAGGCCCAGCCACTCCTTTTGATATTTCCTATTAAAAAATGCCTCAGGAAAAGAAAATCCAAGAATATGTGGGACTGACTTTATTCCAGTCACATTGCAGGTTAGACGCAGGCTCCTGTAAGTTCTGAAAATCTAGCATTCCAGGACCTCCCTCTTGCTCCGTGGCTTTTTAAAAGCCCAGGTAAGTACAGGACATTGGAAAGAACAGGGACTTTGGAGTCACACCAGCCTGGCTCTGCCACCTGCCAGCTGCGTGACCTTCCCTGAATAAGACCTCTGAGCCAGAATCCTCTCTATAAAATGGGGTAACAATTCTTACCTGTCAGGGTGCTGGGGGAATGAAAAGAAACAGCAGGGGTAAAACATCCAGGAGTGGATGGCACACAGAGGCACTGCCTCCTCTGACCAGAAAATGCCTAAGCTAGGGAGGTTGGCTGGTGTTACCACTGAGCAAAGTGAAGGAGGTGCCTGAGGCCTTCTCTCAGAGCCTGGTCGCATACATACCTCAGGGCCCTCCCTCTAAGCTAGTCTCCAAGCCACAGGTTTTCTGACTCCCAGTTCATCCTTGCCATTGCCACAGGCCTTCTTTCTAAGCCTGTCCCCTCTCTCTCATCCTTCTCTAAAACCTTCTGGGTTTCTGCTGCTGACTAGATAAAGTCTCAACTTCCTGCCCTGTCAGCCAAGCTTCAACAGACCTGCCAGACCCATTTTCCACCATGACCCCACACACCTTCGATGCTCTCTGCTGTTCTCACACCCCCAGCCTGTCCACCACTCTGGGGCTTTTCCTTCTCCTTTAGCCTGGAAGGAATCTGTCCCCTTCTCTGTTTGGGAAATTCACAGTTATCTTTCAAAAGCCACCCAATATCACCACTTCCTGAGACCTTCTTGGCCCCCCAGTTTCAAGCTCTCCCTTGGGAGAAAACAAAGAGCTCTTTGAAAGAATCTCACCATCACTATGAGCACATTGTAATGATTTGTCTCTGTGTCTGTCTTTCCTGCTAGACAACAAACTGCTGAAACCAAAAACTGTACCTTGGCCTGCCCTGCCCCCAACACAGTGCTTGGCACATAGTAAGTGCTCTACACTTGTTTGTGGAAGGAATGTATGAGGGATTACAACTTGGTCTCCATGTGTGTTTTATATGCCTGTGAATATCGGGGTCTCAGGTGGTGAGGCTGAGGGATTTTGTAGGTGTACCTTGGTATTACTTCATTTGGAGAACGTTATTAGTTAAAAACATCTCTATTCATATTGGGAGAGCCATTTTTCAAGTTGGCATGACAGGCACAAGGCACTGAGAGTCTCTATGCTTTTAGGATGACTCACTGCAGAATGCCTGAGCCTCTGAACCCAGAGCCACTGCTCTATTCTTCCTCCTAGGCATCCTGGCTGAAGTATGAAAAGGACAGACTAGGAAGGGGAAGCGTTTATCAGTTTTCCTTACCTTTTCCTTGACATCCCAGATACCCAAGATTACCCTAAAGTCTGCTCAGAGACAAGGGGTTCTTGGAGGCTTGACCTCTGGGCCTCCATCATGGAAAGGGAAGGAGACCAGCTGCCTCTGCCTGCTGTGGAGAGCCAGGGCAGTGATCCCACGGGGCTGCAATGTGGACAGCTGTTCACTTAGTGTCCGTTCCTTCCTCTTTGGTCCAGGTAATGACTCCTTCTCTCAGTAGTGCTCTAGAGCCTTGCTGGCTCAAAGTATGGCTCACAGATCAGCAGTTACAGCATCACCTAAGGCATATTAGAGTATGGGCTAATATGGCATGGGCTATACTGAGTAGAAAGCTCCTAGCAGTTGAGACTCCATGAACCGTCATCCACCTCCTCTAAGTCAATGACACATCATATGTGAGATAGGATTTTCCTCATTTGAATTGTGAAGGCCTAGAGATAGGACATGACCCACCCAAAGTCACACACAGATTAAATGTCAGTGCAGGAACATGCACTTGTGTTTTCTAATTCTAAACACCGGTGAACGTGTTGCATATGACCCCACAATAGTCTGTGGAAATTGCTCATCACTGGGACAGCCCTGGATCTAGAGCTCAGTTATCACCAGGTGTCCTGGACTGTGTCACACTATGGGAGCACCGAGGCATCTAGGGGCAGTGGCCTCTGGCATCTCTGACTGTCATCCTCTACTCTGGCTGTGCCCAGTGCCTGGCCCACAAGAGACCCTGGATCAACAGGGCGGCTCTCTGGAGAGCTTGTTCAGAGACCCCGCTGTTAGCTAGCCACCTAGTAATTTTTCCATTTTGACACCAGGCTGAGTGGCCATGGAGTAGATCAATAAGAATATGTGTAGGTTCTGGGGGCGCCCTTCCTGAGTCTGGGAGGAGGACACCCAGTGAAGAGAGTGATCAGGGAAGGTGTCTGAGCTAGTGTCACCCAGGGCTTCTAGGACGACGTGTGGATTCGTTATCCACTGGCTTCCTAAACTCACCCCGGGCAGGCACACTGACTCCCCAGCCTGTCTCCCCCACCACTGTCTCCCTTCAGCCACTAAAGACTGAGCTTTGTCCCTGCCACCTGTTCTGATTGGTTTATCCACTACTACCAGCTGCCATCCCCACTTCCAGCCCTATCCTTTCCTCTCTGCTCCCAGAAGGATCTTCCTCTCATAGATGCAGGCAGGGCGTGAAAGACACAAGATCAAGTCTATGCTGTTTGCATTCAGGCAATGGCCTTCTGGAAGCCCCCAGGTCCTGACCAGCCTTTCCAGTCCCATCTCCAGCAGGCTCCCCACACAGACACAGCACACTGCTTGCTGAGATCTGAACAGGCCACACACTGAAATATCTCCTGTGCCTGGAAGTCCCTCTCTCACTTCCACCAACCATCACACCTCCATGCATTAAAGCCCAGCCCAAATGTCACCTTCCATGGGAAGCCTTTCCTCCACATTCCTCTTCTACCCTGGGAATGTGAATTGCACTGAAATGGTCTGATTGTATTTTGTTACGTGTCACAGTGAATCTGATTGTCACACTTTTTTATCCAACATTCCTGGCACATAGTCGGTGCTTAATCAATGTGCGTATTTTTTTATTTTAATTTTTTATATGAACACTCCTGCTGTTCTATGTGTATGTTTTTTTTAAAAAAAACTGAAATAAATGAATGAATTCTTTCTACTTGAACTCAAAGTACTGCACACTCTGCCATTGGCTAGTTTTTCAGCCTGATCTTCTAACCCCATGGCTTCTGCTCTCCAAACAGATCAGACTATTAATTTGAAACATGTTCTCCAACCTCTTTGGGCTTCAAGGGTCCCTTGTCTTAACTGCCTTTCCCCCATATCTGTCAATCACCATCTTCTCTTTCAGGTCCATCTGCTTCAACACCGCTACAAAATACTAAGAGTCTATTATGCAGCAAAAAAGTTTTATGAGCATTTCATTTGACCCCTAACAATGGCTCTGAACATTAAACATTGTTATTCCTGTTTTACAAAAGATTAAACTGAAACTCAGAGAAGTCAAGCCACTTGTTCAGGATCTCCCAGTGAGTCAGAATGTCTCCTTCTGCATGGACAAGCTGCTCTCAGGCCTCTCCAGCTCAGAATGAATCTCTTCTTCTTTCTAGTTTGGAGTTCCTCGGCCATTTTTTTTTTTTTTTTAAATCGGCACCTAAGGAAGCTTTTAAGACCTTTTTTTTCCTCCCAGTACTCCCAGTAGCCCTCCTCCCCCCATTAAATTTTAATATAATAGTTTTACTATCTGCTTAAGTACTCTGTGTATATCTATCTGTGCTTTATTTTTTCAAAGTAAGTTTTTTTAATCTCCTAAGAACAAATTTTTCTCCCTTATGGAAGGTGGCATTATCCTGTTGAAAATTCCTGTTCTATGGCTGGGCACAGTGGCTCATGCCTGTAATCCCAGAACTTTGGGCGGCCGAGGCGGGCTGAGGTCAGGAGTTCAAGACCAGCCTGACCAACATGGAGAAACCTCATCTCTACTAAAAATGCAAAATTAGTCAGGTGTAGTGGCACATGCCTGTAATTCCAGCTACTCGGGTGGCTGAGGCGGGAGGTTGATCCTGGAAGGCAGAGGTTGCAGGGATCCTAGATTGCGCCATTGCACTCCAGCCTGGGCAACAAGAGCGAAACTCTGTCTCAAAGAAAAAAAAAAACAAACAAAAACAGAAAATGCATGCTCTATATCACCTTCTCTTTGAAGTGTGGCCCTTACCCTAGAGTTGTAACTTGTTCCCCACTCCACTGTGAGTTCTGTGTTCCAGGTACTGTGGCTTAGTAACAATTTCCCCAAAACTTAGTGACATAAAACCATTACTTACTCTATTCACAAATTCTGTGGGTTCACAAATTCAGACAGAATGAAGTGGGAGGCTTTTTCTCTTCTGCTTTGCAATGTCTGGGATCTCAGCTAGGACACTCCAAGACTGGGGCAGGAGCACACTGAACGCTCATTTCCTCTCGTGTTTGGCAGTTGATGCCAGCTGTTGGCTGGCACCCTAGCTGAGGCTGTTGGTTGGAACACCTACATGTGGCCTTTTAATGTGGCCTAGGCTGCCTCACAACATGGTGGCTGAGCATCAAGGGTGAGCAGCTGAGAGAAAAAGAGAGGGCCAAGTGGTGTCCTCTTTTACGACCTAACCTTAAAGTCATGGAGCATCACTTCCACTATATTCTGTGTATCAACACAGTTACAAATTCATGCCTAATTCAAGGGAAGAGGAAGCCAACTCCACCTCTTGATTGGGGAATGATAAAGTTTTAAATATATATGGGACTGGATATGTTGTTGTGGCCATTTTGGGGAAGTACAGTCTGCTGTACTCCAATATCTGCTGATCTGCAACCCTTGTGCCCCACTCCCAACAACCACCCCATCTTCACATGGCCTTGCACACAGGGTAATGCTGATATATATGTCCGAAATTTATTTGGATGCTCTAAGTTGAGAGGATGAAGCCCCAGGCCTTGGTCCATTCCTGCCAATACCAATATGTGGTTAATATGGTCCAGAGATCCCTGGAGAGGCCAGATGTGGGCAAGAAGCTCACTGAGACAGAAGGGTGCCCTAGAACAAATGGGAAGTGAGAACAAGCATTACAAGAAAGGTCGTGGTATAAAGTGTTTGGGTCTTTCTTGTTCCCCTCTCAAAAGCAGTTCAGTTATTTCTGGAAATGTTCAAACTAGTCATATCCCACTATATATGTGTATAGATAGACAGAGTGAGACACCCAGAGGAGTTGCAATAGAATTTGACTCATATTCTTTTTTTTTTTTTTTTTTTGGTAGAGATGGAGTCTCGCTCTGTTGCTCAGGCTGGAGTGTGGTGGCGCGATCTCGGTTCACTGCAATCTCTGCCTCCTAGGTTCAAGTGATTCTCCTGCCTTAGCCTCCCAAGTAGCTGGGACTGCAGGCACATGCTGCCATGCCTAATTTCTTTTGTATTTTAGTAGAGACGGGGTTTCCCGTGTTGCCCAAATGAGACTATTAATGAAACTGATGTTGTCACTAATCAGCAAAATACCAGTCAACTCCCATTTGGCAATACGCTACCTGTATTGATATTTCTGTCAACACCACTACCATCCATAAAACAGAGCATGTTTTAAAATGGCAATAATCTGTACAAGGAGCCATAATGTGTACACAAAAATAATTTCACCTTTTTCAAGCTCAGGAAATATTAGCTTAATGTTCTAACAGTCCCTAATATGATCTACGTCATCAATTAAACTCAAAAAGTTTTATTGGGAAAAACAGAAACAACCTATTCAGTTTCTGACTTTGGATTAACATTAATCAGCTAATGGATATTATCATATGTACCCAAACTAGATCTGTAGAAGCAAGGACAATTATGAGTGCCTTTTTTATTTGAATCATTTATTATTTTATTTTAAATTACTATTACATATTAATTTCATAAACACTCATTATTACCATTATAAGTGTTATTAGAGTGAAAAGGATAAATGAACTGTGAACCTTATTATGAAATGCCAAGTGTAGAATTTAGATGTATTTTTGGAAATAAGCACTGATGTTATTAACAAATAACACAGGCAGGTAGGAAAGTTAGGCCGAGAAAAAAACAAAAAAGATAAAACAGCAAAGAAGAACAATCAAGATACTGACCCATGGATGAACTCATTGTTCTCCTGTGCTGTAGCATTACACTGACCTGACTGACACTTGAGTTAGAATATATTTAATTGTAAAAAGTACTCATGTTCTATATTTGGATAAAAGTCCATATGAAATCACTTAAGTACATTTATTGTACATGTGAAATAAATTAATTCACTTAGAAAAGGTACTTGTTTATAAATATTGTAAATAACAGTACTTGCTAAATATATATGTTTGAGCCTCTAGAGAAATGAGAACTAAATTCCCAAGCATCCATCTCTCCTTAGGCCTGGGGCTGGGGCACTTCTGCTTCTCCACCTGCAGAGGTAACTGGGACCCTCCACAGATGCCAGGAAGGCAGGTAGTGGACATACTGCTGTATTGTTGGACAAGCACACCAGCCCTGGACAGAACTGTGGAAAACACGAGTGGTTCTGGATCTTAAACTGGGTGAGATAAGACATACCAAGGGATAATGGCTATAAATATGGCCCAAGAAACTAGATCATTTTTCAGGCTGTTGAATTTCAAATGCCTGCCAAACAAAGTGTAATATCTGGGACTCTCTTTTTGCAATTCTACTGCAAGAGGTGGCATAAGTCCAATTAATTTAAACAAGAAAATCAGAACAGTGAGGACCAGAAGAGTTAAAATGTCCAATCAAAACTTGGAATTAGAGTTAATTTCACAAATTTTAATATGATAGTAGGAGGAAATTAAATTTAACCCTATATTTCAGTCAATGCTGCAATAATGATAGACTAAAGACGATTGAATGTTGATTAATTTCTCTATTGCAGTCCTGGGGTTTAGAATACTCAGGTGAATTACATCCATTTTTCTGATTGGCTGTCTGGGGATGGGTAATTCAGAGTTGAAGACACCTGGGAAGCCTCTCTTCCAAATAAAACAAAACAAAACCACACAAAGCATTGGTGAAGTCAATTGCTGCATTATTTACTTTATTGGTTATAAATGACTGAAACCCAATTTAAATGGCTTATGCAGCTAAGAGGGACTTAGTGGCTTACATAACTGAAAAAGTGCAAGGATAGCATGGCTTCAGGCCTGGCTGAGTGCAGGTGTTTAAGGCTGGGTCTCTGTCTCTTCTCTGCCCTGGTTGGCTTTGCTCCTAGGTTGTCTCTATCCATGAGACATCCCTCTGCAGATCCAGACTGCAGCTTTCAATTCAACAGAAAGAACTTTTCTTACAAGTTTCCTACAAACATGTCTGAATTGAGTCTTCTTATCCTGGCTTGGATCACATGATCATTGCTGAACAAATCACTGTAGCCCAGGAAATGCAATAAGATCAATGCCCTTACCAACCACCACCAAATGACATAGGCTGAGTAGATAAAGGTTAATTGCCCTAAAGGAAAATCAGTCCTCCAGAAGGAGGAGAAATGGGTGCTGGGCAGCACGTTTCTGAAGTCCTGCATGGAATAGGCTTTATGTAAAATCAGTTGGAAAGCCAGGCAGAAGAGATGCTGATCACAGCCCAAGTGACCCTGTGGCCATGTGGAGACTCCTGCATCATTGCCAGCCTGGTTCTAGCTCTGTTTAATCTTTAGATCTTTAGTGGACTAGAACTAACCTTCAACTGCTGGTTCATGGCAATTTTCACATGGCATTGTCATTCTTCAACGTGTCTACCTTCCCACTAGAGAGTGGACAAATCCTGAGGTCGAGATCTTGTCTTTCCCACTTCTTTGGCACCAGCAGATGGCTGGTATGGACCAAATGCTCACTGAATCTGTGTTTAATAGAGGGATGATTCTAGGGCCTTTGCTGCTAGGATTGAGACTAAAATTCTCAGATTAGACCTTGACTTTTCCTGCATGGAAAGAATACCCTTCTAGAGCTTCAGCAGCATTGGGACCTTAGGCTTTCTCTTCCTCCTCTTCCTCTGCCTCCCTTTTCATTTTTCTTGTTTACAATTACATAGCTGTGAATCCTAGGGAGGGCCTATCCCCTCTGTCTCACCTATCAGTCACTCAGAGAACATGAGTTCCCCATGAGGGAAGCCAAAAAAGCCACAACATCTTAAAGCAGGGGACAGCAAACTATGGTCCAAGAATCCACTCCACCCCAACACCCACTTTTGTAAATAAAGTTTTATTGGAACACAGCTACAAATGCATTGTCTACTACTGCTTTTGCACCACAATGGCAGAGTGGAGTGACTGTGATAGGAGCTGTATAACACACTGATATGGTTTGTCTCTGTGACCCCACTCAGATCTCATGTTGAATTATAATCCCCAATGTTGGAGGAGGGACCTGGTGGGAGGTGATTCGATCATGGGGGTGGATTTCCCCTTTGCTGTTCTCATGATAGTGAGTTCGTTCTCATGAGATCTGGTTGTTTGAAAGTGTGTAGAACTTCTCCCTTCATGCTCTGTCTCTCCCCTGCCACCATGTGAAGACATGCTTGCTTCCCCTTCACCCTTCCACCATGATTGTAAGTTTACTGAGGCCTCCCCAGCCATGCCTCCTGTACAGCCTGTGGAACTATAAGTCAATTAAACCTCTTTTCTTTATAAATTACCCAGTCTCAGGTAGTTCTTTATAGCAGTGTATAAACACACCCACAAAGCCTAAGATAATTACTAGCAGGCCCTTTATTTAAAAAGTTCAGAAACCCCTGTCCTCGAGGGCTGGCCACAACACGTCTCTTGTATTTGTGTCTTGGGCCACCACAGGTTTCAGGTGTGTCCCTGGTTGGGGAGAGGGTGGTGGGGGTGGGCTGAATTGCTCCTGATCTTCAAGCAGTTGCTAGTGCTCATGAAAATTGAGATTATTGAGTGGACAAGGAGATTCTGGGCCAGGCCAGGTATGGAAAGAAGCTGCCCAAACTCCATAATACATGGGATGAGGAAGAGCAAATCCTGAGGTACCTTAGAAAGTCTCACAGCCCACTTTAATTCTGGATCCGCCTATTGAGAAACCTTGGATTAAAGCAGAAGTTCTCAAGCATGACTGCATTTTGAAATCACCTGGGATGCTTTAAATTCTTTAAATCCTGGGGAGCTTTAAATACTTGAAATCTCTAAAAAGTATGATTTAATTGGTCTGGGATCTGACACAGGCTTTGGGATTTTAAAAAGAGCCCTACTCTCCAGGTGATTCAAGTGGCAGTTAAAATTGAGAACCATAGGGCCAGTGGCTAGCGGATCTGGGAGATAAGAAGGTGGTGCCAATCTGGAGGAAGCAGGCAAGAATGAAAACGATGCCGGTTTCAGACTTTGGCAAACTGGGAATTCTGACTCCACACCTAAGCTGCTGTGTGTTGGTCAGCTCATCATGTAACCACTCTGAGCCTCATCTTCAGTATCTGTAAAATAGAAATAAGAATACTTCCCTCACTGTGTTGTTATGAGGATTATGTGAAATTAGCCATTTATTTGTTTATTCTAGAAAACTAACTGAGATGCCTACTATATGTCTGACATTGTTCAAAGCCCTGGATAATACATCTGTGAAGAAAACAGACCAAGGTGCTTGCTGCCCTGGAGCTGACACCATGGTGGAAAAGCCAGACACTAAATAAAGGAATAACATAATTTCAGAGAGTAAGGAATGTCATGAAAAAAGGCAATACAGAATGGTGGCATGAGAGGGACTGGGATGGGGCTATTTTGAAAGGATGACCATGGAATTTTCTCCGAGGAGTGACATTTGGGCAACAGTCTGATGAGAAAGATCCAGTCATGCAAAAAGAATTCCAGGCTGAAGCAGCAGCATATTTAACAAACTTCATGATGGGAGAGGAAGGTAGAGATTCCTATTCCAGGAACAGAAGAAGTACCAGTGTCCTTGGAGCACACGGCATTGGGAGAAGGGATTGGGGGAGCCAGATTTAGTAGAATACTTGTAGGCCTTGCTAAAAAGTCTCACTCTTCTTCCCCCAACTACAGTGGTAACCAATAAGATGATTTTAAGCAGGAGAGTGATATGATCTGTTACAGGGATTTTTGAAAGACCCTGTGGTTGCTGGGAAGCAATAGATTCTAATGTATGCATAATAAGTATAGTGAGTATTTTTTATTATTTATTTATTCAGAACATATTTACTAAGAATCAAAAATAGGCTAGGTAGTAGACAAAAGAAAACAGCTAATGCTATACAGAGTCTTGTGGAGTATTTTTATTATTTGGTTTTTACTTTTATCAAAACTACTCATGAATATGGTTTTAAAAGTCGAATAGTTATACAGCGCTTTTTGCAAAAAAAGAGCAATCCCTCTATTTCTCCTCTTACTATCTCCACTTCTTCATAAAAACACTTTCATGTCTTTTAGCTGGTTTCTAAGATATTTCCTGCCAACTGTCCCTCCCTATCTCCCGTACAATATCTTTAAATAAATGTCTTTTAAAGTTGCTTCCTAACTTTTGAGTTTTAAGAAATAATGATGGATTTCCTGCTATATACCCTCACTTTGTATACCTACTTTGTAATCATAGTTCACAGGTGAGGCATTATATTAGTCTGTTCTCATGCTGTTAATAAAGACATACCCAAGACTGGGTAATTTATAAAGGAAAGAGATTTCATTGACTCACAGTTCCACATTGCTGGGAGGTCTCACAGTCATGGCAGAAGGCAAAGGAGGAGCAAAGTCACATCTTGCATGGTGGCAGGCAAGGGAGAGCTTGGGCAGGGGAACTCCCATTTATAAAATCATCAGATCTTGTGAGATTTATTCTTTACCATGAGAACAGTATGGGGGAAACTGCCTCCATGATTCAGTTATCTCCACCTGGCCCTGCACTTTGCGCATGAGGAATATTACAATTCAAGGTGAGATTTGGGTGGGGACACAGCCAAACCATATTAGGCATGTGGACTATTATAATTGTTTTCTCTTTTGTGCACACGTTATTTTTCTTATAGTTCAAAATTTTATCTAGTTTGTTTATGAAGTTGTCCATGCATTAATCACAAATTTGACTCTTCCATTTGTGTAAATATGTTCTCAATTCGTTCAAACGCATTAGTCATTGATCAATTTTATCTTCCTGAAAAATTATTTTCTGCTCCAAAATAGACTAGTTGCCCGATAGGCCTAGTGCAAAACTTTGGTCTTGGGATTTTCCTTCTTTATGGCACTTCAGATTTCTCTTGTGTTAAGTACCTTGTTTCCTAGATCCTGTGTCTTCTTTCATTATCTACTCTCTTGTTTTGCCAGAGCACATCCAGATGCTTGTTGAGAAAGCGTGCGTGAAAGGTACGTTTTTTTGAGACTTAATCTGTCTAAAATATCTTTATTCTACTCTCACACTTTGTTAATATTTTGGCTCAGAGAATTCTAGGTTAGAAATTATATTTCATTGATAGAGTTTGGATATTTGTCCCTGCCCAAATCTCATGTTGAAATGTAATCCCCAGTGTTGGAGGTAGGGCCTGGGAGGAGGTGTTTGGATCATGGTGGTGGATCCCTCATGAGTGGCTTGGACCGTTCCCTTGGTGATAAGTGAGCTCTCACTCTGAGTTCACACAAGATTTGGTTGTTTAAAGGTGTGTGGCACTTCTTCCCCTGATGTCTCTCACTTGCTCCTGCTTTTGCCATGTGTGGTGCCTGCTCCCACTTCACCTTCTGCAGTGAGTAAAACCTCCCTGAGGCTTCCCTAGAAGCCAAGCAGATGCTGGTGCCATACTTCCTATACAGCCTGCAGAACCATGAGCCAATTAAACCTCTTTTCTTTGCAAATTACCCAGTATCAGGTATATCTTTACAGCAATGCAAGAATGACCTAGCACATACATTAAAATTTTGAGGGTGTTGCTTTATTGTTTTCTAGCTTACAGTGTAGCTAATGAAATGTCTGATGCCATTCTGATTCTTGTTCCTTGGTTTGCAATGTTTCTTTCTCTGTCTCTGTCTCTCTCTCTCCTTCTTTCTCTCTCATAACTTGTAGAGTCTTGTTGCCCCCAGTTTATTAAAATTTCATAATGATGTGTCTTGGTGTGTATATGTTTACACATTGTGCTGTGCTAGGTAACTCTATATTGCTCTCAGACACGTATAATATTCAGATGTTAAACTTGCTGGGTCTAGTCCTTTTAATTTAATTTTCCATTCTTTTATTTAAAAGTTTCTGCTCTGTATTTTGGAAAAATATTCTCAACTTTACCTTCCAAATGCCAATTGGGTTTTTCATTTCTGTGTCATATTTTTAATTTATAAGTGTTCTTCTTTATTCTCTGAAAATTTCCTCTCTTATAGCATACTGAAAATATTGTCAGGCCATTTTTTTCCTTTTCCTTACATGATCCCCATTTCCTCCTACTTGCTTCATTCATTCATTCAACTAATATTTTTTGAATGCTTATCGTATTCCAGGCAACTAGAAACTTGGGATAACTCAGGAAACAAAACAAAGATCTCCAACCTTGTACAGATTACATTTTGGTTGATTATTTTCCCATCTCTTTTTATATCAGAAACTTCCCTAATGGGTCTTGTGAACCTTGGCTCATTCATTCATTCATTTGCTTCATTCATTCATTCAACTAATATTTTTTGAATGCTTATCATATTCCAGGCAACTAGAAACTTGGGATAACTCAGGAAACAAAACAAAGATCTCCAACCTTGTACAGATTACATTTTGGTTGATTATTTTCCCATCTCTTTTTATATCAGAAACTTCCCTAATGGGTCTTGTGAACCTTGGCTCCCTGTTCATATTTAAGAGAATTGTACAAAAAAAAATCAAATGAGAAGTTTTGGGTGTGAGGGAAGTACTTGTTATTTTAAAATCTGTATTGTAAGTGACAAGGCTGGGGTGTTTCCTTGGAGAACTTCTGATATCAGCTTCTTTGGGTCGTCTATAAGATTTATCTGGAAAAGACCTTCCAGTCTCTGCCTGGTAGGTCTAAGCCTGACTGCCATTTTTCTGGGGATTGAGTAGGAAAACATTCCCTATATTAATTTCCATTTAATCCCCCCATTTTCAGTGGCTGGTGTCTAGAGATTCCGTTTTACCCTTGGAGACACTATGTCTCCAATATTCTGTTTGGCAGTCACAGCCTCGGTGCTGAGTTGGGGAAAGAATCCATCACCTTCTTAAACAAACGTTCAATCAATTCTTTTGTTTTAACCTCACCGTTACTTTCCTCCCAGGGGCATGAGTGGCAGTTCCTGAGCCTTTAGACTCGAAGGCTTAGAGATCTGCAGTGTAAGTCATTTTGCTCTGCACCTCCCTGGTGCTGGCTTTGGCTTCGGCTTTCTTGGGCTGCTAAATCAGTTACATTTCACAGTCTGCTTTCCACCACCTGAAATTCTAGTGCTGAGGTCCCTTCTACTGTTCTTTCTGTCATCTGGGTTTATGCCTTTGAAACGTCCCTTTACTAATATTTTACTGATGTTTCAGGAGGAAACAGAGCTAAAATGTGTATATTCCATCTGATATTTTTAGCTGTCCTCTGATTCCTTAGTGGATGTTTTAGAGGGTGAAGAACTTAAAATTCCTTTGTACTTACTGTGGGCTAGAAACAGAGCTAAGCATTTTTTTATCTACACTATTGAACTTAATCCCCACAATAATGAACTTCTGGAAATAGAAAAAATAAAGGCTTAGAGACATTAATTTCATGATGATCAACTTAATTCAATGTAGAAATAATTGATTAAACAACTGTTCTGTGCCTCAAACTGTGCGAGATGCAGAGGATGAACATATTAATGTAAACATTCAGTCATCTGAACCTGAACCTTGGCCATCCTAGACTCTTCCACTGTCCTCATCATATTCTACTGCTTTTCTCTACTCAGTATTTCTCAGCTGTGCCCTCCTCTGCTTCCTGGAGAGACCTGCCTTGGTTAAGGGCTTTAATCTTTTTTTCCAGAACTTGAAGTAATGCACTACCTGGACTTCATACCTCCAAGTCCACTACCCCATCTGTAACCAAGATGGTCTTTCTAAACTGTCAGTCTGATCACATCACTCTTTTGTTTAAAATGTAAGTGTGGTGGACATTACTACCGCACACCAGCATCTGGCCGAGCAGCCCAGCAGTCATTTGCACACAGGGAAGTACCTAATTTTTCTTCGAATCTTTGGCACTTAGCTCAGGGCCTACCATCCTAGTGAGCATCCACACATGTTTATGGAACTGAACTAAATATAATCATCTAAGCCATCCCATGTTTACATTCTACCACTTAGGTGGATTGAAATCCACCAGAATTCCAACCCCACTGTGAATGATCCCAGGCTCCCAGATGGCTTCCCTCTTGAGTCCAGTGGCAGCATCCATTGCTTTGCAGCCTCCCCTCTCTCACTCTTTGGGTTCCTCCTTGAGGGAGGTTCTTCCCTCTTCCCTCCTGGTCTTCCTCTGCTCACATCCTTGGTCTTCTTCTCCATTGCTAGAGAAGAGGCAAAGCACCTGGCCTGACATTTTTTTCAAATACCAGAAGGGTGGGAAGGGAAGGAGCAACAGCCCCTTCCCCTTAGCCAAAGCAGGACATCTTGGGGTGGCCTTGGAGGCCCGGCTCAGTCTTATGTTCTGAATCTTCCAGAGTTGTTCAGTGCATTAACTTCCACCAGGGAAACCGTTGATTAGACTGTTGGGAGAGGGAGAAAGGGAATGGTAGAAAAAAGTTTATTTGGTTTTTGCATTACTCTTATAGTATTAGGTGGGAATTTCCAAGAAATTATGTGGCAGTGATGTTATAACTTTCACACGATGGCTGGAAGCAATACTATAAAAATATTGCCTAACACAACTCCATATGGACATATGAAATTTCATTCCATTTTATACATGTAATTAAGTGGCCCACATAATGAAGTACTGTGTGTGCAAAAAGGGAGGTGCCTTATGTAGGTGAAAGATAGCTGGACAGGAACAAGACTGGTTTAAAGGGAGAATAATCATAAACGGTGGATGAAAATTATTGCACATTATTCTCTGATGGATTTTTCCCCTTAAAGCTAGTTTCCTTGTTGTAAGCAAGACAAATACATTTAATATCCTCCTGCTAAAATACTCTCCCACTGTGTTTACTCGAGGTAGTGAGCAGAAGTGCTGAGCTTGGAATCAGATTTAGCCAGGTTCAAATATCAGATTACCACTTGCTAGCAGAGTGACTGAAGGTAGGTGGCTAAACCAGTAGTAATCCCCAAACCAGCAGCAGCATTTGGGAGCTTGCTAGAATTCAGATTCAAGGGTGCCAACTCAGACCCACTGAATCTGAGGAAGGAGCCTGGGAATCTGTGTTTTTACAAGCCCTCCTGGTGATTCTGGTGTTCACAAAATAATGAAAACCACTCACTCAAATTATCAGAGCTTTAATTTCCTTCCCTGTAAATGACCCCTTTGTGGCAGAAAACTCAACTTCAAGTAACTTCAAAGAACAGGAACTAACTTAATGGTACACATATCCAAAATCCAGAAGTAGAACTACCTTCCAGTGGGGCTTGATCCAGCACCTCACACAATGTCGCCCAGGATTCCCTTGTTTTGAGTTCCCACCATCCTGGCATAATGAGAGCTAAAAGGAGAAATTCAACTGAGTTTTAGAAAGTAAAGCTATAATTCTTGTGTACATGAGCTTTAGATCTAATATTCATATATTTACATATTTATTGAGCAGCTAATCTATACCAAGCATTGTATGGGTGTTGAGATATGATGTTAGGCTGATATGGACTCCTCAAATAACCACTTGCTTTTGGTTCCCCTACCCACTGTGCTATGTTTTGCCTCTTGACTTTGCAATGCGCTGTTCATTTTTTTCTGAATTGCCCTTCTTTGCCAGGACCATCAAGTAACTCCCATATATCATTCAGAAACTACTTGGACATTGGCTATTTTCTGAAGCTTTCTCCAGCTTCAGTGCATTTGTGCTCCCAAGGCCTGAGTCATGTACTCTTGCCTCTGCCTGGGGTCTGTCAGGTTATTATATGTTTATATAATCTGTGCTCCACCCTAGACAGTGAGCTCCTCGAAGGCACATCATCATTTAAAAACCTCCAGCACCTGTCAAAAGGCATGACACAATGCAGACGATCAACAAATCATACTGAACTAAACTGACCCTTCTCAGAATATGGGCATATGTGAAAGGCCAATCCCAAGCTTCATGCCATGCAAGACACAGTGGAGGACATGACTGTTAGCCCCACGCTGGCCTACAGCTTCCATGGAGCTCACAAAAGACCAATCAGTTCTGTATCTGCTTGAAGAGTCTCAATGATTGCCTAGACTAGGGCAAGGCTGTCCAGTAGAAATTTCTACATTGATGAAAATACCTGTGCTGATAGCCTCTAGCCACATGTGGCTATTGAGCACTTGAAATGTGACCAATAAGACTGAGAAACTGAATTTTTTATTTTACTTAATTTCACTTTATTTAAATTTAAATAGCCACATGAGGCTAGTGGCTACCACATTGGACATTGCAGAACTCAAGGATGACTAATGACCTGGTGAAAAGAAGAGTGGAGAAGTTACTCAGGAAGAAGTAACATAGATGAATGCATGTTTCAGAAAGGTCAAACAACCCTTGCTACAACCTCCAGAGCATGCTCAATGCTACCTGCCCCCTAATTCTATCCTCGTATCCCTGCAATGGCCCAATTTTCAACATCAAGGCAGATGGAGCAGGTGCCAACAGCTCTTTGAAAGCTGGATTCTACTCATCAATCCCAAAGACATGCTATGGGGCTGGATTGGAATATGATGAATTAAACAAGGAGATGTTCATATTTCGAACCTTTCCTTTAAGAATCTGTTCCCCCATTCTATGAAAATTCAGTAGGGCCCATGAATTACAAAGGCTCCAAAATATTTTTCTTGGATGGTATTCCTCTTGTACAGGCTCTGTCAGAACATGGGAGTCCACAGGAGCAGGTATATCAGGAGCTCAGTGAGATATGAAGGCAACACCAGGCTTCTGGGGGGATGAGTGCACAAGAAACTGCCCAGCCTGAATCTCTTACTGGAATCTTCTAAAACAGGTGAATAGAGAAAGCAAAAAGAATCCTTTGGGAAGAACTTTTCCCACCAAGGCCTCCCTGCCATATGTCTAGGCACTAGCCAGTGTCTGAATGCCCCCATCATCCATGGGGAGAGCCTGACCAGTCTGGACTGGGTTCCCAGATGTGGCTCACCTAAAGGCCAAGAGGTTGGGCAAAGTGGGAAGGTGGACAGGTAAGCTGGGGGTTGAGCAGCCAGTAAAGGCTGATGAATCAGAAAGTGAACTGGCGGAGGCCTAGGTGGGAGAGGGTGGGACTGAAGGTCAGTAGAGCCTGGAGTCAGGGATCTGGGAGGCAAGCATGAGTGAGCCAAGGCAAGCAATAGGCATACGTGTGGGGTTAGGTGGTGATAGCAGGAGTCCTGAGTAAACAAGGAGGACGAATATCGACTCCAATAGGCCATTGATTGTAATAGCGGCTTTTGCAGAAGGAGAGTAAAAATAAAAATAAAATAACAATGAATATACACATTAACTATGAGAAGCATACAGTATTTGAAATACGAAAATGTGTAGTGATTCTCTACTAATAGATCAAAGTTCTATTGGTTTTGTGCCCTATGAATACTCCAGTCATTGGTAGACCAGTGTAGACTGCTATTGAAAAGGTTTATATCTGGGTTCAGAAGGGAAGGATGCTTGATTGGTCAGAACTGTCTGCCAATGGTGTGGGAGGGAGTAGTTGCAATGTGACTGTTGTATATTTGCCATCTGTGACTAGGGAAAATGTTTTCAGTAAACTTTTATGACTTGGCATGGGAAATGTAGCAGGACAGGTTGACTTGATTTTAAAACTGGCACTGGGGAAACTAACAACGGATAGACACTTTGTTACTGTAAAGGTGGGGGAAAATTACTTTATACAAACATAGTTGTCATGCTAGGAGGGTAGATCTAAGTGACTGAAAAGCCATTTTAACCCAAAGTAAGTAGAAGGGAGGAAACAATAAAAAGTGGAAATCAATGAAATAGAAAATGGACAAGCAATAGAGAAAAATCCATGAAACCAAAAGCTGGTTCTTTGAAAAGATCAATAAAATTAAGAAACCTATAACAAGACTGAACAAAAAAAAGAGAAGATAATGCAAAAGTTGCAAATATCAAGAGTGAAGGAAGGGAAAGAGAATAAATAAGTACTATAAGTCTCTTTGACTTTTGATCAATAAATTTGAACACTTAGATGAAGAGGACAAAGTTTTAATTTAAAAAATTACCAAACTGACTCAATAAGAATAGAAAATATAAATAGTTTTATATATTTTTAATAAGTTGATTTTGTAATTAAAAGCCTTCCCACAAAGAAAATTCTAGATCCAGAGATGTTATTGGTAAATCCCCCAAAATATTTTTTAAAAATCACCCTGATGCTAAAATCAGAGAAAACAAAGAAAAACATTACAAATAAATGAAAATTACAGACCAACATTCTCCATGAATATAAATACAAAGTGCTTAACATAATAATAGCAAATCAAATTCAACAATATATAAAAAGAAAAATACATCATAACCTAGAAAGGTTTCTTCTAGGAATGCAAGGTTGGCTTAATATTTTAAAAGCAATCAATATAATTCACCATATTGATACAACAAATGAGAAAAATCACATGACTATCTCAATAGATGCAGAAAAAACATTTGAAAAAATTTGATTCTATTCATGTTAAAAACTCTTAGCAAACTAGGAATAGGAGGGAACTTCCTTAACCTGATAAAGGTAATCTATGCAAAACCTATAGCTAATGGCAACTTATGGAGCTAAGATGGCAAGGGAAGGACATGCTGAGAAAGTGGTAGTTGAGCTAACACCTGATTGACAAGACAGAGCCATCCAGGGACAAAGCTGAGGGAAAATGTCCGTACTACAATGTAGGAGACTACATGTTTGCACAAACCTTTTCCTGGTTGCAGGTGGTGAATGGATGAAAGAGGGAAGACTAGTTAAGATGCACAACATTAGCCTGGTTGGAATGGAGAAAGTGGCTGAGCTCCAAGGAGGGAGCTCAAGAGTTCAGAGTTCCTGTGACAGAATAACAAAACCTCACAGTTGATAAACCTTACAGATTATTAATAACATCACTTCCATGATTTACATGACAGAACAGATTATGAGACCTATTACACAGCTGAGAAAAAGAGGTGACATGACTTGACTTGTTCAAGGTCACTAGCTCATAAGTAGATTTAAACCCAGGCTTGTCTAACTCTGAAGATCATGCTGCCTCTTGGTGATTACAAAATGATTAGTTCCTGTCATTAAAAAAATGCAATGTGTTGATCAATCAGTCACTTTAATTTGGAAAGGCAGAAAGATGGAGAATGTGCTTCTTGTTGCTATCAACAGCAACAGGCAGACAGACATGGGACATCCTCTGGTTTCCCTGGAGACTGGAGCTTTCTGTCTTACTGATATTTATAAGCTGCATGACCAGCAGCTCTCAGAGCCTCAATATGCTTATACCTAAAATTGGGATTAATAGCTCCATTTCTGCCCACTTGATATAGTGCTAGGGTGAGACATATATTTTTTAATGAAAAACTGTATGAAAACATGTGGTGTTTCCTATGAGATCTGAGCTGCAAGATCCTGCTGCCTGAGCCAGACCACCCTGTTGGAGGGGAGGTGCTCCACTGGCCAGGGCACTCCTGAAGGCCAAGGCCTGCTGGGTCCTTAGTGCCAGAACATTGCTGCTTGGCACACAGTGGGTGCTCTCTCTGTGTGTGACACTTGAAGGGAAGAATGGGTTCCTGGTGCTCAGAGAGGTAGAGCTGGGGCTTTATCTGCTAGACCCCTGAGACGGCAAAGGACACAGTTTCTCTTAAGGTAATCTATGCTGCTAAGGGACTAGCATCTTAATATTTACCTAGGCTTGCTTCTCTGACAATAGGATTAACTTCTTCTCTTCATGGGTTTTTTAAAACCAAAACAAACAAAACAACAACAACCCAATTGTAACCACATGTGGTCAACCCAAGAGAGTTATTGATTGTTATCTGAAAGAACATCTGTTATGGCAGGAACAGTCTAACCACCAGGGGCAAATGAGGTCTCAGCTCCAGGCTTTCTGGGCTCCCAGAGTCTCCCCAAAATACCCCATGTGCCCTTCAGCATCAGGCTGCTGGATGCCACCCAGAGTGGGAAACCAGGTGCCATCCCTCCATGGGTGGAGGGACATGATGTCCTCACTGGATCTTCTCTAATCAATAAACTGATCATAACAACACTCAAAGCTCCCTCTCAGATTTCAAACCCTTCCAATAGTTCCCCATTTATCTTCAGATAAAAGCTCACACCCTGAAGATGCCCCCTGTTGACTGCTCGAAGCTCATTTTTTCCTATATCCCTCCTTACCCTCTACACTCAGAAACACGAATCTTCTCAGTATCTCCATGTCTATGCATGTGCTGTTCCTTCTCAGTGGAGCCCTCTTCCCCAAATCTCCATCTGGTTCATTCTTATCTCATCTTCATAGACCTGATCATTGCTTTCTCAGGGAAGCCTTCCCTGCCCCGCTCAACACTTGTTATACACTCTGCTGGCACCATGAATCTCTCCTCCATAACACTCAGCAATGTTGTAATTTTACATTTGTTTTTGCAATTATTTCATTAATGTCTGACTCCTTTATTCAGCATGAACTCTCTGAGATTAGAGATCTTGTCTTTCCTTCCTCGTTTTTATCTACCACAGTCTTCCTAGCACTTTGCTCAGGAAAGGACAAATGAATGAATTTATAGTCCCCAGTGTTGGCAACTTTAGCTGGATTGAGTCAAATGTATCTTTCTGCAGAACTGAATGGGTCTCACCACTCGCACACTGGTCAGTCCAAGCATGCAATAGCAGCAAGGGAGAAGGGCTGCATCTAGCCATGGGCTGGACTTCAGCAGAAGAGAAGACTGGGATTAGCTGCCCTTTGGCAAGCCTGGCTGCCATTCAGCTAACCTGGAAGGAAGTAAGAAGTTAATTACTTTAGAAGCCCACAGAGCAGAATATTTTAGGGCAGTGGTTAAGCCAGCTCTAGCATCCCCAGGAATCACCTGGGAAGTATTTAAAATGCATGTTCCCAGGATACTCTCTGAGTGAGTTTAATCAAGAAATCATATTTAAAAGCTCTCTCAGGTTATTCCAATGGATCATACTTGGAGAGACTCTGGTCTAAGGAAATAAAACACCCTTTACTTTGTGTGTGTGTGTTTTGAGATTCCATCCCAATATCTCTAACTGAGAACCCTTTCCTGATTACAAAGGGTCTTTACTAGGAAGAAAGGGAGATGCCTCAGAAAGGCAAATGTGGGCCTGCATGTGTGCGTGTGTGTGCATGTGTGTGTGTGCATGTGTGTTTGCGTGTGTGCAGGTGTGTGAGCATGTTTGTGCTTGTGCACGAGTGTACTGGGTGTTTCAAATAGGGGCTATTTTTGATTTTTGAAAATACTGCATTAAAACATCATCTTGATTACTGAGATTTTGGCACTCCCTTCAATTTTGCAGCCAAAGTGAGTGCCACACCTGCCTCACCCTAGGCAGGGCCCTTAGGGAATGTACACATAAAGTATATGTAAAGTACCCAGCACAGTAGGAGACTCAGGGAAGACCTCAGAAAAATCCTGCTCCCAAGGTCACTGCTGTAATCTCAGTAAGGGTAGGGAGCAGTGTAGTAGAAGCCCCCAGACAGGAGTTCCACCTCTGCCTAGGGGATCAGGAGATGATGATATTGGAGCTGGGTTTGGAAAAGAGTAGGAGTTTGTCAGTCAGAGAAGGGGGAAGGGTCTTCCAGAAAAACAGCAAGACGTTCTGCACAGCTGGAGCCAGGCTGCATGGAGGGGCCTGTGGGGAGCACAGTAGTAAAGTCTGATCCCGGTGGGTCTGGAAAACACACAATGAGCCTGCAGCTTTGTCCAGCAGGTAGGGGCTGAGCCAGAGGCATCTGCACAAATATTCACCATCCTCTGCAGAGCACAGGGCCATCGCCAAGTTTTCCTACAGCAAACGATGGAAATCAGAACCTCCTGAGGGAGGGTTAAGTGAGATACTGACAGTGAAATTTGGAATTTGTCAGGGCCATGCCTGTGTGTCATTGTACAATAAGATCTCCTCACAATCTGTGATTAGTCTCTCCTCCTGCCTGATGTTGAGGTGGCCTCTCCCCGCAAGTTCACATCAGATGGGGGAGCCATTGTAATGTCCCTGACAAAGAAACTTCACCCAGCTGGGAGTGGGAGAAGACAGTCACGCAGCCTGGCCCAGGACTGACGAGCAAGTTGTCCCCTCTTTCCTCTCTGTCACCAAGCAACCTCCCCAGCCCTCTCCCGGCGTTGTGACTGTCCTCAGCCTCTGCTCCCCTGCACCCCACACCACCAGGAGCTCCCTTACCATGAACCTGTTCTTGGTGCCCAGGCTTGCAGAAACAGCCAGACAAGGCAGCGTGAGAAAGGGGGAGGGAGGGACAGGGACACATTTCTTCAAGAGGGAGACATAACATGGTGTGTCAGCTGGAGTTGAAGCAGATCGTCACTGGTGTGGTGAGCAATTAGAGCAACCATGATGACCTCACTCAGGCATTCCTCCCATCCACCGGGTCCTTCACACTTCCATGTGTCACACTATCAGGCTTTGGGCCGCTGGTTCATGTGGGCACCTGCAGAACCGAGTGGCTCTCGCCGGGTGAACATGCCACACTTACTCAATGCCACCTACCCTTTTGCCGCCCACATTCAGGGGTGGCCAAATTCCTTGACCCAGAAGATGGAAGGATAAGGGTGAGAGGAGGCAGGTAGCTAAGGAGGGGCCTTCATTTTCTCAGGGATTCCTTTTCCTTTCTCAGGGAAGTTCTGTCAACTTTTTTTGGTTAGAGCCACCATCTTGTTTTTCCTTCTTCCTTTTGCTTCTTCCTGTTTAGTCATGGAATTGCTTTCTAGGGATACTTCATTCTTCTGAGGGTTCTTCAGCCCCTTCAGTCTCTTGCCCTGATTCCTCCACATCCCAGCCGGTACCACAGTCAGTGGTGGAACCAAGTGAAATGCATCACTCGAGAGCCTCCAAACCTCATTTGATTCTCACAGAGGGAGGGTCTGTTAGGAGTCCCTCAACAGGGGTGAGGAAACTGAGTGTGGAATAGGTGAACCGCCCTTACAAGCTCATACAGTAGAGACAACAGTTTTGATTTTGACTGCCTGGCATCCCAGTCCCCCTCTCCGTGCGGCCCTCCACCTTCTTTGGGGACTTGCTCTGTCACTGTCTAGCCCCTGGTCTCAGCGTTCTCATCTGTGAAATGGGAGTGATGACAATTGCATCCAGGGCCAGACAGGGGCCAGACCTGGTAAAATGCATTATTCCGTGTTTCAAAGATGTGTGCCTTAAGCATTTGTTTGGTGTTCATTTGGGGGAGGGTAGTCTAAGAGAAAGGCTAAGGTTTCCACTAGGCCAGGAGACTAGGGGCCTTGGCTGCTGCTCCAAGGGACTATAGCGTCCAGGCCCCTCCCGTATGACTCAAGGAGGTTTGGTAGGTTGGGGGAGGCCTCTTACTTCTGCTTCAGGGCCTTTGGGTAGCAGGGTAATCTGTTTATACTTCTCCCTTTCTTTGGGGACCTGGATTGTATTTCTGATTTATTCTGATGATATTTTAGTGCCCTTTAAAGACAGGCGCCCTGGGCTGTGGCCTGGCTCACTCCCCCTGAGACTTGCTGGTTGCAAGGATAAGATATAAGAAAATGCATGGAAAATGTAGTGCAACGCTGGCACATAGTAGGTGCTTCATAAAAAGTGGTAATGGAGACTGAGTTTCATTCCCTAGCCCGGGGCAGATGAGTTCAGCCCTTGCCCAGGCTCCCTGTGCTCAGGCCC
Source organism: Pongo pygmaeus (assembly GCF_028885625.2). Classification (NCBI taxonomy): domain Eukaryota; kingdom Metazoa; phylum Chordata; class Mammalia; order Primates; family Hominidae; genus Pongo; species Pongo pygmaeus. The sequence continues at coordinate 60,174,484 of NC_072382.2, forward strand.
CACACAGCCAGGCTGGCTTTGCCCCCCACCGCGAGGAGACCTCGGATTTTCCAAACGGGAGACAAGGAGCCCCCGGGCCCACAGCGATCCTGCTTCCCGCCCAAAGGTGGATGGTTTGGCTGCTGAGTTCCCCGAAAATTGATTCAGCATGTTGCCGACATCAGCCCGAACGTTTGCTCAGCCGTGAGGGTCCTCCGGGGAGGCTGAAACCCACACCGCCCCACCGTCCGCCCCCGGCCGCAGGCTGCCAAGCCGCTGCCCGCAGCCAACTCCCGGGCCAAGTGGTGAGCGAGGCTGGGACTGCGACGGGCAGGGGCCTCGGCCCGCCCGGCCCCCCAGGCGGCGGCCTTGACGCCACCTGGCGGCTGCGCAGGGAACTGCACTAGCATGGCAGCCCTTGGCCTGGGACCCGGGAGCGACCTGCTGGAGAACTAACTCCGTGGAAGATGGTCCTTCTCCCATTCCAGCAACTCCCAGGGCAGGGAAATGCGGTTCCCAAGCCTGGGTTATTTTTAAACGGCAGCATCCGCCATGCAGATGCTCTGTTTATGGCTAATGTTCCCAGCCAGTGAGAAGAGCTGTGCATTTAACCAAAGGCAGATGCCAAGATGGGAGCAATTAGGGTGGGCTGGGCCCGCCTATTCCCAGGCCCAGGCTGCTGGGCAGGCGGAGGGCCGGCGGGCCACCCTGAGGCTGAGGTTTCCACTAGGCGAGGAGACTGTGGGCCTTGGCTGGGCTCTGAGAGGCTGTGGCCCCCAGGCTCCTCTGGTACGGCTCAGGGAGGCCGAAGGAGGAAAGAGGAGGCCCTTCAGCATCCCATCTTCAATATCATAACTATCAACAACCTTTGCCTAGCAACAGTGCCTTATAGTTTACAAGGGGTAGGCATTGTTTTTCTCAGTTTGCTAACGAGGAAGCAGAAACTCACAGTTTTCAGAGGCTCCTTCAAGGTCATCTACATAGTGAGAGCTTCAAAGTTTTTGAGATTTTTTTTCAGCAGAGAACTCTGACCAGATTTCTCACCTTCCATGGCTTCTGGTCACTTTCAGACAAAAGCTCTTCACAGTCTGTTCAATGTATCCGACCAAAGCACTTGCCTACCTCTACAGCCTGCTCTGCTTCTCTGTTCCTCCTCTGCCCCCTGGCTCTTGAGAGTCCTGCCAGCCCCATGCCACCTCCTCTGGGAACTTTTCCATGGGTTCCTTCTCTGAGTTCTCTTCATTTATGCCACTACCTCAGTGGGCCCTGATCTCAAAAATCCTAGAATCTGATTCCAGGTCTGATGACCCCTTGACTAAGCATCCTTGTCCCCATTATCTCTGCCACTTAGCCTATGGCCTGACTCAGAAAAATCTTTGCTGTTGTTGAATGGGTATGTGAGCCCTTCCCAGCTGCTTAGCCCTGTGCTAAGTGGAATGGATTCCAGAGAAGGAGAAGGATCTGTGTAAATTCTTGAGAGCTCTAAGGTCTCCTCTGAGTAAAAATTGTCTAAACTAAGGCAAAGCCATGTGAGTGACCTGCCAACTAGGCCTGTGAGATCAGGAGAGGCTTGGGGTGGGGCTTCCTGAAGGAAAAGGAGCAGAAACCTGGAGATGAGAGAGAATAGACTTAGTCTTGAGAAATGAGTACCATTTTTCAGGGCATGGGGGGTGGGAGAAACACTGCAGCTGGGCAGGGATGCAGCAGGAATCCCCATCATGAAGGGCCACCAGACCGATACTTGTGTTCCTGTGGTCAGTCCTGGTAAAAGCAAGCTGCACACCAGAGGTTTCAGTTCCCAGCCCATTGTGGAAGGAAGCATTAAGTTGGGAAGCAAGTGAGGCCTGGATGAGGACTCATGGAAGCTTTCCTATGCCCCTCTCTGTCTTGACAACTGATGTCTGCCTTGGTTTCCCCGATTAGCCCTTTGGTTCTCTCTTGGCCTGAATTCCCAGAATCCCAAGATTGATCCAAGCTCTGGTTAGCCCCCTGCTGTCTCTCCAATTGTGTCTGAGCCTAACCTTGAATGCCCAACATGTTGCCCATTACCCTAATGCCAAGGGCTCCCAGTGCCTATGCCCTCAACCAAGCTTGGCCATGGCTCAGGACTACATCAGCCTTCCCTTCCTGGTCCTACCTGGACCCAGCCTCTTCCCTCCTCCCTAGTCCTCTGGGTCCAGTGCCCCAGCATGCTTTGCACCTGACAGTGGGAGTCAGACTTAGAGAGGCCCTGAACACCAAGCCAAACAGAGTGGATATTGTGTAGTGGCCTGTTAGGCAGTCTTTCTGGGCTCTGATGGGTGCACAGTGGGTGTGCAGCAACCTTGGGGTGGATGAGGAGGAGGCACAGGAGGCCTGAGCAGAAGGACGGGCTTGTTCTGAAGGGCAGAGCCCACCGTGGTTAACTGTAAGCAATGAGGGACCTAAGGAAACAACAGACCCATGGCCTTTGCTGCCCAGATGACAAAATTCTAGACCAGAGAGGAGGGGACAATTGCCTGGTGTTACATAGCACATGCATGGTGCCATCCCCAAAGGTCAGTGGGAGGCAGCATGGTTTGGAAGTAAAAACATGACCTTTGGATTGAGACAGTTCTGGGTCTCTGTGCCAACATGCCCATTCACTAGCTGTGTCACCTTGGGCAGGTCACTTACCTTCTCTGAGCTCAAGTGATTTTGCCTTTCAGATGGAGGCAATGTTACCTTCCCATAGGGCTGTTATCAGAATTTGATGAGGTAATAGCCATTAAAGTGCCTGACACCTCACGTGACACCTAGCAGGGCCTCCCAAATACCTCTGAAAAACGTTTAGCTTTTGGAGGATCCAGGGATCACTAGAAAGGAGCAATAGCTAGTTGGATGGACCAGAGGGGAAAGGGCCCAGAGAGGGGGCACGAGGCAGCCAGATTGTCCAACCAGCCTTGGAGTCACTTTTTTAGTCCATCGGCTGGAAGAACCCATGGCAGTGGACCAGGCCGCAGCACCAAGAAGTTACTCTCCACCATCTCCTTTGGCCTCCAGAACCCCCGACCGCCAGCTCTTCCAGGAAAAGCTAGGCGGACTGTGAATGGCGCAGGCTCTGGGCTCCTTGACTGGCTAGGAATGGAGAAGCAAATATTTGGGCAGTCAGCGGCCGTTTGGGGCTTTCTGTCCTCCCTGCTGGATCAGCATGTGCCAGGGGTGCCCAGCTGGGAGGCAAGCGCCCCAACCATGCGTAGGCGGTGGGCAGACACAGAGTCTGCAGATCCCAGGCGCCTCCAGCGGAAGCCCCTGGCGGAGGATGGAAAATGCCACTCGGGGCCCGCACAATCCATCCTGTTGTAATCCCCGGAGCTGGCGTCACCAGCGCCTGTCCGAAAAATGTGTCGTGCAGGGTCTGAACTCATACTTATGTGTCTGCCGCAGGAGCGGGGGGAGCCGCGGGGGCTGTAGAGGCCCATAAAAACAACCAAAAACGTTTCATTTGCTTTTTTACTTTTTTGTTACAGACCACTTGGCTGTGCGTGCCAGCTGGGAGCTGGGGCCCAGCAAGAGCGCAGAGTTATGGGGCAGCGCTAAGTGCTCTGTTTGTATGAAACTGCCAAAATGTTAGTACAAAGTGGTAGGTGTTTGTGCTGCAGATAATAACTGATGGGCTCCCGGGCCGGGAGGCGGACGCCTTGTGATTATGGCCGCGGCTCTTCTGAGAAACGCTGCAGCCGCCTCAAGAGCAGCAGCAATATTTTTCTGAGCACACAGGGCCGGCCTGGCAGTTAATGGGCACGCCTGGTCCTCATGAATCAGCCCCCAAGAGGGGTGGAGGCTAGGCTGCTGGTGTTTGTCTGATTCTTGGGGTTTGCCCTCATTAACCAAAAAAGCCCATTCCTCAGAACGTTCCAGAACCCACTGTGTTATGGAAGCAGTAGGGGCCTGTTTAGAATGCCAAGTGCCTGGGTGTCTTCCTTTGGGAAACCAGGGGAAGGTGCCACCTAGAGGGACTTAGAGGCCTGGGAGCTGGAGGGGAGGGTGGGGCCTGGGAAGGTTGGCTCAGACTCTCTGGGAGAGACTGGAAGGGAATGAGAAGATGGACCGGACTTGGAGTGTCAGAGGGACCAGGAAACTGCTTTCACTTGAGCTGTGTCCCTCTGACTGTGTCACTTCTCCGTTTCCCAGGGAGGGGTAAAGACAACTCATAATTGCCGGAAGGTTCTAAGGCATTGAGCAGTCTCAGCGCTCCAGCCCCTCCTGTGTGTGTGTTTGCAAGCTCATGAGCTCATGAAACTTTCATCAGCCTATTCCTGAAGGTGGGGGAAAGCTAAAATGAATTTGTACCATCTGCTAGACACTGATCAATTGATTCATCATTCATTAAATCTACTGGTTGCCCCACTTGTAAAGTCTGCTGGATTTTCATTGCTAGATACATCCATTCATTACATTTTACTGAGTCCCCACTCCTTATTACGTTGTTATCTGGACACTAAGGATACAGTCAGAACCAAAAGATCCCTGAACCCATTGAACCTATATTCTAGTGCTCAGAGACAGACAAAATATAAACAAATGCATGGGTAAATCATACATCAGATGATGAAGAGAACTAAGAGAAAAAATAAAGCAGGGTAAAGAGACAGAGTGCATGGAGAATGGGCAGCTAGGAAGATGCTGGAGTCAGAGCAGTAAACAAAACATCCAAGGTCCCTGCAACGTGTGGAGTTCAAGGCAGAGATGGGAAAGAAGTAAAGGAAGGCGGCATTTGTCCAGTGCAAGTCATCCATTGAGTGCTCTGAGCACTTTACGTTTTACATCAGTATCACAGCATGCAGCCAAGAGAGTGGTCGTTATTAGGCCCTGGGGAAAGAAGAGAGAATCAGGGCATGGAGGCTGTGAGAGGCCGCTGGTGAGAGTGGTGGGCTGGGATTTGCACCTAAGCCCACCTGACTCAGAGCTCATGCTGTCTCACCCCTCCGTATTTGCATCCAGTGTGGTGGTGGTTAAACTCACTAGCTTTGGAATCAGACAGACCTGGCTTTGAATGCTGCCACCCACCTCTTACTGGCTGTGTAATTTTCAGCAAGTTATTTCACTTTTTTAGCTTTAGTTTCTCCATTCCCAATAGGGTTTTTGTGAACAATAAGTAAGAAATTTCTTTGTATAAAATACACATAAAGCTCTTAATGTGATTCTTGGCACAAAAGACCCCAATAAATGGCTAAACTAATATTGGCATTCTGATTTTCTTTATACGAGGACCCTGGTAGACTAGGTGTGATCACTCAGCTCCTCTGGTGCCAGAGGTGGCATTTGGCTTTTGTCACTGAGCAGTCAGTCTTCAACAGGATTCTGCAGTTTTCCAGGAATGACCCCTGAGCTCCTGGCTACGTCCACCCGGACACACACCTTGCCATTCCTTAGAGCCGTGAATTTGCCAATGACTGTGATAGCACAGCCTCTCACTGAGGGTGAGGCACTCCTTAAGCCCCAGATCTGGGCTTTGTGCCCTGCCCCCACTTGTTGCCTTTTATAGACAGAGAGACAAATGGTGGACTAGTGGACCTGGACTTTCCAGGTATTCATTTCTGCCCCAAGGAGGGAAAGAGTGGAGGACTCAGGGCAGAACCTTCCCAGCACTGGGGGAGTTCTGCTGGGTGGCCACGTCGCTAGCTATTGGGAAGCCCCCTTCACGGATGGTCCAGGCTGGGCTATGCCCTGTAGCAGCTGGTGCAAGTTTCTCCCTCGAGAGCAGGGTGGAGGGTGTTCCTGATTTTACTCTTGAGGCGACCAGTGTGGGGCTGGTGCTTAATTTGCTGAATTTTCTGACTTAATGACTCCACAACTGAAACTCCAATAAGTCATTCGAAGTGCATGCCAAAATAGAACACTATTAGAAAGTCCATTTTCAGTCCAAGAAGTTCCTCATTATTCTTAAATGTGGAAGGGGAGGGATGGTGTGGAAAAGACTGAAAAAGTCCCCCAATGTCTGTGCTCCCCACTTCCTATGTTAGCAAAGATTTTAATGGGATATATGGCTGTGTAGCTAATAACTATACATCCCAGCCTTCACTGTAACTAGGTGTGGTCATATGACTACCTTCTGCCCAGTGGGACTGAAGGAAAGGCTTGTGAACAATTTCTGGATTATGTTGTGAAGGGACAGAGCGAGCCCTTGTTTCTGCAGCCTGCTTCCTGGAACACAGAGGTGGTGGCGGCCGTTCGGACCATATGGTGAGGGTAACACCCAAGCGATGGCAGAGCAACAGATGAAAGAGTCCTGGGCCACCGACCACGTGGAGCCGTGACATCAGGCCTGGGTTGCTTGTTACATGAGAGAGAAATGCATTTCCACTTTATTTAAGCTACTTATTAAGCTATTTATTTGGAGGTTTTGTAACAAGAGTTGAATCTCTATTCCACTTAACGCAGATTGGAGCTGTGGGTCTCTTGACCATCTGCAATGCTCAAAGGAGGCTGCTGAGTCAGAGAACAGAAAAAGTCCTGGAATGGAGGATAACGATGCTACCAGTAAGCATCCTCTTACCTTTCGTCAGAACATCCCCCCACATCTAACCGCTCACAGAAGCCTCACAGTGTGCATTACAGATGAGGCTCTGAAAGTGACAGAGCCCAGACCAGAACTCGGGTGTGTGGTTCCTAATCCTACCCTCTTCCCCCCGTGGCAGGGCTTCTTGTCCATCTATTAATATATGTGTGTGTGTGTGTGTGTGTGTGTGTGTGTGTGTGTGTGTGTGTGTGTGTGTGTGTGTGTGTGGTGTAGAGAGGGGAGGAGAGCTGTAATTCTGCTCCAGTCTTCAAATGAGGACTTTACAGTAGCTGGCTGGGGCCCTTTCAGGAACAGTGGGCGGATCACACTTGCTGAAGCCAGCCGACTGCCTGTGACAGTCTGTCCTGAAGGCTCTGCCCTCTGAGATTTCTCAGAACCAAAGCTGACCCTGGGCCCCAGAGACACCTTCAGGAAGATGAAGTTTTCCAAAAGGGAATGTGTGGTACGATTCTGCAGGGAACATGTCTAGGGACCTAGCAGTGGCTGGGATTTCTAGGAAAGAGTAGATGGACAAAGTCATCCAAGAGGCCAATTCTTCCTTCATTTGCAAAATGATGATACCACCACCTACTTCACTGGGTTCCTGTGGAAATTAAAGGAGTAATGCATGTTGGCATGCTCTGTAAAGTAAGTGCTCTCCAAATGCTCGTGAAGTTAATGAATAAGAATAGAAAATAAAGGGCTTGCCTCAATGAAATTAATTGTCGTGTAACTACAAAGGGTGCGGTCCCCTTCAAAAATCCTAGCTGCTTTACCTGTCTGGACAGCATCCAAGGAGTGTGGGGTGGAAGGTGGGAACTTGGGGCCTTCAGCTTGCTGTGTGCCCTCAAATGAATCATTGAGCTCCTCTTGGTTTTTTCTCATCTGCAAGAATCAACTGAGATACTGGATCCACTCTGAGGTGATCATTAAAACAAATCTGCTAGAATACTTAATTCTGTTTATATGTTGTCTAAATTGTCAGGTTTTTTCCTCTTCCTATTTAGAATTTTTATATCTCTTTTCATGAGTGAAATTGGCCAGCAATTTTCTTTTCCTGCTGTTCTCCTGTCGTTTTGGTAACAATATTATACTTCATACAGTGAGTTAGGGAATGTGGCAAACTGCCGAGTGATCTTCCAGCTCTACTCTCTAAACTTTCCTGGACACAACTGCGTAGCCAGAGACTGCATTTTTCAGCCTGCATTGAGCTGAATGTGACCCATCTATATGATTATCACCAGTGAAATGTGAGTTTAAATAAAATTGTGGACCTTGGACTCTTTCTCCTGCAACCTGGCAGACAAATGTGTCCATGACCAAGGGTCAACCATGCAGATGAGGACAATAGCCTAAGGAGTGATCAAGCAATGAAATGAAAGAGAGGGAATTTGCTGAATAACTTTGTGGAATAGATTGGCCTAGCCAGCCTGTGGTGGTGGTGGTGGGGTGGTGGTTGTGGTCGTAGTGGTGGTGTTTTTGTTTATCTGTTTGTCAACTGACATATGCTTGCTTTGCCCAGTAGTCAGGAACATGGTTGAAACTGGTTGTGAACTACTTTATGGCCTAATACCCATTCTATTTTTGCAAATGTTCTGAAAAGATGTGCATCAACCAGTTACTAGATAGAAAGTATTAACTACACCCATTGATTAGATTGTTCAAATTTCCATATTCTTTGTAAATTTTTATCTGCTTGATATATCAATACTTAAATATGTTGAAGTCTTCCACAATGAATTTTTCATTTTCTCTGTTTACAGTAAGTTTAAAGCTATTTTATTCATTCAATGTAAGTTAGTAGCCTTTATAATTTCCTAGAAATTGAACCTATTATTTTAATGTAGTGGGGGCTCCAGTGTTTTTTGTTTTAAAGTATATGTTTTATATTAATATAGCTACCCCAGGTTTATTTAGTTAACCTTGATCTATAACCTTGGTCAATTTTTTCCCTTCTTTTACTTTCAATCTTTTTGTGTTCTTATGTTTTAGATATATCTCTTCTAAACAGCATATGGCTATATTTTTAATCCAATCTGGCACTCTGTAGTTTAATGGGCGACATTAGGTTTTTTATATTTGTTATGATATTTTATTTTATTTTTTTTTGGTTTCTTACAAGAGCTTACTCTGAACTTTCTCTTTGCCTTGTATTCTGTACTACCTCCTTCTCTTGCTTTTTAAAAAATTGCTTTTTAATAGTCATTGTTGGTTTAACTTGTCATTTCTACATTTTTTTTTAAGTTATACATTTAGTTTCTATTTTAGTTGTTGCATTTGCTTTTTACCTTGTACGCTTAACATCATTACATGATATATTAAATCGTATATGAAATATTTCCCCTCAATAGGAAAAGAAGCAACACAAGAATGTTGAAATGTTTTAATTACAGTCACGTTTTTCCTAACTTACATGGTATTGTCATTGAATATTGTAGGTTTACCCTTTTTAACCTCATAAACAGTCATGTGTTACTTAACAATGGGAATATGTTCTGAAAAATGTGTCCTTAGGTGATTTTGTAGCTGTGGGAATATCATAGAATGTACTTACAGCAACCTAGATTATATAGCCTACGACACACCTAGGCTATCTGGCCTAGCCTATTGCTCCTAGGCTATAGACCTGTACAGAATGTTACTGTACTAAATACTGTAGGCAACTATGGCACAATGATAGCTACTTGTATATACAAATGTAGAAAAGGTACAATAAAAATGCAGCATTATAATCTTATGGAATCACCATCCTATATGCAGTCCATTGTTGACCAAATTGTTGCTCTGCAGCACATGACTATATTATACATTCTCATATTGCTATGATTGTTGCTACTATTGTATTTTCTATTGAGACAATGTCTGGTTTACATTTACCCACATGTTTACCAATTTCTTTATTTTTTATTGCACTTCTTATGAGGTCATCAGCTCTCTTTCTGAAGTTCATTTTTAGAAATTCTTTCAGTGAAGGTCAGCTTATTGTAAACTCACTTTTTGTTTATCTGAAATGTCTATTTTGTCCTCATCCTTGAAAGATAGTTCCTTTAGCTAGGTATTATTTTTTGCAGAATATAATATTCTAATATTCTATATTATAGATATTATATATTCTATATCTATATAGTAGAATATTATATATTCTATATCTATATAGTAGAATATTATATATTCTATATCTATATAGTAGAATATTATATATTCTATACTATATATAATATTCTACTATATTCTGGCTTCCATTATTATTGAGAACTTTGCTTTCAATCTAATTATATTCCTTTGGGGCTGATTGCCTTTTCTCTCTGGCTGCTTTTAAGATATTCTCTTTGCTGTTGGTTTTTCTGCATGCTTACTACAAAATTATAGGTACAGAGTTATCTGTTTAGTTTTGCCTTGTATATTTATGGCTCTGTATCTATAGATTTACACCTTTTCATCTGGAAAAATTCTGGAAATCTTCTTACTCATTACTCCTTTGAATATTGACTCTCTGATTTCTTACCGTGCCTTCTCATTTTATTCTTCACATCACTTACCCTCCGTATTTTCCATTTCCCTGTATGAACTACATTCTCATAAATTTCTTCAGCTCTATCTTCCAGATCACTAACTCTCTATTCAATTGTCTCTAATCTACTGTTTTATTTACTACATTTTTAACAATGTTGTTTTCATTTCTAAGTTTTATGTTACTCATTTTTTTATGTTTGTCTATTTCTGACTGTTTCTTGTTCTTTGTACATTTTTAGCTCCATATTTTCATTATCTTTTTAATATAGGACTATTTTAATATTAATAGCATGTTTATTATAAATCCAGTATTCCAAGCTTTTGCAGGTACAAATCTGTTTGTCATTCTGTTGGCTCTTGCCTATTCCATATGTGTCTGGTAATTTCTACTGTGAGCTCATTTTGAATTGATTTTATTTAAGAATCTTGTCAGAGGTTTTTTTTTTTCATAAATGATTAATATATATGTCTGCTGTCAGCCATGGAGGTCTAGAAATCTGGATCCATTTTAGTTCCCTTCAAAGTCCCCCTGGTTAAAGTTGAAGTTTTGGACTCAGGTCTCTGACCTTGCCTTCCACACAGGGATTAATCTCTTTATCACAGCATTGACGTTTTCCCTCAAGAAAACTCTGCCTTTTACATGTGAATTTCAGTTTGCTGATCTTTTTTTTGGCCACATTTGGCCATGGAAATTTCTCTTACTTTCTAGGGAGCCCAGGAATGCATTAAGAATTCTGTTTGTTGTAATTAGTGCAGGATCCAGTGGGAGGGCTTTTCAGAGTTTATTGGGTCCTTACTGCCAGGCACAGAAATAGTACACAAAAATCTATACTTTAACTGAGCCCCTTTAATAGGAGCAGGGCAGGACAGATCTGCCAGGGCATTTGGACCATGAGGGCTGGGGACAAGGCAGGATCCTGGATGCTGAGGTGATTCAGATGTGGGTCTTCCTGAGGGGACAGAGGCACTTCCTGGGTGAGGTCAACATTGAGGGAAGGATCAGATGGCAGGCTTGGATCAGATGGTCCTGAAGATGAAGGAGCAGAAGGTAGGACATGCCATGAGGGATTTGCATCCCTGGAACTTAGCCAAGACAGTGGGGCTTCATGGCAATGGAGTTATTCTTCTTGGGGATCAGCTTTCTGCACAGTCCTAGGTGGAATACTTGGTTTACTGAGGCAGAGACCACCCAAATGAATGTGCTTGTATGGATATGGAAGAGACCAACCCAGTGTCTTTCTACTGGGCATTTCAGTAACCTGTGGGCATTCCAAGTCAGTGCATCAGGATTGCAGAAGAGAATGAGGTCAGCAGGGGCTGGAAGTCACACTAGACTTAATTCCTACACACCTTCGCACAAGCTGCTCCCTCTGCCTAGGATGACTTTCCCTCTATTTTTACTCTGATGGACTCCTAGATATCCTTCAAGGTCTAGCTCAGTGGCAACTCTTCAGTGGAGACTTCTCTAATGGTCCCAGGGATTTGGTGGTTCTCTCTTCGGTGACCTATAGCACTTACTACATCCCTCTCTTATGGGACTTTTCACAATGACTACAATGTATCTTCTGCCCCTCCAACTTCATCCCTGGGCTCCTGGGCAGAACCAGTCTTGCCTTCCCTCTTCTCTCCACAGGACTACTCATTTCTGCTTTTCATATTTGAGACATGTGCATGGCTGTGTTGTGAACTCCAGCACCAAGGATGCTAAAGAGCCCTGCAGCCTGACCTGCAGCCAATGGATTCAGTGTCCTCAATCCAAATTCTCAAGGAAAACTTACGTTCTAGCCAGCTTGCCCCAAGAGCTGTCGTTTCTGGACCAGACGCCAGAGAAAAGAGGGTGTTGTTAATCTGGCACTCAAATGGCAGTGCAGGACAGTATTGGGGGTGGCCTCAGAGAAGAGTGTGGTCAGGGAGGCCACAGCGGACATTCCTAGTTGGCTGAGGCGGCACATGAGAGCCAGGGCCCCTCCCTAGGAGAGGACAGTGGAGCACAAAGCAGCATTTCAGCTCTCTCCTTGGGCTTCCCAGGGCAGCCTACAGGACCCAGGAGTGGAACGACTGGCCTGAGTGGACCCAGGTCAGGAGGAAAGCCTGCAGGTTCTGTGTTCAGCAGGGCTGCACCTTGGCCTCTCTGCAGCCCACCTGCACCCACCTTCTAGAGGCTAAGTTCTAGTTCTCTCAGAGAGCAGCTGTGGAGGTGGCACCATGACTTGTCACAGAAGCATGCCCCGACACTGGCCACAGGCCACAGCCCAGGGCTGTCCTAATCCAGATGTGTCACTGATGTCCTGCTGAGCTACTGGCCTCAGAGCAGCTGAAGATGCTAATGCAGCCCGCCCTGACTCTGGGCCCTCATCCTGGAGCACTTGAGTCTCTTCAGATCCAACTCCTGCTTATTGGGAGCTGCCTGGGGCAGGCCATGCACTGCCTGATGTTTAGACATTCGCCTGTGGTGTTTATGAGGGTGGTGGTCATTTCCATCATTCAGATGGGCAGACCAAAACCCAGGTGGGGAAGGGGTTGTCTGAGACCACAGAGCTCGTAAGTGACAGCACTGTGATTTGGAGAGTCTCAGGCCCACAGGTTCTGCATTTGAGTCCCACATTGCCTCTGAAAGGTGAGAACCCGAGGCCTTCAACCCTCGGCAATTACCCTTTTCAGCTCTTTTCTGTTCATTCATTAAAAAGAGCATGTTTACTGAGCATGGACTATGCGCTAGACATAGGAATTGTGCAAGACACAAAGGTAAATCAAATGTAAATCTTGCTTTTACATTGCTCACAATCTACTATTTGCCAAGGTTACAAAGGAAATGCTGAAAATCCTTAAGACCCTTTTAGTAGACCCAAGCACTCATTCATATAGAACAAACCTGTTGCTTCTTCAATGGCTCTGTAACAGCTCCGTGTTACCCATGGGCTCAAGTCCAGACTCCTTCCCGAGGCTCTCAGGCCCCCAACTCCCTGTCAAGCCTCTTCTTTGGTCACTCTCTCCCTTGTTTCAGCCATGCCACATGGCTGTTTGTTCCCTGAAGGTGACTGCTCCTTCTCTTCTCTCTGCCTTAACACCTGCTATTTCCTGGAATGCCTTTCCTTCCTGATAACCCCCTCTGTCTTTGTGAAGAGCTCAGACATGCTCTCCTCTGTGAGGACACCACTGCTGTCACCTTCTAAAGACAGAAAGCCACTCTCCCCTCTGATGCATTGCCACACCCTGCAAAGCAACTGCTGTGGGTGAAATGGTAGATTCCCAAAAGACACACCCACTGAGAACCTGTCAATGCAACCTTACTGTGAAAAGGGGTCTTGGTAGATAATATTAAGTTAAGGATCTTGAGTTTCAATCATCTTGGATTAGGGTAGGCCCAAGATCCAATGAGAAAAGGCAGAAGGAGATTTAACAGACACAGAGGGGAAGGCCAGGTAAAGACAGAGACAGAAGTCAGAGATGGAGATAGAGAGATCACAGCGGCCCATCTACAAATCAGGGGATGCCAAGGATTGCTGATGGAAACCAGAAGCTAGGAGAGAGGCATGCAACTGATTGTTCCTCAGAGTTTCCAGAAGGAACCAGCCCTGCCAATGCTTTGATTTCAGACTTCTGGCCTCCAGAAGTGTGAGTGAATAAATTTCTTTTGTGTGAAACCACCAAGTTTGTGGTAATTTCTTACGGCTGCCTTAGAAAATGAATAGAACATTGTCTGAACAGCACTGCACTCATTCATTCACAGACTGTCCCATCTGCTGGGTTGTGAGCACATCTTTGTACCCAGCCCAGAAGTCCATGACACATACTTGGTGCTTAATAAAAGTTCATTGCACTGAATTGCCAAAGGAAATTTTTCTGTAAGAAGTAATTGAAAAGGGATCTGCTTCATGAAGTCGAACTTTGCCAAGTAATAAATGAAATGGCCTGTTAGCATTGGCCTATGGGGATGAACTAGATTTGGTGGGTCAATTAATAAATCATCAAATGCCTCTGGCCCTGAGTCCACATCCAGATAGATGAGTGATACTTGCTTGCTCCTCATTAAAGGATTTTAAGAACAAAGTCCATTTGGGAAAAGGAGGAGGCGTTTCCTACAGAAGCCATTTTTCCATGGGCCACGTGCGTGTCAGGCATGGGATGGGTTTAAGTATTTACACAGAGAAGTGGTTCCTCAGGAGGCTGAGTCCTAGGGCAGTGGAGGTTTGTTACAGGCCTTGGAAGCTTGGGGGATGCCTGTAGTTCTGTCCCCAGCATCTTGCACATTTCTTCTGTTAAATGATTCTTGGAATTTTCTTTGGGAAATCATTTCTCCTCGGATTTCAGCTCTGTTGTTTGGATGGGGATAAAACTGCCCCCAGCCTAAACTACTCAACACAACACATTCCTGAGGCCATGGTGATTGGTTTACGGGTGGGCACAAGACTCACACAGGGCCAATGAGATGAAAGACACCTTTGATGAGAATTCTGGGACAAAGGTCTGCGCTTTTTCTCTTTGGCTATAAAGCCGGATGCCTCCAGGTCAGAGCTATTGCTCAGGTTGTCAACTGAGATGTCTAAAAAAAAGGGCTGAAAGACAGAAAAATGAGTTCTGATGTAATGGTTTGAGCTCCAGTCAAGCTGAAGCTAAAACTACCCCCCAACCCCTGCCCCCAGACTTTTAGCTTTGTGAGCCAGTTAATTATCTTTTTGTATTGTAGCTTGGGTTGGGGTTTCTTACATGTGTAACCAACAGTTAGAGTTCTGACTCTCATAAGGGTGATATGGTGGGTCCAATTCTCAAAATATCTAGGCAAGTAAAATAGCTTCGTATGGTGACATGGTATGGGCTTTCTAGTTGGGGAGTCTTGAATTCAAATTCCAACTCTATCCGGCTGTGTGACCTTGAGGAAAATATTTAATTTTTCTGAGCCTTATAATTTCTTATCTATGAAACAGAGACAGTACCTGTCTTTGGGGTTTGTGTATACTAGAGATAGCACATGCAAGTCACTTGGCATGGTAACTGGCCAAATTCACCTTCTGTACATGGTTCCTTAAGAGGGGCATCACTCCTTTCTTTGCCCATTCTGACAATACCAATTATCCTCTGGACTTTTGGGTTGTCTTCTGTCAGGGTTCTCCAGAGAGACAGAAGTAACATAATAGATGTATATATGAAAAGGGGTTTGTTACAGAGAATTGACTCACATGATCACAATTCCCATGATAGGCCATCTGCAAGCTGAGGAGGTAGGAAGCGAGTTGTGGCTCAGTCTGAGTCCAAAAACCTCAAAAGTAAGGAAGCCAAGTGTAGCCTTTAGTCTGTGGCCAAAGGCCTGAGAGCCCCCAGCAAACTACTAGTATAAGTCCAAGAGTCCAAAGGCTGAAGAGCCTGGAGTCTAATGTCCAAGGGCGGGAAGTATCCAGCATAGGAGAAAGATGAAAGCCAGAAGACTCAGCAAGCCAGCTTATCCCACCTTCTTCTGTCTGCTTTGTTCTAGCTGCACTGGCAGCCGATTGGATGGTGCCCACCCACATTGAGGGAGAGTGGGTCATCCTCTCCCAATCCACTGACTCATATGTCAATCTCCTCTGGCAACACCCTCACAGACACACCCAGAAACAATAATTTACCAGTTAGCTAGGCATCCTTCAATCCAATCAAGTTGAAATCTATCCTCAGAGGCATTTCTATATTTTTTGATTTGAGACATAACAGATCATTTTTATTAGGTTGTTTACTTTTAATTATAAAGACAATAAATGCTCATTGAAGAAAATAAGAAAATTTAGAAATGTGAAGAAATAAAAATCATCCTATGACTAACAGTTAATCACATTTGCCATTTTTAATACTTAGGTTGTTTATAACACAAGTTTTTGGTTTGACAGAGGTTATACCTCCCGCTTCCCTTGGTATGAGGTATTCAAAGGTTACTGAGGTGGTCGTGAAGAAATCAGCATAAGAATTATGGAGCTTACTGAGAGAGGAAGAAAGGATGGAGAAGCTGACCATATTCCATTTTGAAGCCTTGTGGAGATGATACCAACTGAGATTACGGGGAGGAAGGGACACTGTATTAGATTCTGCTGCTAATTTCAGAGACCCAAATAAGCGGTAGCTTAAAATAATAAAAAAGGAGGAGGAGGAAGAGAAAGTGTTATTTTGCTCTCAGGCAGTTTCACGTGGCCTCACACAGATGTGCACTGCCCCTGTCCATGGCTGTGACAGCATCTTAGATGGATGGTTCTAGGGAGAGGAAAGGATGAAACAGTGGGCCTCTCAAGTGTGATTGGCACCAACTTGGGCCTGGTAAGCAATGCATGGCTAGTAAGGCATTTCTGCTCCTCTTAAGCAACTCCTAGCTCATGCCTCTCCATCTCTAGAATATGGTCCTCATTCTCATGATTCAAATGGCAACTAAAGCTTTACACAGCATATCTGCATTCCAGAAAACAAGATGGAGGAAGGGATAAATAAACAGGGGAAAGGGTATATCTCAGCTTCCTTTTAAGAAAGGTTTAAGGAAGCTGTAACCCTTTTGCTTGCATCCCATTGGCCAGAACTTATCCTGCCTGCCCACAGGGGAGTATGAGAGAGGTAGTCTTTCTTCAGGATACTAAAATACAGAAGTTACATTACCATGGAGGAAAGGGAAACCTCACCAGGGCAGGGGGTGACTGGTCTGTTGGCCATCGCTCCTCATTACAGCTGATACTGCCCTGGGGAAAGGTCATGGGGCACAGTGTGAGGCTGGCTCAGGAGCCTCTCTTGACTACCCAGCCCAGCCCTAGGAATGTTCTTTGGGATTAATCTCTCCGCTAGTGACAGTAAAGAGCCCAGGCCCAAGTTGGTGGTAATCACGATTAAGAGGCCCACTGTTTCATCCTTTCCTCTCCCTAGAACCATCTATCTAAGATGCTATCACAGCCATGGACAGGGGCAGTGTAGGTCTGCGTGAGGCCATGTGAAACTGCCTGTTTCTAATAACAACTCTGTGAGGCTGCAAACTGCCCTTGTTCTCCACTTCTTTCTCCTTGGATGGCCCTGGGGACAATGTTGGGGCAGGCAGTGATGGTTAGCAGAATGATCTGGCCAAGGCTTCCCCTGAATGGGCTGCAAGTAAGTCTCTGGCTACTGCAAACACTGATACACTAGCTCAAGATGACACATGGTGAGGATGACGACCAGGACTGAATTATATGTGTGAACATCCCTGGCAGTGCAATTCTTCCTGACCCAGGATAGGAAGTGAAGGACAATCTCACAGCGGCGAGATGGGAGTGTGGGTTATGTTAATGGGGTTATTAGGAGAAATGTAATGGTGTGAAGAACATACTGTGTATATATGAAAAAAACTATTTTCCAGCATAGTTCATGTATTGTTCTTTTACAATTTAATATATGCAAATGTTTTCTCTTATAATCTGAAAATAGTGAGTTTCCTTTAGGGGTCCATGTCTTATTTATCTTTCTTTATATATATATATTTTTAAATTATACTTTAAGTTCTAGGGTACATGTGCACAATGTGCAGGTTTGTTACATATGTATACATATAAGACAGATGCCTATTTCAGCACCTGGCATATGGGAACTAATGAACATGTATTTATTGAACTGACCTGACATTGTCATCTAATCATCGCCTATATATCTCACAGAATTTTTGTGCTATAATTTATTTAACCATTTCCTCTTTTTTAAGATGTTAGATTATGTATTATTTGTACAACATTTTGCTAATATAGAAAACACTATGAAGGACATTTTTGTACAAAAGCTTTCTATCTTTAAGATGATTTTATTTCTGTAGATTAACAAAAGGAGGATTCCCAGGCCAACGCATAGATGAAACAAACTTTCTCAGAGCTACCTGGATCTTAGGAGGAAAGACCAATGGGAGGAAGGAAGGGGAGGAAGAATTTTCCTAATGGAACTTAATTTTTACCATAAAGAGAGAGAAAGAGATTCAGAGTAACCTAATGACAGTCTCATACTCTGCATCACCTAAAAATATTATTCTCTTAATTTTATGAGAAATAAGATTACATCAAACATATACTTAGAGCATTGGCAGGGTTTGTTTGTTTGTTTGCCACACCTATAACCTTGTTCTTGGTCCACTAGCACGGTGTGGAGAAGACACTGAGCTGAGCACTAGCTCTCAAGTGTGATTCTCTCCCTGCTTGGCAAACGGCAGGGTACTCACATGCAAATAGAATCAAATTAGTGTCTAATGACTCCTACAAGACAAACTCTCTGAGGAAACTCAAGCTGGGCATGGGGTTGCTTTGTCATTCACTGGTTTTGGCCTTGTACTCTGGTTCAGCTTGATAAATGGAAGATCCCAGAATGTCTGCCTTTGAGTGATCTGTAGTTGGCTGAATACCCAGAGGATGGAGCTCTCACCGTGTTGCTTAGTAATCTCTCTTCCTAGCTCTGTGATGTACTTCAGTCATCAGGTCTCATCTGATTAATTTCCGGGTCACAATTCATTGTCCCTTCTGCCTGGAGACAAGTAAAAGCAGTGTGGGTTCCACATGAAACCATGAAACCATGAAGGCTTTTTTTTTTTTTTTAAATAAGACAGGGCCTCACTCTGTCACCCAAGCTAGAGTGGAACGGCACAATCTCGGCTCACTGCAACCTCCACCTCCTAGGTTCAAGGGATTCTCCCACCTCAGCCTCCTGAGTAGCTGGGACTACAGACGTGTGTCACCACACCCAGCCAATTTTTGTACTTTTAATAGAGATGGGGTTTCACCATGTTGGCCAGGCTAGTCTCGAACTCCTGACCTCAGGTGATCCACCAGCCTTGGCCTCCCAAAGTTTGGAATTACAGGCGTGAGCCACCATGCCCAGCCTCAACCACAAAGGTCTTCTGAAGCAACATTGAATCCACTGCATTCAGTGGGTCAGAGGAGGCTTTTGAAATGTCTCACTGCCAGGGACTCAGGGCTCATGCTTACTCTGCAAAAACTTGAACCTATCTTGAACAATGGGCTCTTCCCCAGTCCCTACCTACCCACATTCACTTATTAATCAACTATTTAATACAATGTCCCAGGCAGTGTGCTAGGCTGGACAGAAGGGTTTTGAGAATCAGTGATTAATCCAACATCATTAAGTACCTACTCCCAGCTGGGTGCTGGAGGAATAAAGAGGAAGAAGACCGATAATTTGCCTTCAAACTCTGACAACCTGGCAGAGGAGCAAACATGAGAATAAAAAAGAACACTTGGGTATTCTCAGACCTCTGATGATGGAACGGACCCAGGATAACCCACAGGAGGGGTAGCTGTTTAAGTCATGGGATGGTGGAGGAGAGGGGTTAAGAGGGCTCCATCAAGAAAAGGATACTCAAGTTGGGTCTTTTTTTTTTTGAGACAGAGTCTTGCTCTGTCGCCTAGGCTGGAGTGCATTGGCACGATCTGGGCTCACTGCAAGCTCCGCCTCCCAGGTTCACATCATTCTCCCGCCTCAGCCTCCCAAGTAGCTGGGACTACAGGGGCCCACCACCACACCTGGCTAATTTTTCCTATTTTTTCGTAGAGACGGGGTTTCACTGTGTTAGCCAGGATGGTCTCGATCTCCTGACCTCGTGATCCGCCCTCCATCTCCTGACCTCGTGATCCGCCCTCCTTGACCTCCCAAAGTGCTGGGATTACAGGCGTGAGCCACCACACCCGGCCATCAAGTTGGGTCTTGAAGGAGGAGCTGGTGTTTATTGCATGGATGGGTAGGAGGAAGAGGAGGGAATTGAATGGCAGAGTGGGCAGCCTAGGTGAGTTTTATAGCATTTGTGGGGTGTGGGAGTGATGCAGGTGGGGTATGAGGAAAGAAAAGAAAGGAGGGGGGATGCTGGGAAGACTGAAGAGGGTCTTCTGGGCCAGACTAGGAATTGGGAGAGGCAGGAGCAGTAGGAATGAGACTTGGCCACCTTCGCCTATGTTCTGAGTCAATGGAAGCTTTGTAGCACCTTGTTAAGCTCTCACAAAGAAGAGGAGTTGTGATATGAGGGGGTCCCCTACAGCCAGTGATGCCAGCTCAGGGAAACCAGGAGGCTGGGTTCCTGGCTTTGGACATGACGGCTGCAAAAGGACGTCGGGGCTGTGAAGTCAGCTGGTAGGGCAGGGGGAAGGGGCAGTTCTTGTGGTCTGAGGGACTAATGGGGTGTCCAGGGAGCTGTAGGTAAGTCCAGGAATGGAGGTCTGTGGGGTCTCCTGCTTTGCAGGAGCCAAGACAAGCCCACAAAAGGAATAATCCCATCCCCATCAGCCTCACCCCACCTGGCCAGCCTTTTGGATTTAAAGGGCCCCTGCCAGTGCCTGACTGAGCTCCTTCACTCTAGCAGGGACTATTAAATGTGGACTTTGGACTTGGGTTTGAATTCTAGTACTATGGCCTCAGTCTTCTCATCTATAAAATGGGAATAGCATTAATATCAGTTTCAAAGTGCTGTGATAATTAAGTGGTTAAATGGTAGGTGTCTGGAAGACTCTGAGGGTCCTGGTCTCAGAGGGGTGGGCAGAAGGCTGGGAGCAAAGCTGACTGCCTAGGAGTCAGCAACAGCCACGTCCCTTTGCCTGCCCCATCTGCCCTCGAGGGCCAGCCTGTGAGTAGCTGGCAGTGCCAGGGCCCTGAGTGCTGCGGGCTGTGCTGATTGAACGGCCTCCTTCACTAATCAGGCTACTGTTGTGGAGTGCAGTAGCGGGGCCTGGAATGCACTCTGCTAATCAGTGTGCATTCTTAACTGTTGCAGTTGAATATTTTAACTAGAGCTCTCCTCCCCTGGGCTGATTGAGGCACAATCCCTGTCTGCCTGGGATAGGGGTTGCCAGGGCAGAGGGCCAGAAAGCAGAAGAGACAGGCTTGTGTTTTAGGATTCTAGGCAGGAAAGTGAGTTCCAGATGAGTAATGCATTCACCCATTTCCTTTTAACTCAGACATCCAAGTGGCCAGTCACTCTGTTTGGGTCTATTACCTGTGGGTAGGTAGCTACTTATCTATTCATCCATCTACCCAACCATCCATCCATCCACCCATCCATCCATCCACCCACCCATCCATCCATCCACCCTCCCATCCAGCTATCCATCCACCCACCCATCCATCCATCCATTTATTTTCCTCCCTCCCTCCATTCCTTCCTTTCTTCCATTCTCCAGGTTCTTGTGGCCCCTCTTTCCTTTACCATTCAAATATGATGCCAGAGCCTTCACCCTGCCTGACCAGAGGGCATCTCAGCCCCACCTGAATTTTCTGAAGCTTTCTAGGGAGTGTTGACCTGCAGCCATTGCTGCTCGACACCTCTGTCTGTGAGCTATAGGCCTGGGCTTCTTCCGCATGCTCTCTCGCTGTCCCTGCTTCTGTGGACCCTTCCCTTTTCTCCCCGTGTTTGCCCCAAGTATGGACACAGGAGCCTCCTTTACTCTCCAAGTCTCCAGTGACACAAAGTTGTCATGAGTCATGGATTGTATTGAGGATATTCTAAGAAGGTGGCGACACAGAGAAGGAAAACTTAAAATTACATCTTTTATGACAAAGTTCCCAAGGCCTACTATTTATGGTCCATCACAAGGAGCCCTTTCACCTCCTTCTCCAGGTCCTAGTGGCCTCCATCTCCAGGAAGGGGCCAAGGAGGGGCACTGCTGCTTCCACTCAACTCAGAGTCTTCTCCATCTGGGCCCAAAGCCATGGAACCTCTACCTTCCTACTCATCAGGAAGAAGAAAACAGAACAAAAATGAAAAACTGCCACTCTTTTAATATTTAAAAAAAAAATTAATGGCCGGGCGCAGTGGCTCACGCCTGTAATCCCAGCACTTTGGGAGTCTGAGGTGGGCAAATCACTTAAGGTCAGGAGTTCAAGACCAGTCTGGCCAACATGGTGAAACCCCGTCTCTACTAAAAGTACAAAAATTAGCTGGGTATGGTGGCAGGCACCTGTAATCCCAGCTACTCAGGAGGCTGAGGCTGGAGAATGGCTTGAATCCAGCAGGTGGAGGTTGCAGTGAGCCAAGATCATGCCACTGCACTCCAGCCTGGGTTACATGAGGGAGACTCTGTCTCAAAATAAATAAATAAACACATACATACATACATACATACATACATACATACAATTAAGGTACAAATACATACACGCCCTTATTCATAGGGCAGACTCTTAAATTTGGCCCTGAATTTCCTTAACATGCACTTTTAGAGTAAGCCTGCAGCCTTGCCTTTATAAAACTTAGAGGCCAGTTACAGTTTTCTTTCTCCCAAGAAAAGAGCAGTCTTTCCCCAAGAAGAATTTCCCAAGTCTTGCTAGTTTACAAAACTGACTGGATCTTCTTGCTTTTATCCTGGTATATACTCATGCTTTTATGTGTACTCCAATGTAGTCATCTTTTATTTTTTAATTTAGACAAACAGTTGTTTATTGTATACCTTTTAAGTCCCAGGCTCTGAGCTGGACACTGACGATACAGCTGTAAATAAAACAGACGCCTGTGTCTTCCTGGTGCTAACAGTAGAGTGGAAGAGGAGATAAAAAATAAATGTATAATACACAATCAACAGAAATAAGTGCTAGAAGGGGAAAAGACATCTGAGCAGGCTTCTATATACCTATTTGTTTATTCATTTGTCTATTTTTGCTCATTCATTCCTCCCTCCAGTCATCAGCAAATACTGACTGAACACTTGCAATCTGTCTGACACTATGCCAAGCGCTAGAGACCAAAATATAAAAATCGCCTTGACCATTTCTTCAAAGTACATATAGCTTGGTAGGTGGAAGGAAACAGATACATAGTTAACAACAGTGCAGAGAAGCTGAAACTAGAACATAAAGATGGTTGTCAATCAGTGGAAACTAGAGGACAAAATAGCCACTGTGTTTGGAAGCCTAGAGAAAGGCTTCCTGGAGGAGGTGTCATTTGATCAGGACCTGAAGGATGGATAGGAGTTTGCCAGGTGAAGAGGAAGGTACTGGCATTGCAGAATGACAGAAGAGCAAGCAGTGAGATCTGGGGGCTAAATAGAATGGGGTGGAGTTGCTAGGGGCCAGAGAGTGTCTGCAGGGAAGAGGGGAAGTGGCAGATGAGGCCGGCAGTTTTCCAGGCTCTTAGAAAACTCCCCTGGAGAAGAGCTTGACAGCTACATCTGCAAAAGGGGTATCAGAAAGGGGCCAGAGCTGTAGAAGACATCAGGCAGGAGAGGAAAAGCCTGGCTTTATGGAGAGGAAGAATGGAACAATTTTGGCGGCATTTGGAGGCCCCCAACCTCTGTACTTGATACCTGCTGGGGTGTGTTTGGCTTCTATATGAGAAGCCTGTTGCTGCAGAGTAAATTCTCCCTGGTTGCCTGCACTTACCTCCCAGTGTGTTAATGAGTGCAGAGCTTCAGGAGATGCCAGAGCCTGTTATTTAGTATTTGTCGAGTGGAGCTGCACGGCTAGGTGGAGGCACTGTCAGTTAAGAGACAAGGATGCTCCCGCCAGGCCTGGCACCTGGCTCTGCTAGACCAGCCATAAGCCTGGGGAAGAGAGAACTCAGTGAAGAGAGGAGGCAAGGAGCTCTGTTTAAGAGGAAAGTGAACATGTGGACTGAAGACCAGGGAAGGAAGTGTTCTGAATACGGCAAGTTGGTTCCCAGGATTCTTGGGAACACCCAGGGGAGTAGCTTCTGTGGCAAGATGGTAGTGCGAAGTATTAACTTTTGCATTTTGACCCTAGGACCTTCCCTCTTCTTGGTGGCTAGACATGAAAGAATGCTTCCTAGGCATTTTTTTCCCACCTGAAAAGAGATTAAAGCAAAGCAAAACAAAAATTTTCCTTGTGCTGGAAAAGAAACAGCTGGAGCACATATTAGAGTAGCATCTAGGCTGCTAAAACAAAGAGGGTTAAAAATAAAGTGTCATTAAAAAGATGGAGGTTATCTTATTCTAACTTAACAATCATCAAGTGAGCATCGCCATCCAGGTCAGCAGGTGGTTCTACTCCACAAGAACTCTCAGGGACCTAGGTTCCCTCCATCCTGATGCTCCACCATCCCTTAGAATGATAACCCATAGGGCCAAAAGTGGATCACAAACACATCCATGTTCCAGCTAAAGGGAAGAGGAAGAGTGCATTGGTAGATTATATATTATTTAACAAATTTTAACTTCCTTTTGGTTCAGCTTAACAGGCTGGGTAAACTTCCCTGCTCTACCTCTATATCTAGGCCTGGAGAAGTATCATGAGTTTCTGTTTGATCCTTTGGAAGCTTCTGACCTCAGACATGAGAAAACCTACCCAAGGTAGCTGCTATTTCTGGAGCTGTGGTGCTAGAATGAAACGTGGAACTGACCTGAACTCAACCCCTAACCGGGAACATAGCAGCTACTCAAAAGCCTGCAGACCTGTGAATAAGAAACAGATACTTGTGTTTATTTGCTTCTGAGTTTTGAGTGATTTTATGCAGTATTATTACAGCAAAAGCTGATTGATACAAAGTACAAATTGAGGGCAAGGAATTTTCATTTAAGCAAGCATGAGTGAAAAAATAATTTTCTTTCATATTTTACTAATCATATGACCACAAATAGCTGCAAGGGAGGCTGAAAAATAGAGTCTGTAGTTCAACAATCATATGCCCAGTTTAAGAGAAGATGATATAGATGGATGGCAAATACACATATGAATTAAACCTGCATGAGATGTTACTACTCTACCACTAGGATGGCTAAAGTTAAAAAGGCTGATAACTCCATGTGTTGGTGAGAATATAAAGCAACTAGAATTCTCATACACCACTTGTGGGAATGTAAAATGTATAGCCATTTAAAACAGTATCTTGGCAGTTTCTTTCAAGGATAAACATACAGCTACTGCATGATCCAGACAATCTACTTCTACATATTTACCCAAGAGAAGGAAGCATATGTCTACTTGTATATAAATATAGCAACTTTATTTGTAATAGCCCTGTCTTAGTCCATTTGGATGCTGTAACAAAATATACTAAACTGAGTGACTTACAAATGACAAAAATTTATTACTTACAGTTCTGGAGGCTGGAAAGTCCAAGATCAAGGCACCAGCAGATTCAGTGTCTGGTGTGGGCTCTCTGCTTCAAAGACCACACTTCTTGTTCCATCCTCACATGGTGGAAGGGGGTGAACGCTGTGTATCCTTATATAAGGGTACTAATCCCATTCATGATGGTGGAGCTTTCATAACCTAATCCCTTTCTTAGAAACACATCCATGTTCCAGCTAAAGGGAAGAGGAAGAATGCATTGGTAGATTATACATTATTTAACAAATTTTAACTTCCTTTTGGTTCAGCTTAACAGGCTGGGTAAACTTACCTGCTCTAGCTCTATATCTAGGCCTGAAGAGGTATCATGAGTTTCTGTTTGTCCCATCTATTAATACTATTGTTTTGGGGATTAAGTTTCAACATTTGATTTGAACATTCAAACCATAGCAAGCTCCAAACTGGAAACAATTCAAGATTTCCTTCAACAAGTGAATGAATAAAGCAAACTGTGGTATATTCACATAATGGAATACTACTCCATGATAAAGAAGAATGAACTATTGGTATACGCAACAAGAGGGACAAACTTCAAAATAATTATGGTGAGTGTACCAAAAAGAGTACATATTGCATGACTCCAATTATATAAGATGTTAGAAAATTCAATCCAATGTCTAGTAATAAAAAAGCATATTAGTGACTTCCTGGGCATGAGGGAGGCTGAGGAGGAGAAGGGAAGAACTACAAAAGGGCAGAAAGAAACTTCTGGAGTGATGGCTATGATCACTGTTTTGATTGTGGTAGTAGTTTCACGGGTGTGTCCATGCATCCAACTCATCAAATTGTGTACTTTATTGTATATGTGCAGATTGTTGTATGTAATTAATACTTCAATAAAGTTGTAAAACCAAACAAACAAAAGAAAAGCTCTTTCTATGAAAGGAGCGGAGAGTGGATTTTGGCAGACAATGGACATTCTACCAAACAGGGGAGAGGAGGTATTTGGATGCTGGTGGAGGAGACTTCTGAAAATAATCTGGGGTCCTCCATGGGGCCAATTCTTCCCCTTTCAGATAGGGTTGGAGATCAGAGAGTAGGAGAGAGCTATGCCCCATCCTGCATAGATCCCTTGGAGGCAGAAGCAGTATTCCACTTATTCCAGAGAAGTAAGAGCAAAGATGACATACCCCACTAGGGAAGAGGACAGTGATCGCAGCCACCAAGAGCTTGAGACAGCCTCTCTGTCTTCTCCTGCCCCACTATGGCTAGAAAAAAGCAGGTCTGTAACAGCTGCAAAAGGGTATCTTAATTGAGGTCCTCCAAGAAGGAGATGCCAACATAAGAGGCAGTAGTGAACTACACCCTGAACCCTCATTTTCCTGGAGCCTAAGCTCGCAGCATTCAGCTTTAGAGTTTGGGGGCAGGTGCTCAGATGGATGGAGCAAGAAGAGGAGGCTCACCTGTGTTGTGCACTTGTGTCAAGACTCTCAACACTTAATTAGGGTCCCTCTTACGCTGAGGCAGACAGAGAAAGGCTTGCCAGACCTATTTCTTTACTCCTATTGTGGGCAAGGTGCTCCGCCATACCCGTTGATTCTAGGTCACTTGCTTTGGCCAATGGTATGGGAACAAATGTGATGCCTGCAGAAGCTTTACAAGCTCTGTGCACTAGGGCTTGCTCTCTTACCACCTTGCTCCTTGCTCTTTTACAGTCTCATGAGAACACGCCCAGATTCACCTGCTGGAGGGACATGAGAGACAGGAAGAGTAGACCACAGTCATTCCAGCTGAGGGGTAGACCAGTCAGGCCCCTGCAAATCACTAACTCACTGCAGATGCATAAGCGAAGTCAGCCCAAATCATCCCAGTCTGACCCAGATCTTCAAAAATGTCTAGCCAACCCATAGCTTGATAAGAAATAATAGATAGGTGTTGTTTTAGGTCACCACATTTTGGGGTGGTTTGTTACAAACCATAGCTAACTGTTATGGTGTCCAAACTTCTGGGCCACATCCCTGTCTTGATTCATCCACTCAACTGTCAATACAGTCGTCCTCCTTTATCCTCGGGTGTTGTGTTCCAAGACCGCAGTGGATGCTTGAAACCAAGGACAGTTCCAAACCCTGTATGTATACAGAGATTGTCCCCAACTTACGATTGTTCAACTTAGGATTTTTCAGCTTGACCATAGTGTGAAAGTGACATACAGTCAGTAGAAACTCTAACCCCATCTTGAGTAGAGGAGCATCTGTTTTATTTTTTTCCCACACATACATACATATCTATGATGAAGTTTAATTTCTAAGTTAGGACCAGTTAGAAATGAACAATAACTAGTAATACAATGGAAAAATTATAATATACTGTGATAAAATTATGTGAATATGCTCTCTGTCTCTCTTAAAATTCTTATTGTATTGTACTCATCTATTTTCAGACCATGGTTGACCATGAATAACTGAAACCTTGGATAGCAAAACTGGAGCTAAGACAAGACTACTGTACTTATTCTAACCAATGCTGTCCCTTGACTTGGCCTGGTCCTGAACTTCTGAACAGCAGGGACCAGAAGAGACCTGGCCCCACTTGCACCCCTCTTCCTCCTCTCGGTTAAGGTGGGGGCCAGCTGGCTCAATGTGCCCCACTCCAAAGGAGGCCAGCATCATGAAGAAGCAGGGAAGTGGCAGGGATGCGATTCCACTCAGGGAAATGAGAAACTTGATTACTACTCAACATTTGCAGTACCCAGATACTCTAATTAAGAGAAAAGGTCAATAGGTTAAATAAGTAACTTAATCAGAAAATTATGCAAAGTGCCACAAATCAAACATATTACACAGCCCTTGAGATCGATACGGTATGCAAATCGATCACCCAAGATCAGGACAATTCAGAAACTGGCACAACTCAATCAAGGTACAACTCAATCAAGGGGGTTCAGGAAACCCAGACTGAGCTGGAGAATGCTGGGGGCCTGGCACTAGAAGTAGAAGGCAGACACCAACACCCCTGGGGAGCACGAGCAGCAACGGAGGTGCAGTCTCTTCTTAGGCTCCAGAAGAGTCCAAGGGCCATGAGTTTCTCATCTGTAGAAGGGGGACTGCAATATAGTGCACAGTATGGGTCAGGGCCTGTGGGCCTAGCTTGAGTCCCACCTCTGCCTCTGCCTAACTATGTGGTTTGGGGCAAGCCACTTAGCCTTCTCCTGGTCTTTATTCATACAACAGAGAAACACATACCAGCCTTTCAAGTTATTTTGTGTGTGTGTGTGTGTGTGTGCGTGCATGTGTGCGTGTGCATGTGTGTGTGTGTATGTGAGAGAGAGAGAGAGGAGTGAGAGAGACAGGGAGAGAGCTAGGAGTGTGTGGGTTTGCGGCCATGGGTCCAGTGAGGATCCCTTCCTCTCTGCCACTTCCCTTTCTTCTCACAAAGCCCTGCAGCTAGAACACTTGATCAGTGCCCTTTAAATTTAGGACAGTGGCTTTCCACTGAGGGTGGTATTTGGCATATCTGGAGATATTTTGGGTGTTATAACCAGTGGGGTGGGGGTGTGCTACTGACATCTAGTGGGTAGAGGCCAGGGATGCTCCTCTACAATCTGTAATGTACAGGGCAGCTCCCACAACAAATAATTGGCCAGCCCAAAATGTCAGAGGTGCTGAGGTTGAGAAATTCTGAGTTAGGAGGATTGGATAGCTTGTGAGTGAAAGAGGAGGGTGGCTGAGGCAGCCAGAGCATAAAAGGTGGTAGGAGCCCTCTGCAGTGATCACAGAAACTACTGACACTGCCTGTCAGGGCTTCAGGAACCCCTGAGGGACCCCTAACTAGTGCTGACCTTCAGTGGAACTTCCCAGGAGACCCAGTGAGAGGAAAAAGCACACTCAAAGAAGAGAGAGTTTGCTCACCGCAGTCCTGCCTGCTGGGGTGCAAGACGGCATTTCCCGGCCTAGAGACTCAGGCCTGGCCTGGCCCCAGTAAGGGGGAGGCCACAGCGGGGAGACTGCCCTGGTCTGGCATTCCCTTGCAGCCTGAAGGAATGTTGGTATAAATGGACCCTTATTTGGGCTTGTTTTTATCCCCCTAGGAGTGGTGCGGCTGCCTGTCTTTTCCCAGACTTTCCCGCTGCTCAAGGGAGGGAAGTAGAACCTTGGGGACCATCCTAGGCCTGGTGTGGAGGGAAGAGCACCTGCCCTTCACCTGGGCTACAGAGGGGAAGGCCTGGGGGCCCTGTCTCTCTGCAGGGGCCTGTGCTAATGCTAGGGGTCTGTGGAAAGGAAGAGGTGGGTGTTTGCCTCTGAAACTTCCTCTGGGCACTCAGGTCCCCTGAGGGGGTTTTCCACCTGGGGGTGGAGGGTTGAGCTAGGAGTCTCTGTGAGACCTTGAGAGGACAGAAAGCTGGAAGAGACCAATTAAGGTTTCTTTGGGGCAGAAAGCAGGGTACATGCTGGGCACAGAGTCTGTGGGGCGGGGAGGGCAGTTCTCTTCCTCCCAAGGAAGCTGCCAGTGTCTGGACTCTCATACTGTCAGGTCTTGAGACCCAGGGCCTCTGAGGTCAGAGGATGTCACTGAAGAGTGAGGCCATGCCTCATGCCATGGGGTTCAGGGCTGGAGAAAAGAGCAAAAGGGATGGTCAGCACCCATCAGGCATCTGCCCCTTTATCTCCTTTCTCAGGACTGTCAGCAGTCATCTCAAGCATGGAAACTTCCCTTTCCTAGTTCTCCAGTCACATACAATTGGAGCCATCATGAAGTCCTCCCTGGTTGAGCATTGGGAGAAACTAGGCCCATAAATGTTTAAGGTCTTGACCAAGGCCATATAGTGAATTAATGGCAGAGCCAAAAATGGACCCTGGGTCTCCTGACATGAGTCTAACACCAGAGTATGGCAATTTCATGGCTGTCCCTGCTCATGAAAAACACCCTTCCAGAAAGGCCTGTATTCGTTATCTACTGCAGTGTGACAGATTACCCCAAGTTTCTGTGGGTCAGGAAGCCAGGCACAGCTTAGCTGTGTCCTCCCAAGGTTTCCAGGTCTCTCACAAGGATGCTGTCGAGGTATCAGCCAGGGCTGCAGTCATCGTCAACCTGACTCTGGGGAATCTGCTTCAGAGCTCACTCACATGGCTGTTGACAGATCTTAGGTCCTCGCTGGCTGCTGGCCAGAGACATCAGTTCCTTGCCAAGAGGGCCTCTCCAGAGGAAATCTTGCAACATGGCATCTGGCTTCCCTCAGAGAGAGAGGTGGAGAGAGTGAGATCAAGTAAGACAGGGTGAGCAAGATAGAAGTAGAACCTTTGGGTAACCTAACCTTGGAGTGACAGTCCGTCATTTTTGCCATGTTCTATTTGTTAGAAGTGGGTCTGTCTCTAGGTCCAGCCCACACTCGAGGGGAGGGAATTACTAGGGCACAGATTCCAGGAGGCAGTGATCACTAGGGGCCTTTATAGAGCCTGCCTGCCACAGACATCAACCCAGCGGTGGAAAAGGAGGCCCATGGCCTGGGGTGTGCCTTTGGCTTCTCCCCTTCTTGAAATAGCTCATTCACTTCCAGACTCTTAGGGGAAATCCCAAGAAAGAAGACGATTTAAAGGGAGCTGGAGTGGAAGCGGATTCCATTCTTCCCTCCATGGCTCCAACTTCACGTCCAAAATCTCAGCCTAGATGAAGTCCGAGTTTCTTTCTAGTTGTACCACTTTGATTTAAACTCATCAAACACAGGCAAAAGCATTTGGTTGTAGGTCAGAAATGTCAGGTTCTAGTCCTAGTTTTAGGAATTCTAGGCGTCACTTCGTTCACAAATTTTCTCCTCTATACAAGTAGGAGCCCAAGCTAGGGGATTTCTGACTGCAGGTTCTCCTGTGCTGAAACTTTCTCCTACTCAAGGGATAGAAAACTCCCACATGCCTGCCTTCCCTCTGCCCTTCATGGAATTTCACACCTGGAAGAAGCCTGTGTGTAGGGGAGGGGTTGTTGAATTCCTCAAGGTGTCTGGAGAAAGAGACAGAGGGAGCCAAAGAGGAAGAGAGTGGGGGGAGCATTAGCAGCCCTGGCGCTCCACCAACACGGCGCCCGGCAACTTCCGGAACTAGTCATAGCGCCTGGGCCCCCAGGAAGTCAGGAAGGGACCATGGCAGGAGCGAGGCAGCCTGGACAGTTAAAAGTGGGATGGCCCATTTGGGAGCCTGGGCCTCTGTCCCTGATGGGGGCCTTACAGAAGGCAGATGGCTGTCCAAAATGACCACCTCCCGGGATCTGGTTCTTTGAGCCGCACTTCCGACCTCTGCCTCTGCCCAGGGTGAGCCTTTCCTGCTCTAATTCCTCGCCCACACTTTGCCCTGCACTCACCCTCGGCCTCGGGGCTCCACACCAGCCCCATGGGCGGAGTCAGTGTGTCCACAGACTTTGGGGGACGGTGTCACCCAGTGCTGGGAGGGCGTGGGTCTCAGCTCCGCAGGCTGCCGGCCAGGAGCAGGGAGGAGGCAGTGAAAGCCGCTGCATATGTCTCAGATTCATTTCTAATTCACTTTCCTTCTGAAGTGGTTTTGAGGAAGTGCGATATCTGAAAAGGTAGCTAATGTAGGTCCTGTAAATAGTACATCCACGGCCGTAATGGAGGGAGAGAGAGAGAGAGCAAAAGATGGATTAAGTGCCCACCGTGGGCCTGGAAAAAAAATCCTTTTGATCTCTCCCCACAGCACAATGCCCTATTACCTTGTTGGCTTGCATCAGCCAGAGAGAGCATGTTTCTTATTGTGATTGCTGCAAATTGGTACCTGTTTCCCGGAGAGTAGCTTTCCCCAGAATTAAGTAGAGCACCCGGCTCCATCCTGGGTGATAAGGACCCCCTATTAGTGGGTAATGTCAGCACTGAGCCGCCTCCTGTCTGCCTTGCCTGCCTTGGGGACCCTGAAGCTGGCCATACTCTCTCTGAGCACAGCCCCACAAGCACAGGTGCAGCCAAAGAACTCCTCCATGGTGGCCTCATCTTTCCCACCTTACTGATGGCTGTGTTGGGCCACAGAGCTGCTTGGGAGAGGTAGTGCTGAGTTTTGAACACACTGCTTTTCCCCAACCTTGGACTTTCTAGATTCTCTCTTTTATTTAATCAAATCATTAGATAGATATTTATTGAGAACCTGCTATGTTCCAGCATTTGGATGAGTGCTGGGGACACAGCAGCGAATGACACAAAGTTCCTGCCCTCATTGGGCCGGCATAGTCAAGTACCACCATCATGCACTTGTCTATCCCCAGACCTGGGGACACCCAGGACTCCCTCTCCCTTAACATCTGCATCCAATTGGCCCCCAAGTCTCCCCTAGCCCATAAGTCTCTCTCTCTTTGTCATTGTAAGTATAAAAATTTATTTCTTCTACTTCTTTCTCACCTTCCTGGTCCAAGCCCCAGCACCTCTCACTCAGTCTCCTGCATTATTAGCCTCCTGAATTAGTCTTCTATTTGCTGCTGTTGCAAATTACCCAAAACTTGGAGGCTTAAAACAACGCAAATTTTTATCTTATAGTTCAATAGCTCAGAAGTCTGAAAGGGGTCTCACTGGGCTAAAATCAAGCTGTTAGCAGGGCTACATTCCTTTCTGGAGGATCCAGAGAGGATTCAATTTCCTTACCTTTTCCAATTTCTAGAGGCTTCCTGCATTTCTCAGCTCGTGATCTCCTTCGTTCCTCTTCAAAACCAGCAATGCTCATCCAGTCCTTCTCATCTGGCATCACTCTGACCTCCTCTTCTGCTTCTCACTTCCACTCTCTGGGTTTCTTGTGATTACACTAGACCTGTCTGGGTAATCCAGGACAATGTCTCTATTTTAAAGTCAGCTGACTAGTAACCTCAATTCCATCTGCATCCCCCTTATTCCATCTTGCATCTCCTTTGCCACATAACCGAACACATTCACAGGTCTGGGGATTAGAATGTGGACATCTCTGGGGAGGTGTTACTTTGCCAATACTGTCTCTAAGTGGTCTGCCTGCCTCCATTCTTGTTCCCTTGTAAACCCTTCTCTAAGCAGCAGACAGCAGTCTCTTTTTAAAACACAAGTCAAATAATATCATTCTCCTGCCTAAAATGCTCTCACTGTTCCTAGAACAAGATGCAAGTTCATTACCTTGGTCGACAGACCTTTCCCATCTCCCAGCCTCATCACCTGCCTCTCTTGTCCTAGATCATCAAGCCCCTATGGCACTGGGATCCCTACAGGCCTGAGCCTGCTGAGCTCCTGCCCGTTTCCCGCTCTGTGCAGGGCCTTGGTGCAGGCTGTCCCCGCTATCTCACATGCTTTTCTTCTGGCTCTTATGTTTTCAGTCTCGGCTTAAATGTCTCCTTTGAGAGAGGACTCCCCTCACCCCTGTCTCAAATCAGTGCACCCATTACTGTCTCACACTGCACCGTCACAGCCCTAATCACAATCTGTAATTATTCAATGACTTCCTTCCCATTGCCGGTCTCCCCCACCCGGGTTTGTGAAAACTGTGATGGCAGGAACCTGACTTCCCTGTCTGCGCAGTGGGATCCGAACAAATATTTATTGAATGGTTGAATAATGATGCTCACCATATATTATTGAGTGAAAAAAAGCAAGATACAGAGTATGTATAACTTTTAAGTAAGACAAACACCCTCTACATATGCATAGCCACATACCTTTGTGCAAATAGAAGGTTCAGGAAGGACCAAATTCATGGCAGTGTTGACCTCTGGGCAGAGGAGTAGATTGGGGAGGACAGGAAGGTGACTTTCTCTTTTTTACTTCATATACTTTTGCTTGTTTAAAAAATTGTTTTTGTTATAAGCATGAATAACACTTTTTAAAGGGGAAAAAATCAAACCAAAGATTTTTCTTCCACTTGAATATGATCAAATGCCGTATAAACCAGACAACAATATACTTTAAAAAGTTATGCCTCTTGAATGCCTCCCAGACGTGTCTTTTGTATCTGGGCTGGCCTCAGCAGTGCTCATGTGGCTCCACATGACTCTCAGAATGGGCTCCACAGGGGTTGTTGAGGGAGGGATGGGTCTCCAGTCAGATCTGAGCTTTCCACTTCCCATCATGGATCCCCACTACGGCTTCTCCTCACCCCGAGAACAAGGGCTAAGCCCCTAGGGCTGGCTGGCTGGTGTGTGTAGGGGGCCTGGTGTGTGTGGGGTGTGCGTGTGTGTAGGGCCAAATGTGATGTGTGTGTTTGTATGAGTGTGTGTGGTGGGCCAGGTGTGTGGTGTGTGTGTGTAAGGCTGAGTGTGATGTGTGGGGGGTGTGTGTGTGTGGGGCCAGTGTGTGGTGTGTTTGTGTGTGTAGGGCCAAGTGTGATGGGTGTTGTGTATATATGTCTGTGTGTGTGTGATGTGTGTGTGTGTGTGTGGAGGGCCAAGTGTGTATGTGGTGTGGTGTGTGTGTGGTGTGTGTGTGTGCATGTGTGTATAGGGCCGGGTGTATGTGTGTGTGTGTAGGGCCGAATGATGTGTCTGTATAAGTGTGATATGTGTGTGTGTGTGTGGAGGGCCAAGTATGGTGTGTGTGGAGGGCCAGGTGTGTGGTATGCTTGTGTGTGCATGCTTGTGTGTAGGGCCAACAGGGCCAAGTGTGATGTGTATGCGAGTGGTGTGTGTGTAGGGCCAGGTGTGGTATGTGTCTGTGTGGTGTGTGTGGGTGTGCATGCTTGTGTATAGGGCCAAGTGTAGTGTGTGTATGTGTGTGCGTGGTGTGTGTGTGGAAGGCCCGGTGTGGTGTGTGTGTGGAGGGCCAGGTGTGTGGGGTGTGTGTGTGTATGTGTG
Organism: Pongo pygmaeus; assembly: GCF_028885625.2. Taxonomy (NCBI): domain Eukaryota; kingdom Metazoa; phylum Chordata; class Mammalia; order Primates; family Hominidae; genus Pongo; species Pongo pygmaeus. The sequence continues at coordinate 60,209,270 of NC_072382.2, forward strand.
GAGGGCTAGGTGTGGGGCATGTGTGTGTGTGTGTGTGTGTGGAGGGCCAGGTGTGGGATGTGTGTGCGTCTGGTAGGCTAGGTGTGTAGGGCAGTGTGTGAGGAGTGTGTGTCTCTGTGTGTGTGTAGGGCCTGGTGTGTGGGTGTGTGTGTGGTGTGCGTGTGTGCATACACGTGTGTGTAGGGCCGAGTGTGATGTGTGTATGTGTATGAGTGTGATATGTGTGTGTAGAGGGCCAGGTGTGTGTGAGATGTGTGGGGGGGGCAGGTGTGTGTGTGTGGGGGTGTGTGCATGCTTGTGTGTAGGGCCGGTGTGATGTGTGTATGTGTGTGAGTGTGGTTTTGTGTGTGGTGTGTGTGTGTCTGTTTGTGTGTGTGGAGGGGCTGTGGGTCGGTGGTCCTGCCAGAGTCTGGCCTGCCTCTCCAGCCTTGTCCCCCATTTCCTTCTCCTCCTGCCCCACGTGCAGCAGCCCAGAGCCTCAGAGCGCTGCCGTTTCTCCTTCCTCTTGGCCTTTACGGTCTCTGCTTCCCCTCGGAGTGCTCTTCCCTGCCTGTTTGCCTGGACGCTGTCCTTTCCTCTTTTAATTACTGCTTTCACTGTTAACGTTTCCATTCTGCTTATTCTGCTTTTCCTCCCTCTTCTCTCTCCCCAAGCAAAGCTGGTGGCTCCCTCTCTGCTCCCTTCCAGGGGAGTGTTGTGAAAGGGTTAACAGCATAGCCCCTGGCTCTTTACTTCCCAGTTCTAAATTCCAGCTGCAGGCCCCACTAGCTGTGACTTTGGGTAAATGACTTAAACTCTTTGAGCCTCAGTGTCCTCATCTGTGACATGAGTGACTCTGCCCACCTCCTAAGGTGATGGTGCTCTAACCCAGAGGGCCTATTTCAAGCTCCTGCTCAGCTCAGTGCCTGGTAGGGGCCCAGAGAAGGGTAGTCCTAGGGACCACGCGGCACCATTAACGTGTCAGCAAGGTGTCTTGGAGGGGCCAAGAAAGTTTTAGGAGGAAGCAATGGCTGGCTGAGTTTGAAGAACAACGAGATGGCTCTAGTTGGTGGGTGGTACCTCTGAGCATCAAGCACACACAATGGGAGTCCAGAAAATAAGTCGGCTGTGTCGGGTCACAGAGGAGAGAATGTGCCCGGTGGCCCAGAGGACCGGAGCACCAGATGCTGGGCGTCAGGCCAGTCCTCTGCTGGAGGGATGCAGGGACTCTCAGCCTTCGTGCTACTTCAGTCCAAGCCATTTGGGTTTGGCGTGGACACACAATAGTGCCTAAAGAGGTGGCTGCGATTTTCCTCTTGAGCTCTCAGATGTCTTAAAATTGGTCCGAATAATTTTTTCCCCTCAAATTGTTCAAAACGTTGTGTTTCTGGCCTGAGTGCTTGGGTTTCATGTTACCTCATGGAAGGGGTCCTGGAGCAAACTTGGAGGTCTTGGGGAGCTTAGTGAGTCAGGGCACCCCCATCCACTCACCCTGCTCCACTGCCAAGCCAGCTCCTGGGGCCAGAGGAGGGAGGTGGCTGGTGGGTGCTAACAGGCTGAGCTCTGAGCCCCGCTGCCCAGGCTGTGGCCAGCGCCTGTGGGCAGGTTGGGCTGCAGGCCCGGCGCGGGCCAGCAGGCGCTGCCAGGAGTCCAGCCAGCTGAAGCTTGATACCTGGCTCCTGGCTCCAAGGGTTGCTGCCCAAGAGGGTGGGACGGAGGTGTGGGCCTTCTGGGCGGCCAGCCTGGGGGCAGCTCTGTGGCTCTGTTTGTGTTGGCTCCCACAGAGCAAGTGGGAGGAGCTGCTGATCACATCTCAGGGCCCAGCCAACCTCCAGAGAGATAGGGCTTGTGCTCCCCAGCATGGGTGGGCTCACACACACAATTCAGCCTTCCTTAGCCCCTCCAACACTTGCCTTGAAATAGCCTCTCAGGCAGACATTGCAATGATGGAGGAAGCTTTCAGGGAAGGGTATGTGTGGAGAGTGGATGCTCAAGCCAAGGGAGGCAGGGAGGCTCTGAGGTTGTGACATCTGGGACAGGACCCAGAGATGTGGATGCTGAAAGGCCAGAGGCTATGGGAGTGCAGGAACTTTCTAATTACAGCAAAGTCCTTTCATACTTACTCCTAGCTAGTATGTGCTTTGCAGAGGTCTATGGGTCTTAACTCAGAACTCATTTCTCTACTGCCTCTGACAGCCAGGGCCACCATCTTGTGCAACTCCAGAGCACTATTCCATACTGAGTTCAATGGAACCACAGCGCCTGGAAGTAAGGAGCGATTCTCATAGAATGCACCAGGAATGCGCACACTGGGGTTGTGCAGCAAGGCAGCATTGATGCGAGCAGCTCAGACCCAGGACAAGATGCCATGAGGAACTTAGCTTACCCTGGGCCTGCACAACCTGGGGGTCTGTGCCATCCACTGATGCAACTCAGGAATGAGTTTTATTGTTTCTTGAACAGAGGAAGGAGTGGAGTTGGAAGAGGGATCTTCTCTATTGATGCTGATAACCCACCGACAGTTCTTAGTTCTTCAGGGGGCAGTGGGTCCATGAGCAGCTTGGAGCCATCACTGTCTGTTCTTGAGACCCTCCTGTCTTCCTTACCTTCCTCTGACCAAGCAGGCCTCCAATTCAGGCCTGGCTTCTGCCTTTGAAACCACAAAAACCAAAGCTGGCTAATTTAGGTGAACGAAAGATTTATTAAAAGGATTCTGAGAAACTTGCAGAATCTCTAGACGGCCAGAGGACCTGGCCTGGAGACCCGCAGTGAAGAACAACATCCAAAATCACTTTGCAGAACTGACCAGTCCAGGGAGAGTACCTAGGCCTTCACTGCAGGCTCTGACACTGCAGTCAGTGACAACCTAAGTGCTCTCCCTGCTCCAGATCCCAGGTGGCCCCAGAAGATTAGCCCTGGCTCTTCTGGAACTTGAGTGTAGTGGCTACTGCTGCCCGCACTGGAATGGGTTCCAGGTGGCGTCTGCTTGGTTGCATCCTTTGCTTTTGCTTCTGTTTGATGTGGATGATCCTGGTGATCAAAGCATGGTCACGGGCTTGAGTTTTGACTGCAAGAAGGCTGGGAAAGTGGAGGTCTGGCTGCCATAGAAAGAGGTGGTCTCTGCCTCCGACTAGTACTCTCAGTGGGGAATTCCATAAACACAGGGGGGAATGTTCAAAGGTGACAAATGACCACTGCAGAGGTGGGCAGAGCCTTCTCAAAAAAGCAGCACATGTATATGCTGCTCTCCCAAAGGCAGGGCTAGATAAGCCCAGCATACCGAGATGCCCGCTTTCCCCTCCTGCCTCGGCGTCCTCTCGTTTCCCCACCTCTCTCTCTGTTGAGACCTGCAGTCAGATGTTCTTACCTCCTTGACCCTGGAAATCATTCTTTCCCACCCTTAAGTTTGATCTCCAGCCTCCCCACTATGGTCCTACATTATTATTGTTTTTTAAATTAGGGAATTTTTGAGCAGATTCAAGGAAAGCTCTCCTCTGTTTGATCCCACAGTTCAGGGTGGCCACAAAGCTTGTTCTGTGAGCAGAGGCAGAGGGGATGCCCCTCAGGGTCTGCTGAGCTGCCTGCAGCTGGCTCTTCCCTAGTTTGCAGTGACAGCAGCACATCTGGCCCAGGTGAACATTCATCTTTCCCAAAGATAACACAGACTGGTGTCACATGCAGAATGCCCAGAAGCCCTTTAGCTTGACTTTGAAACTGCCCCCTGGGCAGTGCCCTGTAGGCAGGATGGAGCCTTCCATCAGCCTGGCCTAGGTTAGGAGAGTTGGTGCTCTGGCTGGGAATGAGTCACCCCTCTTCTGGGAAGCATGGCCTTGGGGCATGTCAGGCACGTTCTGTCCCACACCCACCCATCTCCCACTTCTATTAAACAATGTCTTTTTCCTCAGGTTATCCCACTACTCCACTGCACCCAGCACCTTCTTTTAAACAACATATTATTTTTAATTTTGGAATATAAATGTCCTTTTTATTATAAAAGTAATGGATAATCTATAAAATTCAAGCAACGTATAAATCTGTAAATTAGAAAGTGTAGAGTCCTCTGACATGGAACTTTACTTCTTAGATAATCATTGTTAAATTTTTTCAATCTCCGTATATATAAAGGTACACACAAACACACATACACACACACACACACACACACTTAATACATCCATACGGGGAAAGACGTACACAATACAGTGTTGGTTTTTAAAAGCCAGTTTACACGACAGTCTGCGTCTGCATTATTTTATACCTGATTTTGGTTAAAACGAAATGGACTATCTAATAGAACGTCCAACCTTGGATAGGCTGCCACCCAGGAGGAAGTGAGCTCCCTGTCACAGGAGGAATGTTAGCCAAGACTGAGCAGTCAGGCACAGAACTGGAAGGTGGACGTGAGCCGCAGCTCTTGTCTGTTTAGCACAATTGTTCTTGGGGTCCAGCAGCTAAACAGGACCAGGCATTTTCAGCTGTGGTCAGCCCTGTGGAAGGAGGTGAAGAAGAGGCACACTGGCTCAGCTCGGAGGGGCCTGGCCTTGGGTCCCTCCATGGAGCGGTTTGACTGTTTCCCCTCCCAAATCTCACCTTGAATTGTAATAATCCCCATGTGTCAAGGGCAGGGCCAGGTGGAGATAATTGAATCATGGGGTCAATTTCCTCCATACTGTTCTCATGGTAGTAAATAAGTCTCACAAGATCTGATGGTTTCATAAATAGGAGTTCCCCTGCCCAAGCTCTCTTGCCTACCACCATGTAAGACATCCCTTTGTTCTTCCTTTGCCAACTGCCATGATTGTGAGGCCTCCCCAACCATGTGGAACTGTGAGTCCACTAAACCTCTTTTTCTTTATAAATCACCCAGTCTCAGCTATATCTTTAGTAGCAGCATGAGAAAAGACTAATATACTCCATCACCCCTTCTCTCTCTACCCTACTGAACTGGCACAGGGTAAGAGTGGGGCTCTCCTCCTGGGTGAGCCCCAAGAAATGGCCAGGCCTGTTGGCCTCCCAGAGCATATGGTCCCATGGCATTGACAGTTCCAGAGGCCAAGCTGGGGGGTTTCACAGGCCCTGGATCAAGCTGGGAGGTAGGGGATCAGCAACTGCTTATCAGTTAGTGCTTCACTGGTTTCTTCCCCAGGAGACACTGAATAAATATTTGCTAAATAAATGGCCGACTGAATGGCACATGTCACGTTGTCCTTAAACTCTGGCTCTAGCAGCATTTCTGAGTCTCAGGGAGTGTCCCACTCAACCCACTTCAGGAAGTGGACCTGTTTGCAGGAAATGGCAGTGTTCTAACCTCAAGAAACTCAGACTTTCTGAGGAGGGGAGCCCCACTGAGGTGACCTGTCCTGTCCTGTCTGATGCAGGCCTCTATCTTGAAAAGATGGGAGCAACTTAGGCTTTCAGCTCTGTGAGGGACATTTTCAGACTCACGGCTTCCTGCAAGGGACAGAACAAGATGCCCTGAGAGTGAGCTTGCTGTCCACAGGTGTGCGAACAGGCCAGCAACCTTCAACCTTGAGGTTGGGCTCCTCCTCTTTCACAGGGTGGAGTGGAGTGAGTCATGGGGAAGGGAGCTCTTGCAGTCTTGGGGTCTGGGGACCATCTCCAAGGTTTCCCTTTCATTATGTGGAAGGTCTGCCCATCCCCTGTCCTCATCCTCTTCTCCCTTCCCTGGCCCTGCTCGAGGGGACTTGTTTCCTCCCTCCCCACTCCTATTTTTCTTCCTCTCCCTGCAGTTCCCAGAAGTGGGACCCAGGCCTCCAGCTGCAGCCTGTCCAGGTTCCCTATCGGATTATGAAGCTTAACATTTTTGTGAAGGAAGAAGAAAGCCTTCCCTCTGGAGAGCGATAAGAACATTCCATCCTCCTCTGGCTCCAGGGAGCCTGGGAAACAATCACCAAAGGGAGAGAGACTCCCCAGGGACAGGCTCCTGAGGGCACGGGCAGGGCTGCCCTCTGCTGGCCCTCCCACCCACTCCTGCCCTTCCCTCCACAGAGGCCTGGTCTGGTCTGTGGTCAGCCAGTAAGATCCTGGGGCAGGGGCCTGGGGAGGGGGGCAGGCCTCGGGCTGCACAGACTAGGGTTCCTCAGGGTAGAGGGCTTCTCCATAGCCTGGAGCTGTCTGGGGGCATGAGGAACCTTGGGCACCAGCTCTCTTGAATGTGAATTGGCAAACTTGGCAGTAAGAGCTTCCTCCAAGGAGAGCACTCAGAAGACAGGCCATATGGGGGTTAATTTGCAGTGGGGTTGTGCATAGTTAAGGGAAACCACCAAGGGATATGAAGCATCCCCCGACTAGCAATGTGGGCGAGAGTAGTTACCAGAATGCTGTTGGAAGGAGCAGGACCATGGCCAAGTTGAAGCCCCTCAAGGCTGGAGTCTCTCTCTGCTCTCAGCCTCTGGTCTTCTGCAGCCGAAAGGCAAGTGCCTGAGTACCACAGTCCATGAAACTCAGCCTCCTGCACAGAGTGAGGAGAGCCGGGATCCAGAGGAGCACACGGAGAAGATCCACATACAATAATATCTGTTGAATGAATGAATGAATGCCCTTAAGAAACCCACATATTGTTGAAGACACATTCATTCATTCACTACTTCATTCATTTGTGTACAGTCATGCATCACTTAATGACAGGGATAAGTTCTGAGAAACGCATCATTAGGTGATGTTGTCATGTGAACATCACAGAGGGAACTTAACAAACCTAGATGGTATAGCCTACTATACACCTAGGCTATCCTGGTATAGCCAAATGCTTCTAGGCTAAAAACCTGTGCCGCATGTTACTGTACTGAATACTGTAGGCAGTTGTGACAAAATGGCATTTGCGCATTTAAACATATCCAGACACAGAAAAGGTACAGTAAAAATACAGTATTATAATCTAATGGGACCCCATCGTATATGCGGTCAATTGTTGACTAGAACATCACTGCGGGGCCCATGACTGTATTCATTCGTTTGTTTAGAGCAGAGCTATTGAGCACGGAGTGAGTGTTAAGATGCATCAGTGACTAAGCGGAGGCAGTCTCAGCCCTCCCTAGACCCCATACCCAGGACAGGCTTGCTGGGAAGATGGACCTGGAACTGCTAGTACTGCCTGACACACCTGGCCCATCTGCTTGCGGCGTGCTCTGGGAGTAGCTGTAGAGCACACCTGCATGCTGGTGCATCGGGCCTAGTGCAGGCTGGGGCACGTGAGAAATCCATGGGTTCCTTGGGGGACCTGTTAAGTCAGCCCAGACTGAGTGGGGACACATCATTTGTCACTTGTTTTTCTAAATTCTGGGAATTTGAAGTTTGATGATGAGGAGGAGGTCACAGAGACTCATGGCATAGAGCCTGCAGGCTCTATAATCCTGTAATCACTAACACTGCAAGCACGCATGTGTGTCAGGGCTTTAGCACTTGAACTCATTTGATCTGCATGACAGCCCTGTGGAATTCACCTTCTAGGCCCATTTGATTGTTGAAGGACCTGAAACACAGAAAGGTTAAGAGACTTGCTCAAGGCCGCACAGCTATTAAGTGGTAGAGCCGGCATTTGTACCCTGGCAATTGTCTCCAGAGCATGTGCTACTCCTTTATGTAAAGGCTTTTGATGGAAGGTCTGTGATGGAGGAGGGAACAGTCCTGTCAGGAAGATCCAGGGTGAAATCTAGGGCAGGGACCCTCCTGCAGCCCTCCTCTTCATCCCCTCTACTGCCACTTGTCCCTGTCACACCAGTAATCCTACAACGGCTTCCACCCTGGCCACTTGCCCTTATCTCACCCTTGCCCCACTCATACTCCAAGAGGTCTGTTTCCAGAACTCAGACCCATTGCTCACGAACCTTTAGCAGCTCCTGTTGGCTCTAGAATTAAAAGCCCAAATTCATCTCCATGTTCTGGATGATGCTGATGCTGTAGGATCACCCTGTCCACCTCACTGCCTTTATTTCTGAGCATTTCCCCCTTGTTTTCTCCACTGCAGCCCACTAGCCCTCTTGTTGGTTCTAGCAGCCATGCCATTTTTGCTTTGGGACCATTCCACTTGCTGTATCCCCTGCAGGAAATACTGTTCCCCCAGAACTTCAAGTGCTTCGTGCCCTCTCACATCAGTGAAGTCTCAGTTCAAATGTCACCCTTTTTGGAGTTTCCTAAATTATCCTTCTTGTTATATTTGAAACAGATAATTCCTCCACTAAAATATAAGCTTCATGAGGGAGGAACTTTGCTGTTCTGATTAATGTTGTATCCTCAGTATCTGGAACAGGGTCTGGCACGTAGTATATGCTAAGTCAATAATTCTTGAATAAATGCTTGCTTTGCTGTTCACTATCCCTGGGCCTTCTACCATCTTCTTCACTCAGCTAACTCCATTAACCCTTGAGTTGGGAGCTCAAAGGCCGCTTCTTCAGGCCGGCCCCTGCTCATGCCAGCATACATTCTCTACCTCCCCACCTTCCATCCCACATTCTACCCTCCCAGAGCCTCTGGGCTTCTGTTGTTGCATCTCACTCTCGCCCTTACTGGTTTGATGTCTGTCTATTAGAGAATCAGCTGTATGCGGATGCTCAGGGACTGTGCTGTTTTGTTTACTGCTGTCTCTCCCATGCTTAGCACAGTGCCTGGCACATAGTAGATGCTCCGAGATTACGTGTTGAATCATTGGAGGGACAACTGAAGGCTTCAGACCTGAGGACGCAGGTCTCTCCAGCTGCTTCTACTCCAAAAGGTCTGGAAAGCTCCGCCAGTCATTTTCACATACATGATCTCAATCTGTTCAACACACCCATGAGGCAGGTATGGTGATCCCCCTTTATAGGAGGAGGCAGAGCCTTGGAAAGATTGGGGAAATTTCCCAAAGTCACACATTAGAGAGCAGCAGAGCCGGGTCTCAAAGCCAGGCCCATTTGAGTTGAATGCTTTTCTTCCTGGGGGTCCCCTATGGCTCTGGTGTGACTGATGGAGAAAGCAAGCTACAGGGTAGATGATTTCAAACAAGGCAGGAGGCAGCCTCTCTCTTCCCTCCCCAAGATTCTTCTGCTCCCTTAGAACCTGCATTAGTTATTTATTGCTGTGAAACAAATTACCCCAAAACTTAGTGGTTTGAAACAATACATGTATGATTTCACAGTTTCTATAGGTCAGGGATCCAGGTGCAGTTTACCTGGGTTCTGAGCTTCAGGGTCCCTCACGGGCTGCAAAGTATTGGCTGGGGCTGTGGTCATCTCAAGGCTCAACTGAGGAAGGAACACTCCAAGCTCACTGCCATGGCTGCTGGTGGGATTCAGTTCCTTGCTGGCTGTGGGCCAGAGGCTGCCCTCAGTTCTTTACCAGCTTGCTTCATCAAAACCAGCAAGCGGAGAAGGAAGAGGGTCAGAGGGAGAGAAGTCACAGTTTTTATAACTTAATCATGGAAGTGACATTCCATCACTTTTACTGCATTCCATACATCAGGAGCATGTCCCTAGGTCCAGCCCACACAAAAGACGAGAGGATTACACAACGGAGTGTATCCCAGGAGGTGGGATCACTGGGAGCCACCACATAGCCCTGTACTGTTTTGGCAGTTATTAGATCGTGACTTTCTGCAGGGCAACTAACCTCGTCCTGTTTGCCAAACATGCATGGGAATTAGCATGCATTTATTCATTTCTTGACTTGTTTATTTATTCGACAGGCATTTACTGTGCAACTACTCTGTGCTAGATGTTGACTGCTGGAGTTGCAAAACAGGGAAAAGAGGGCACATTTCCTGCCTCGGAGGAGACAGATCTGTAAACATAGAAGTGAAATTTAGTGCCTGCTCATGGGGAAGTAACCGGGCTAATGCTCATTGGGAAATAACTGGACTAATGTCCCTTTAGCACTTACTATGTTCTAGGTATCAGCCTAAAGTGCTTTACATACACTATCTCATTTGATCCTCACAACAACCTATAAGTCAGGTTGTTGATGACCTACAGTCATCCATCGGTATCCAGGGGGGATTGGTCCCAGGACCTCCCTCAGATACAAAAATCCATGGGTGCTCGAGTCCCTGATACAAAATGGCATAGTATTTGCATATAACCTGTGCACAGCCTCCCATATACCTTAAGTCATCTCTGGATTACTTATAAGATCTAATAAAATGTAAATTCTATGGAAAAAGTTGTTATGCTGTATTGTTTAGGGAATAATGACAAAGAAAAAACAGTCTACATATTTAGTACAGATGCAATGTTTTTTTCTGAATATTTTAGAATCATGGTTGGTTGAATCCACAGATGTGGAACCCATGGATACAGAGGACTGACTGTACTATTATCCTCACTCCATTTTAAAGAAGAAGAAACTGACGCACAAAAGGGTTAACTATTTGCAGAAGGTTACATGCTAGTGAGGCAGGGCTAGCATTGGAGCCTAGGCAGTCTGGCTCCTGAGGCCATGTGCTCAGTGCCTAGGCTATCCTGTCTCTTGAAAGGCAGGCTCCTTGAGGGTGGCTTTCAGCAGAATGACAGGTGCTGGGCTGTTTCTGGGAGCAGTTCTCCCCAGCGTTTTAGGAGAATATGTAGACAGATACTTTTTCAGGAGCTCTGGAGAAGCTGGGTTATTTGGGTTGGGAAGAGTCGCTGGGAAGCCCACTCGCAAGCAAGGGGAAGAGAGTTGTTTTGGTTTAAAAGATTGACATTTTAATAAACTGCTCTTAATTAACAGCACTTTGAAATTCTGAGTGGCGTGCTCTCCATCTCAAAACACACGGGCGGGTGGCTTCTCAGAGAGCACGATGCTTGTGGGTGATCTCCCTTTTTGAAACAAACCCAGACCCTCCAGTCACAATTTATTTTTCATTCCAAAAATGATCTTTACTGCAAATGTTGCTTTGGTTCGAGCGAATTAGAAATCCTTATTACACGGGAAGGCACTTCAAACAGTGCCCAGCTCGCCGCGCCGGCTGCGGCATCAAAGGCTCCGCTGGAATCTCTGATTACCACCCAGGCTGTTGCCCACTCGGGAACAGGCGGCATCTGAGGCTCAGGCCCTGGCTGTGGGACTGAGCAGGCTCAGGGGGTGCAGAAGCCAGCAGCCTCCATGCCGGCCTTGGTGCTTCCCCAGTATGGGGGTTTTGGAGGGAGTGCTGTGGACAGAAGGGTAACAGAATGGCACAGATGAACTTGGCTGGGCACCTAGTATGTACTTACTTTTCTGAGGCAGAAAGAGCCCAGCCCTTATGGGCCTGTGAGCCCCTCTATAAGTAAGGAAACCTGGCAACTCCTCACTCCCTCCATGAACACAGGTGTTATTTTCTTTATTCTATAGGTAAGGAAGAGACGCTGAGTTCCTCTGCTGCCCAGGTAGCAGGAGGTGAAGCTGAGATTCGCACAGCTCTGTCTGACACTATCTTCCCCTCTAGATTGAGATCTTCAAGTTCAGGGCTGTGTCTCATGCCTGTGTCCTCAGCAGCTGACACAGGGTCTAGCTCGGACAGGCAGCAGGCAATGTCCTTGAATTGAACCAAGCAGATTCATGATTTCATTCAACAATGTTTATTGAGTCTCCGCTATATGTTAGGAGCTGTTCTTATTGTTTGTCTGAGTCAGTCTGGGCTGCTGTAACAAAGTATTATGGACTGGGTGGCTTATAAACAACAGATATTTATTTATGTCAGTTCTGGAGGCTGGGAAGTCAAGGTGCTGACAGATTCAGTGTCTTGTGCGGACCCACTTTCCAGTTCTCGCGGCACCTTCCTTCTGTGTCCTCACATGGTGGAAGGGACAGATGAGCTCCCTGGGGTCATTGAATAAGGGCTCTAATAAGAATAAGGACACTGATCGCATTCACAGGGGCAGAGCTCATGATCTAGTCACCTCCCAAAAGGCCCTATCTCCTAATACCATCTGCTGGAGGTTAGGGTTTTAATATATACATTTGGGGGGTCACAAACATTAGGACCATGGTAGTGTTGATGGCATTTTGCTGGTGTAGTGAATGGTACCCCTCTCTCCAACAAAAGGTATGTCCACATCTTAATCCCTGGAACCTGTGAATGAGACCTTATTTCAAAAAAAGGTCTTTGCAGATGTCATTAAGTTAAGGATCTTGACATGAGATCATTCTGGTTTACGTGGGTGGACCCAAATGCGATAACTGTCTCTAGGAGACTGAAGAGGAGAAAGGCCATGGGAAGACAGAGGCGGAGCTTACAGTGATGCAGCCACAAGCCAAGGAATGGCCAAAGCCACCAGAAGCTGGAAAGAACAAGGAAGAATTCTCTCTTAGAGCCTTTGGAGGGAGCATGGCCCTGCTGACACCTTGATTTTGGACTTCTGGCCTCCAGAACTATAAAAGAATACATTTCTGTTGTCTTAAGCTCCAAGTTGCTGGCACTCGATTATGGCATCCCTAGGAAATGACTAGAGCTGGCACTGGAGTATGGGAAGAGGCCTTTGGCCCCATCTTATTCACTCTGGACTTAAATGGGGTACATGATAGTGAAGGGGCAGGGGAGGTGGCTGGAGGCACTGGTCGTCTCATCGGGGCCTGGGTCTGAGCCACTTTCCTCTGGAGGTGTTTCACCGCCCCATCTAAAGTGTGCAGGCAGAAATCTGCTCATCAGGCCCCCTCAGCAACTTGGACATCATTAAATATAGCATGCTAATGGATGAGCAAAAATAAGTGAAAATGAGTAGCCACACACGTACAAGGACCCCTCACATCATACCAGGCCACACAGATATAGGGGCCAGGGTGTCTGGTTAAAGGCTGGTGGATTTCCCTACAACTATTGCTGTTGAGATCTCTTGGTGTCCAGAGGGAGCTATGGACAAGGAATGGCCGACTCTATTGGGAAGGGCTTTAGGAGTCTCCAGTTCTGCTCGTCCAACTTCTCCTCAGGGAGATATTCAACTGCTGTTCCAATGCTCAGAGAGTCAGCCCAGCTTTGGGAAGCCTTTCCTGGGATCCTCTGCTGAAAGTTCTTCCCTACACAAAACCCACATATGCCTCTCCATGATGTCTATTTTACTCTCATTTCATGAATGTGGAAATTGAGTCTCGGCTACAGTCTAGGATCACACATAGAGTAAGTGCTCGGGTGAGCATTCTGAGACACTACAGAACCTAAACTATCTGCCACAGTGGTGAACAGATGAAACACAACACACAAGTGAGGGTTTGCAGCTGCTACCACTACGCTATGAAGCATTATCGTTGATTGTTATAGCAAGCGCTGTCATAACTGACCCAAGTGCTTAGCTGTGGTCCCTGGAACATCAGGTAGGCTGCCTAAACTGGTGGCTTTCTCTCTACACCTCTGTGGGATATGTGTGTTTTGGTTGGGGTTTTTTTTTTTTTTTTTTCTTAATATTTCTCACTGTTTGGTCTCTCGGGCCTGGCTGCAAGCCTGGATTCTGCCTGATGTGGATAATTCGTCTGAGACCTGTTGGTTCTCTTATGGTAACCTTTGCCACACTATATATCATACATTTTAAAATACAAATGCAATCATTTAGAGACATTGGAGAGATAGGATTGTATTGGTGCCGGAATTCTGCCTGGCCAATCACCTCTCCTTCTAAGTAGGCTGTTAAAGGTGGGCACACACAAGGAATAATAGCAAACACCATTTTATTATGAGCTGGGACAGGCTGGGTGTCTCCAGTGCAGAGGCCTGGCAAGGCAGGGCTGGAACACAGTGGAAACTCTTTCTCCCCATCTAAGCAGAAATCCAAAACTTACCACCAGCCAATCATTATATCTGAAGTGAGGGCTGTCCTAGAGCACAGTGCTACACAACACAGGCCTTCCACACATTGCTACTCTTCTGTAATGAGATAAGCATCACATGGAGAATGTAAATCAACACTCCACTTCCTTCATCAAGAAAGTCCTGCTATGAAAAATATGTCAGCTGAACCAAACAATGTGCTTAGTGACACAGTTGATTTACATTCTGGCACAAGCTTCTTATCTCATTGCAGCCCAGTAAAAACCAGCTCACAGACTGACAGTGGTTCATAAACCACATTTTTAGTAGCACTGCTGTAGCTCATGTAAGAAATGCCAAGTGAGAAAGTCAGCAGGCGCCGCCCTAAAGAGGGGGAACCATTGGTCCTCTACCAACTGCACTGAGAAGCCACAGGAAGCAGAAGAGGAGGGCTTTGTAGGTATCAGAACTGCGGGTAGTGATCCTGCTGGCTAGTAACATGGCCTTATCCAGCAGATCAAGAGTCCTGTTCTTTGCGAGAGGGAGTGAAAAAAGGCTGGTCAGACGAGAGGGATGGAAGGTTTCTTTTTCCCCTACAGAAATTTCTTTGAATTGTGCTGTAATGCCTTAGCAACAACAATGAAATAAATTCCTGGCCATTGTCCTGTAATGTTTACATGTTGTTAATTTTACAGTTTTTGATAAATGTAACAGCAGAAGGCCCACAGGCATTTTCATGGCCTTCCTGGAAAATGTGAGGTTTGGTTTCCAGGGTGCTGGCCTGCAGGTTTTTGGATTGACAGAATCCTGAGAAAGGCTGGGTTAGCACAGCTAAACCAGTTCTTCAGCTGGTCAGACCAGGGGTCAGAGATCCCAAGAGGCAGGAGAGAGACCAGCTACCCTTGATGCGTGCCCCCAGCACTCTGCGTTTGAGGGGTTGGGATGCTTGGGCTCGCAGCCTGAAAATTCCCCAGGAACAGGCTGGGGGTGGCAGGAGGGTCTATGACAGGGCAGTCATCTGTGGGGAGGTGAAGAAAGAGAAGATGGAGGTGTCCTGGGGTTTCCTTGAGCTGTCACTTGTGTGTACCTGAGCTGGTCTTGAAAGGGTGCTGGAGAGGACCCAGGTTGCCAACCTGTTACGGAGGACTAAAGGCACCTTCTCAGGGACACCTCAGAGCTGGCTGGAAGCTGGGCTCTGCCTGGGTGGTGCTTGGCTGCCCTTGGAGCTCAATTAAACTGATTCCAAAGGAACACTTTCTTCCCAGGTTCCTCTCCTGTGGCGGGCTCTGCGGGGGACCCAGAACTAGGTCCAGCACAGCCTGCCTAAAATATGGTTAATGAGAGCTAATAGGAAGTGTTTGCCACATGTCAAGTTGGGGCTGAGAGTTTGACATGTGTTATCCAAGCTAAGCCTTCCAGCACTCCTCAGAGATAGGTGCTGTGTTATCCCCTTTGCCAGTTTCAAAAATGGAGACTTGGGGACTCTGCCTGCCTGAGGTCACTCAGCGAATGATGGTGGAGCTAGGACTTGAACTCCACATCCAGGCTCTTAGACAAGTGGTTTGACTCTGGCTGCACATAGACATCATCTACAGAGCTTTAAAAAATACCCGTGCTGAGATATCACTCTACATCAATTAAATAAGAATCTCTGGGGCATAAGACTGGGCATCAATATTTGAAAATTATACCAAAAGACTGAGCCATGCGTGTGTTCAGCCAGAATTGAGAGCCTTGTCTCTGGAGCCTGTGGGTTTAACTGCTGCACTGCATGGACTCAGCCTTGCTCATTTTCCCCAAAGCCTCCAGGTCGTGGGGGGCCTCAACCTTTGCTTTTCCCTACCAGGCCAGCTTGGGGCTCCCACAGAGGTCTCTGACACAGGGACGACCAGGGCAGTGTCATAAGAGAGCAACTAGGCTGAGATCATGGAGGAGGGAGGCAGCCCTCCAAGCAGGGAAGAATCAAGGACAGCTTCCTGGAGAAGGCAGGAGAGTTTGGTCAGAGCTTGGAAAGGCTGCTGGGAACTTAGCATGGTCTCCTAGTCTTTGTTCATTCATATGAACTCAATTCCCTAGGTACTAGGGAGCCATAGAGGTTATATGAGCATTATAGTGATTCCCTCAGAAAACCATCACCTTGCTGAAGCCAACAAAATTTCTTTTATACGTTCTTACCTGAGGGGGCAACGCTGGGATTCTGGAAAATGGAGTTTGCTGATAAATCCGTAGAAGAAAATCAAGGTGTAAACACTACACCAGAAAAAAATCCTCTTCTTTCTCCCCACCCCCATCCATACTAGCAATGCCAAGTTCTCCCAATACCCCATGCACTGTGCAGCTTCACACCTCTTTGCTTTTGTTCTCAGTTTCTTCTGGCTGGAGCCCTTCCCTCTTTATCAGCCACATGAACACATTTATATTTATACTTCATTAAACCTACTCCAGAAGTTGTTATAGACCCTCCCAGGAGAGATTTAATCCCTTCCTCCTCAACCCTCCTGGATCATGTACATAATTTTAGAGCTGCACAGATCGCCCTGTCATGGTAACTGCCCATGCACTTGATTCCCTGCTAGATGGTGAGAAACTTAGGCAGAGTGCTTAGCGCATAACAAGTGCCTAAAAAAATAAATCATTGTCAGGCTGAGTTTCTCTCCAACATCAAGAGTCTTGGAACAATGGAGTTGTAGGAAGTGCCCCTAACCTCCTATTGTAACCCTTTCTCTCTCTTTGCCTGCAACAAGCAGCAGCGTTCTCCATTATCTTCACTGCTAGGACCAAATGATTGTCAGAGAACGTGCCTTTGAAAGCCAGAAGGATTACCTGAGATTTTGGTATCAATAACTTCCTGGCAGCCATTTGCAACCAAGTCCAGCACAGCTTGTCACGTTAGTTATGCAGGGTCCTGGAAAACACAGACATAGGTCTGGTAGGTCTGGATGAGGCGGAGAGAAGGGAGGGGAGAGGACTGGGCCAGAGGGTGCAGCGTTCTGTGAGGGGTGGAATGGGTATGACCTCATTACTGCTGCCAGAGTTAGCATAGAGAGTGGGCTTTGGGGGCTGCCAGGTGGCCTGAGGGAGGCCATTGGCTGAGTGTGCACAGAGGAGGGAGAAGGGCTTTGGAGCAGAAGGGGAGGGGAGCATTAAAGACACATTCACAGTGAGGGTGGCTGGCACCTTTTGGATGGTTCAGGATGGGCTGGGGTTTGGATCCTGGAATATGTGTGTGGGTGCACACGTGTGCAAGCGTGAGCTACCAATTCCCTCTGATGACTGTGGGCAGACCCAGGCTGCCAGGGCCAGCCAAAGAGAGGATTACTTTCTGGTTTAGTAGATTAAATGCGGAGGTTTCTGTGAATTAAACCCCAAAGCAGCTTTGGAATGTTTTCACTATCTCCACTGAGAAAATGAGATCTTTTTCATCTGGTAACACAGGGATAATAATACCCCGCTCCCTGGGCTGCAGTGAGGATTAAATGAGATCCTGTACGTCAAAGCCCCAGCCTGTGCCTGGGACACAGTAAGGCCCATGTAAATGGTGGCTCTAAAGTAAACCAAGGCTCAGGGTATCTGGTTAGGAGCAAGCCTGAACTAAGAGAGCTTCATGCCTTAAAGACAGCAACCAGGGCCCTTTTACATGGCGTCTTTGGGTCTTTGAGCTTTCAGCCCTAGGGCAGCTCAGGCTTTGGTCAAACGTGGGTTCACTCCCAGCCTGTCCACATACCAGCAGGAGACTTACATCAAGTTCTTTAATCTCTCTGAGCCTCCATTGCCTTATAATCATAGGACCTATCTTATAGGGGTGCTGCAGGATTTGCTGAGCTCATTTGCTCCTTACTGAACTCCCAGCTTCTGCTCTTGACCCTGCCAATCTGTTCCTCAAAGAGCAGCCACATAAGGACTTTAAACTGAAGTCTGAACTTGTTATCTCTCTGTACACAACTTGGGATGCTTAGAATAAAAGCGGCAGCCCTTGCCATGGGCTGCCACACCCTAAGTGATCTGCCTTGGCTGCCTCTTCCCTCTCATCTCCAGTTAGATTTCCTACATGGGTTTTGCTGGCAGCCAGCTTCTTTGCCATTCCTAAAGAGGCTCCTGTCTCAGGGACTTTGCACCTGCTGATTCCTCACCTGGAATGCTTTTTCCCCTAGATAACTACATAGCTTCCCTCAGCACTTAATGAATCTTGGGTCAAATGCCACCTCCTCCTAGAGGCCACCTCAATTTCCCTCTCTAAACAGCATTCTCAGCCCCCGTCTATTCTCTTACTCTGATGCGTTTTTCTTCATACCACTAAGCAGTGGCTGACATTGTCTTGTGTATTTATCTACTGTTGGTTTTCTGGCTAGAATATGAGCTTCAGGAGACTGGGAACTTTGTTTGGGTTTTGTTTGGCTCATTAGGTCCAGAAATCAAATAACTATTTGGCAAAGGAATACATGAATGAGTTAGTGCCTATAAAGCATCATTCTTGCCACACATGCGTGCTCACACTTATTAGTGATGGAATGAAATGTCCTAGAACCTGTAGCCCTAGGATCCAGTTATTGCCCTGCTGTCAACTTACTGTGCATCTTAAACAATTCCCTTAACCTCTCTGGACCTCTGGGAGAGCATTGAGCAAGAGGAGATATCAGTTCCTGCCTTTGCTGGGAGAGATCAGGGTCAGGGAAGGGTCAAATTGATAAGGAGACAGTTTGCAAAGCAAAAGAAGCCCCAGGAATATAAAGTAGAGGCCTGTTTTCTCTGAAGAAAGCCAGTGTCTCTAATTTCTCAATATGTACCAGCTGGGCTGTGTCAGGTGGCCGTATGTAAGAAAAAAAAATCCCTTTGACTGAAATGGTGAATTTTACTGAGGCCACTTGGTTTTGCTTTCAAATAATTTCTTCAGGGCTCCCAAGTGCCTCCTCTTTCTTCCTCATTAGCAGTCTACAGAACTTAAAGGAGAGACTCTAATTAGGAAGAACTTTCGTATCATTTACCAGGGAAAGAATGAGGAGGGGCTGCCTTATGGGCTGCAGAGAACCTTCTGAATCTACATAAAGGCCCTTTGGCTCCAGGCCTCTGAATTGAGCTCAGGAGCAAAATCTAAAGCCACAGGTTAGGAGAATGAATCTGCTATTTGGAGTAGGCAATCATTATTTTTTTAAATATAAATTCCGGAAAAGTACACAGGACTAGGGTATCTAGGGTGCCTGGGGATGGGTCTGACTCTTGCTTGCTGAAGAAGTGCAATTATTGACTCTGCTATTAATGAGGGATGTGGAGTTTACAGGCTCAGGGCAAAGGAAGAGCAGCAGGGACAGGATGAACTGGCAGAGAACATTCCAGAGACTGCTCTGCTGTGCCCTGATTCTGAGACCCCATTGAGAAGGGGCAACCCACTCACAACCCCTCTGAAAACCTGTGAAGGAGAAAAAAACATTTAGACTTTTATACTGGTATTAACTCAGTGTGTGTCAGTAGGGAAGGGAGATTGCCTGGAGTGCTGATGTCTTGGGTCATATTAATATAGATAGAGCATGCTGAATGAGGAAGGTGATAGTCCTGCCAACCTCCCTGTTGGTCAGTTCCAATGAAATCAGGAGCTGATTCATTGTGGGGTGGGTCTTCACAGTTGAGGGGCACTATAGACAAAGTGGTAGCTCTGGGGAGGAGGTAGTAAGGAAGTAGGATTACGTTTTAAACAACTAGTTAGTTAACAGTTAAGAAGCAGAACTAAGAAAAGGGAAAAAATCTTTCTGATAACAGCCATTAGCCAAGTGGCTATGAACACGACCTTGGAGTTAGGGGAATCTGAGCGGGAATTCTGACTCCATACTGCTAGCTATGTGGTCTGGAGCAAATACTTTTCTCCTTCCCTTTGAGCCTCAGCTTCTTCGTCTGCAAAAGTAAAAAATAACGTTTTCTATTTCATAGGGTTTTGCGAGGGTTAATTTGGGTAATCTATTACATAAAATACTTAGCACATATATATGCTTAACAAATAGCAGCTATTCTAAATATGATTGTGCTTACTTTGAGAGAGAAGCATCCTGCGAAGTGTTTAAGGAGTGAGATTCCAGAAGGGATTCCTGCTTGGGAAGGCAGTAGGCTGGCTGGCCATGGATCTCTAATCTTCTGGGTTTCTAAATGTCTCTTTAACGCCTTCCAGCACCAGGTCCCAGTGCTGTCTCATCACACCTAATGAAAAATTGTCTCATAACCTTAGCGCTAAAGAACGATGAGGAACTTCATATTCTTAGAACACGCGCATTTTGAGAGATGCAGGCAGGAGTGATGGAGTTTCAGGCGAAGTTGCAAGGTAATGGCAGGGAGGCTGGACCCCAGGGCGTGTTGGCAACAGCTTTCTCGAGCTGTGCTGTTTCCTCTGTTTGTCCTTCTGACTCTGGCCAGAGGGACGCTTGCATGTGATGTCTGTGTGTAATGTTTGGCCTGTGGGTGGAAAGGTATGGACTGTTCTTAGATGTGGTCCCTGACAGCTTTCCCGGGATCTTTTCACTGTGTTGGGCCAGGATGAGAGAAGTGGTGGCTCAGAGGGTGTTTGGGGGTGACGTGGATGGTTGTCAATCCAGAAGATCACCTGGGGGTTACCAACTCCAGCCCCAGAATTACAGGGCTCTGGGGCTCAGCCTCCCCTATGTCTCCTTTGCTTTCCTCTGAACCACCAGCCTGATGCAGGTGGCTCTGCCAGTGCCATCGGGACTCCACAGGAGCTGTGCTCCTGGGCTCTACCTGCACCCTTTAACATGTGTGTGAGCCCAGAAGGGTGACTGGGCTGTGGTTTCATTCAATGGAGTGACAGGAATGTGATGGGGGTGGGGATGAATGTAAAGAGAAGACTATCACTCCTGGCCTAGAGGCTCCTAAGACCTGACTCTATGCACTGCGTCTCAGGCCTGGTGGTCAGTGATGGGAACTGGTCAGGGAAGAAAACAATGCATTAGGCATTAGATGCATGTTATCTCATCAAGTTATGAAATAGATCATCTCATCTCCACTTTACTGATGAAGAAAATGCAGCTCAGAGAAGTTAAGCAACCTGCCCAAGATCACACAGGTAGGGTAATGAAACTGATTTTTGCACCCTGTTCTTTCTGACTTCAAAATCTCCACCAGGACTTGTTTTGCTCCTGAAGCAGCTTCCTTGTGGGGAAAGGGAAAGTGGTTGAGCATCCAGGAACTGAGCTCCACCACAACATCTTGGTTGGAGAAACAGGACAGAAAAAGCCCCTTGAGAAGGGGAATTGAGGTTAATGAGTGAGGTGGCAAAGACTATTGCTGTCCTATCCCTCCCTAAATAAAGGTTGGTGTGGAAGTCAAGGCTGGCTTCCTTCTGAAGGAGGCTCTATAGAGGAGTCAGCTGTGGGAAGATCTTGGGGGAGTAAGACAGTGGCTGCTACCTATCGTCAGATGGGTTCTGTGATGATGAGGAAAGTCACAGCCCCAACTTGGCTGTGGCAGCACAGATGGCACAGATTGGGAGTCAGACGGGAGACACTGACACTGGCTTTCCATGGACTCTCCCTGTGGCCTTGGGCACGCCACTCAGACCACCTCCAGGGGCATGTCCAGCCTTATGTTCTACATCAGGGCCTCCCAAACTTGCGAGTGCACGGGAATTATCTGGGGGGCTTGTTAAAAAGTAGATTCTGTTTCAGGAAGGTTGGATTGAGGCCCAGGAATTTGCGTTTCTAACAAGCTCCCAGACGAGGCTGATGCTGCCGTTCAGGGACTACACTTTGAGTGACACCGTTCTCATCTTGTAGACTCTGAGCCACACTTTGTAGACAGTACCAGGGCTTGGCATTGCTAGGAGGGGAGGGAATCAAGCATTTTTCTTCTCCTGTGAGGGGCCTGAGTGTTAACAGACAGGGCCTTGTGTCTCAGGAGGCGTTAGCCTGGCTGTTTAGCAGTTCACAGGCTCATTCCCAATTTGCAGGAATAATAGAAGAACTGCCCTGGTGGAAGCTCAGTTCCTACTTTTCTTATAAGACTCAGCTGACAGGTTACCTTCTTCAGGAAGTCTTTTCTAACTTGCTTCCTACCCTCAACTTTTTTAGATGCAACACGGTTAAGAACATGGACCCAGGAGCAAGATGTTCTGGGTCCAGATTCTGACTCTGCCTGTGTGGCCTTGGGCAAGTTACTTAACCTCTCTGTGCTGTGGTTTCATCATCTGTAAGATGAGGATGAGGATAATGCCTATCTCACTGGGTTAATGATTTAAGGAGTTATTATTTGTAAAGCTCCTAGGGTGAGCATTGTATAAATGTTAGTTATCATTACTTTTGTCATCATCACCATCTCTTTTTCTTATTCTCAGCCTCCCTTCAGGCCAGACTTGTTTCTCTCTGATCCCAGTACCCAGCACAGAGGCGCTGCTCAGAAGTCAAGTGGGGAGCCTCCGCCTGACAACACAGAGCAGGGGCCACTTCTTACAGGAAGCAGATTTATAGCCTAGAGGCCAACATTAGGGCCGACTGAGGGATTCTGCTGGGATTACTGGCTCCTCCCAGCAGCCGCGACCTTTTCTCATCTTATCTGGGAACTGACAGAAAACAGAGGGTGTCCTAGCTCCACCTCCACCCTGCTCTGGGGGCCATGGCCAAAGGCTCTGGGCTCAGGAGCTTTGCCATCTCTGGGGTTTTACTCTGAGGGCAGCCCTCTCCCATAAACCAAGACTCCTGGTGGTTGAGGGGTGGAAAGGGTATGCTTCAAAGCTCCCAAGACAGGCACTCTGACTGGTCTGTTTCATCTTGGACTTCTCTGACTACTTGTCGAATGCTTGGGATGGGCATCCCCTCCAGGGGTTCAAGAAGAGTGCCACACTTTGACAGAATGCAGTCCTCTCTGCAGATCTCCGGCTAAAAAGAAAAACACACACACAAAACAAAAGGCCTGCTGCCTAACATAAAATATCGCTTCCTAATCCCAAGCATGGCCAAGTGTGCTGTTAAGATATTTAGAAGGCCCTTAAATTATTTCCACTTTAAAAATGTTTTTATGTCTCCCATTTTGTTCACTTGGTTGGTTAAGGTGTAATTGCTCTCCTTGGCCCAGACGTCGCTTCCTCACCAATAGAGACCCTGGTTTTGCGTCTTGATATTAAGAACAGATTCTGAGAGCTGAATGGGGCATTGTTTCCTGGCCAGATCGGTAGCCGCTGCCTGCTTTTAGTGAGCAAGCAGTCCAAGATTGGCAGCCTGACGGAGGCTGCGCTGTGGCTTGCTTTGATTACTTGATTCCATCCAGCTCCAATCAGGAACTGATCACACATGTCCAGATTTTCATTTGCTTTCCCCCCGATTCATTCTCCATAGTTGCAGGTTAAAGGGGTGGGTTTTGGGGGATGGCAGCCTGCCATGATTTTTAAAGACACTGTATTCAGAAGGCTGGATGAGAGGGTTGGGGGTACTGTCCTGTGATCCCCCTGGTCAGACTTTCACCCCAAAGCAGAGGCCTGGAATCTAAGTGTCTTCTGCTGATATGTTCTTTTGCTTGTAACAAGTAAAGGGTCTAGAAACTTCCCTCAAATTGTGAACAATGAGAAACTCCCATTCTTTTCCCAGAACATGAAAATCCCCTGAGATTTTGCTTCTCTCACATTTTTACCAGATAAGTCTAAATATAGAGCCACCCCATCTCCTTTTAAAAGGAACATTTAGGAAAACGGTCTACTGGTGACTCAGAAACTCTGACTCCAAGTCTTTATTATCTTCTCTCACTCCCCCCACCATCGCTCCCCCTCTGCTCATTACGATGTTTGGTCATAAGTGCCAAAAACTCAAATAGAACCCTTTGAGCAGTGGGACCCAATGAAGAACAATGACAGGAGGTTGGCTTTCAATGTGTCAGTGGTTGCCAAAGAAGTTTATCCTTTATTTATTATTTTCATTGTGGCTTAGAACATGCAGCCCTCAAAGCCAAGTCTCTAAACCAAAACGTATGGTAGGCCTGCCTCTGTGCAGAGCCCGCAGTGAACTCTGAGATTTTCCCCTTCACTCTTCACCAGTGATTGGGACTGAAGACAGTGTGTTTTGAATTTACAGAGAGATCTACTGCTTTGGGCCCAGTTTTAGTACTTTTAAAAAGCAATCAATAATGGCTAGTTTGTAATAAGAAAAATTTATGAACTGACAGGCAAAATGTAATTACAGAGGGGATTCCTTGCAAGAAAAAAGAGGTGATGTGAACAGACACCTCGACAATCTGTTTGCACTCATTTTCATTCATATAAATGATGAAGTGCTTCTGGGTTGAAGCAGCATTCTCCAAAAGCTTCCCGGGAGCCTGGAAGGTCGCTGCCAAAGTTTTTACTAACGAAGGGCAATGAGTCTTTGCATTAACTTCTCATTGTTACCCACAAAATGGATTTTTCACAGTGTTACTTTTATGACTAAGGCTGTTACCCAGCAGCAGCTTCCACACCTCGTCTTCTTGGCCCCTGAGGAGACCCAGCATGCTCGAGAGCTTTCTGGAAGCCAGGGCAGTGCTGCAGCCACCTCAGGAGTCTTCAGTTCCTTCCTCCCACCTCTCTCTCTCTTGCCGCTTTCTCCTTTCAGTTGCCGCTGCTGAGGAGAGAAAGAGCACTTCCTGATTGTAAAAGTCACCTTCAAAGGAAAAGAGCAGAGGTTCCAGGGAAAACAGCACAAGGTGTCCCCATACTACCTGATCCGGGTCATACAGAGCATCAAACATAGCCCCTTTATACGTATTAGGTCTCAACCATTGCTTGAAAAATTATAATGATGAGATCCAACCTCTGTACATCACGTTTTCATTCATAAGGTGCTGTGACACCAACGTCTGTTCTGACCTTCACAGCAATCTGAAGAGATGTTTATTACTATACCCATTTTACAGATGAGGAAGTTCAGGCTCAATGAGATTACTTGACTTGCCCATGGTTGCGCAGCTGTAAACACTTGAATTAGGATTTGAACTCACATCTTTCTAACTTCAAAGCCTGTGCTCTTGAACATACCAAGAATAGAAAGACCAGTTCTTTTAGGAAGAATGAAGACTAGGACAGACGTTCTTGTTAAAGAAGTATGATCCAATGAAGTTACGTTTAAATTTGTTGACTGTCTTAAAGTGAGAACAAGGTTGCCAGAGTGAGAATTGTTGTACTGTTTTGCGTGTGCCAGGTGTTAGGATTTTTCAGGTGCTTTCACAATCTGACTTTATGTCATTTGCAGCTCAGCACAGCTCTGTGAGGGAGGTAGGGAGATTGTCATTATCTCCATACTGGGGAAGAGGAGAGTAAGAAAAAAGCTGAGAGAGGTGAATGACCTGCCCAGGTTCAGAGAGGGCACCCCCAGGAAACCACAGGGTCATCATGGCTTACTGACTTACAAGGAGATCTTTTCCATTACTTTTGCAGAAAAACCTCCATGTGCTAGAAACAAAATAGTGGATTCCTTAGTGATTTGCTTTTTCCCCCTCAGTTGAAAGCCAAATGATCACAAATCAAATTGAGATCCGGGAGTCCATTGAAGCAAAAAGCAATAACTAGGAAAAGTCATTCGGGAGAAGTCCAGGGTCAGCACAGCCCCATCTGCAACACCTATCCCTACACCAACATTCAGTCTTGGCCTTGATGCTGTGGCCTTGGCAATGCTAAATCAAGGAAGTGTATGGTCCTATTTCACAGAGGTTTTCAGCAACAAAGGTGGAAATGTAAAGGGTGTGAGTCCCCGATTATCTAATGATCCAATGCACAGCATCTTGCACTTCTCTGGGCATGGCTGCTGGTTGGATGGAGCTTTGGGTGTGTTTGGCTGTATGCCACCACTCAGGGCACAGTCATGAGTGATGAGTGTGACAGAGAGACAGGTGTGGCTGTTGGGGGAGGATATCAGGATTACCCAGACAGCCGTATCAGTCATGAATCTAGTTTTTGGACCACCATCCGTATCTCTTACTTGTTGCTATAATAGTTCTATACACTCTGTAACTTAGTGGTTTAAAACAACAATTATTTCCTCTTGTTCATGTGACTATGAGTTATGTGGCCATTGGCTGATTTAGGCTGGGCTCAGCTGGGACCAGCTTAAAGCTTGTGAACTGAGTTTCACGTCTGCCTCATGTATCTTTTCTTCCTCCAGGACCAGTGGGCCACCTAGAACAAAAGCCAAGCTAAACTGCTCGAGCACAGTGATGGTCTCTTCTTGTGTCACATTTGCAAACATTCCACTGGCCAAAGAAAGTCATGGGGCCAAGCACAGCCTCAGTGGCCCAGGGAAATCTGCTCTGTCCACTCCAATAGACAGAGAGGGGAATGAATAGTTGCTGAATTATCCAAACTCACACTATCTGCCTGACTCCCGTATCCTATTTCTTAACTGACTCTAACTCAGATGGAGAAAAGAGATATGACTAGTTATTATAGAAATCCCTCTGAACCCCTTGCACAGCAGAGTAAGGCATGGGAGCTGAAGGCTGACTTAGATAAAAGGTACTGGGCAGGTGCAATTCCTTCCCACTGAGAGGCCAAGGAATTGGAGTTGGGGACCAGCAAATGATGGGTGAGTAGTCTGAAGCAGCAGGGCAGGAGGATGGACAGTGGTTAAAACAGAAGCACCAGAGCTTAGCTGAACTGGGTTTAAATCCCAGCTTCTCTATCTACTAAGTAGCTACTTACTTCTCTAGCTCCTCAGTTTCCTTCTCTGAAACAGGACCATAGTACTATATACTTTAGGATGGACAATTGTGCAGGGAGAGAAGACATAAATCAAGGGCCACTTGATGGCCTTTGGATTTGAAGGGAAGGAGAGAAATGCAATAATATTTGAGAAGGTCTTGATTTCTTTATATGAAGGGAGCACTAAGAAAAGTGAGTGAAGGAGCTTAAATGTAGGTGGCTTCTATTTTAGCTAGTTAGAATTCTTCCCAAATTACTGCATTCCTTCAAGAAGTCCTCTCTCACCACTCCTATTCAACATAGTATTAGAAGTTCTGGCCAGGGCAATAGGCAAGAGAAAGAAATACAACGTATTCAAAAAGAAAGAGGAAGTCAAATTGTCTTTGTTTGCAGATGACATGAGCCTATATCTAGAAAGGGATCTTCTCAGCCCAAAAGCTTCTTAAGCTGATAAGCAACTTCAGCAAATTCTCAGGATACAAAATCAATGTGCAAAAGTCACAACTATTTTTGTTCACCAACAATAGACAAGCAGAGCCAAATCATGAATGAACTCCCATTCACAATTGCTACAAAGAGAATAAAATACCTAGAATACAGCTAAGAAGGTTAGTGAAGGACCTCTTCAAGGAGAATTACAAACCACTGCTCAGGGAAATAAGAGAGGACACAAACAAATGGAAAAACATTCCATACTCATGGTTAGAAAAAATCAATATTGATAAAATGACCATACTGCCCAAAGTAACGTATTCCTGTTAAACTACCATTGACATTCTTCACAGAATTAGAAGAAACTATTTTAAAATTCATATGGAACAAAAGATCTTGTATAGCCAAGACAATGCTAAGCAAAAAGAACAAAGCTGGAGGCATCATGCTACCAGACTTCAAACTACACTACAAGGCTACAGTAACCAAAATAGCAAAAAATAGACACATAGACCAATGGAATAGAATAGAGAACTCAGAAATAAGACTGCACATCTACAACTATCTGATCTTCGACAAACCTGACAAAAACATGCAATGAGGAAAGGATTTTCTATTTAATAGATAGTGCTGGGAGAACTGGTTAGCTATATGCAGAAAATTAAAACTGGACCCCTTCCTTACACCTTATACAAAAGTTAACTCAAGATTTTTGATTATGGATTTTTAATTTTGGATTAAAGACCTAAATGTAAAACTGCAAACTATAAAAACCCTAGAAGAAAATCTAGGCAATACCATTCAGGACATAGGCATGGGCCAATGTCCTGAATGTCATGACAAAATTGCCAAAAGCAATTGCAACAAAAGCAAAAATTGACAAATGAGATTTAATTAAATGAAAGAGCTTCTGCACAACAAAAGAAACTATTATCAGAGCAAACAGGCAACTTACAGAATGGGAGAAAATTTTTCAATCTGTCTGTCTGACAAAAGCCTAATATCTGGAATCTACAAGGAACTTAAACAAACCTACAAGAAACAAAGAAATAACCCAATTAAAAGGTGGGCAAAGTACATGAACAGACACTTCTCAAAAGAAGACACTTATGCAGCCAACAAATATATGAAAAAAAGATCAACATCACTGATCCTTAGAGAAATGCAAATCAAAACCACAATGAGATACTATTTCACACCAGTCAGAATCAATATTATAAAAAGTCAAGAAACAACATATGCTGGTGAGGTTGCAGAGAAATAGGAATACTTTTACACTGTTAGTGAAAATGTAAATTAGTTCAACCATTGTGGGAGACAGTGTGGTGATTCTTCAATGGCCTGGAACCAGAAATACCATGTGACCCAGCAATCCCATTACTAGGTATATAACTAAAGGAATATAAATCATTCTATTACAAAGATACATGCACACATATGTTCATTGCAGCACTCTTCACAATAGCAGAGACATGGAATCAACCCAAATGCCCATCAATGATAGACTGGATAAAGAAAATATGGCACATATACACCATAGAATACTATGCAGCTGTAAAAAGGAATGAGATCGTGTCCTTTGCAGGGACATGGATGTAGCTGAAAGCCATTATCCTCAGCAAACTAACACAGGAACAGAAGACCAAACACCACATATTTTCGCTTATAAGTGGGAGCTGAACAGTGAGAACACATGGACACGGGGAGGGGAACAACACACACTGGGGCCTATCAGGGGGTGGGATCGGAGGAGAGAGAGCATTAGGGAAAATAGCTAATGCATGCTGGGCTTAATACCTAACTGATGGGTTGATAGGTGCAGCAAACAACCATGACACACGTTTACCTATGTAACAAAACTGCACATCCTGCACATGTATCCTGCAACTTAAAATAAAATTTTTTAAAAAACAGATGTTTAATGAGCTTCTACTGGTGCCAGGCACCAGTCCAGGTGCTGGGACATCAGTGAACAGAACAGATGAAAATCTCTGCCCTTGGGGAGCATGCATTCTACTGGTGGCGAGTGAGGGCCAATATTTACTGAGCATTTCCTGTGTTTCAGGCACTGTGCTTGGCTTAATATCCACCTTTGCAAGATGGTGATTATTACATCTGTTTTGGGGATAAAAAAGCTGAGACTCTGAGAATAAACAACTTCCTTGTGGCCTCCTGCGTCCAGTAACGGGCACAGGGATGTTGTTAGATCCCAGACCTTTCTATTCTGCCACCTGCCCAGGCACCAAGACATGAGTTTGCAAAGCAAGACTCTGAGACTCTTGGAGGAACTTAAAAGACTGGAAGAGAGGAGATGGCAACAGGACATTAAGGTAATTTCAAAAGACTGGAAGAGGGGAGATGGCAACAGGACATTAAGGTAATTTCTAAAGACTAGAAATAGAGGGGGGTGGTGCTGATGTGAACAGAGGCACCCAATGGGGGTTCCAAGGCTGGTGTTGGAGCATCAGTGACAGTCCCATCTGTAGGAGAAGTCCCTCTCCTGGCCTGTCAAGTGAGGCAGAGGGGCCTGGTAGCCCTTTATTAAGAGTGAGGGAGCTGGGATGGGTCCAGGGGGATCCCTGTGAGGTGCTTCACCATTAAGCCCCACCAGCTCCCATCGCTAGTGTCAAATGCTCGAGGATAATGGGATCAAGGCCGGCGTGAAGTCAAAGAGAAATCTGGAACAGATGTTAGAAAACCTTTTTTTTTTTTTGAAAGTGAGGATAAGCCTAGCAATTATTGGCAGAACTCTGGCCCATATCAGAAATGATTAGTTGCCTGGCCTGAGATTGAATGGAGAACCTCCAGCTTCCTTTTACTTCCTTTCCAGCTCATACTAGACAATGTGCCTCAAGAGCCCAGACATGCCCTCCCAATGGGTGGGTGGTCCCCATGCCTTGGATCCAGTCTGGTCTTCTAGGCTGCCTCCACTGACCCTCTTTATTTACTGTCTTTCTCTTTTCTAATCCCCCCTCCTACTAATCATGTAAGCTTGGCACATATGCATTCACAGGCACACACACCGGACACACACCTGCCAATCTTGGCAACTGTCTCAGGGTTCATAACGGGGGTCATTCTCAACCGTTGAGAGAAGACTATAATCCCCAAGATTTATAATCCTCCTCCTCACCAAGGACTCTCAAAGAATCTTTCTATGGAATTTACTCACAGTCACTCCAAGTGAATGGACTTTTGTCTGGGCCCCTGCTTTGAAAGTTCAAGAAGTACTGGGTTCAAAGAGACAATTAGTTTGAGCGTCTACTCTGTGTCAGGTACTTTGCAGGTATATTTCAATTTTGTCTAGGGTCTCTCCAGCCTATGGGCCTAGATGGGGGTCTCTGTGATGATCATAGCTCATGTTTCATCCTGCAGAACTCCCTGGTCCTGTTTGGAGGTCCTCAGGATGCTTATCCAGCAGGTCCCAAGCCAGCTGATTGACTGTTGTTACCATGCATCCTGTGTTAGGGTCTTCTCATCCTGCTCTCCTGACCATGTCAGTCATTAGAGCTCTGGCATCAGTGACTAGGGCTGGATCCCCAAATGGCTGTCAATATGCCACCCTTCATGTTCATGTTCATTGGAACATGACTGTGCTCCAGGTAGAAAGATGTCCTTTCTTCCTCCTTCCACCCACCTCTGTATTGCCTGAGTCACAGACTGTGCTGGTTACAGACCATGTTCTATCAAATTCCTCTGAACATTCCTCTCTCTTCTGCCTGCAGGTCCTCTCTCCATGCAGCTTAGACCAAAGTTCCATTAGCTAGACTGGGTTCCCAAGATCCCCAACTAGTGTCATGCTGTCATCCTCTTCCATTTGTTTTCCTCCCTCCCTCCTCCTTACATTCCCCTTCTCTCCATGCATGTGTTCCCTGCCCCAGGCCACTGGGCATCTAAGATGTGTCTGACTCTGTCTCAGTGGTACTCACTGATGTAATTCATCTCAGGATAGATTAAAGTTACTTCTCAAAACAATCCTGTGAAGAGATTGACCATGTAATATTATGGTTCAAATTATGGAGTGAAGAGAGACTGAGGAAAGATCACTGAACTGTGCCCCAGGAATCCTTGATTCTAGACCTGTTTTTCTCACTAATCCCAATGTGATCTTGAGCAACTAGGTTCTTCTCTGGTTTTCGGAGTTCCAATCTATGATCTTCCAACTTCCCTTCCATCTCTAACCGGCAGTGATGCCCAGTTCAAGAAAAGGCTTGGAGGATCTTCTTTATGGTTTCCATGTGCACTCTGTACACGGTCATGCACTCCCTGAAGAGCCTCAACATGTGCATTCTGTACTGAATAGACTGAGTCAACTCCATACCTTTCTCTGCCCCGATGGCCAGTTTCAGAGCCTTGTTGCTTCTGCATGTCTTCACAATGGCCTTACTGTATGACTAGGCCAGTACTTGCCTGACCTCTTCTCCTACTACTCTCCCCACTTCAACCACACCGGCCTTTTTGTTGTTCCTTGAATACACTAGCCATGCTGCAGACTCAAGGCTATTCCCTCTACCTGAGACAATCTTATACCAGATACCTGCATGGCCTGATCCCTCATCCTTTAGGTCTTTGCCCAAATGTGGCCTTCTCAGTGAGGCCTTCTCTGATCATCCTTTATAAAAGTACCCGACATCACCACCCCCATCCTCTTCCCAGCTTAATTTTTTCCCCATAGCATTTATCATCATCTGTCATACTATTTTACTTACATTTTAAACATTCATTGTATGTCTCTGTACATTGGGATATAAGCTCCAGAGAGGCAGGAAATTTGGTCATTTTTGTTAAGCTTTGCATTTCTAGCATCTAGAACCCTGGGCTAAGATGTTGCCCAACTTTAGAAGGGAGCATTCATGTACAGCATAATGATAGATTTCAATGTGGTGGCTTTACCTAAAATAGCACCTGGCACATAATTAGCCCTTGATAGGTTTTTGTTCACTAATAATCTGTCTATTCTTGGCACAGTTAAATCTCTTCAAATTAGAATGCAATGCCCATGGTTAAGTTTCCCATTCAAAGGCAATATAGCTATAAAATAGATGCAGCCATAGAAATTTAAATAGGGGCTTTCCCCAAAAAATATTTGGGCCAGTCTTTTGCTCTTTCTCCATCTTTAGCTCTGAAATTTAATAATCAGAGCATGGGAGGGCTGGCCTGAAGACCCGTGAGAGTTAACACAGAGAGATTTAAGTTTACCTATCAGCTCGTCATTGGAAGGCAATTCTCCGGGGATGTCTTGCATCTTTATGTGTCTTGCCAGTAGAGGCATTGGCTGCCTTTGTTCTGGACTATCTTTTCAAGGGTGTTTGTATAGCTAACAGTTTGGAAGACAGAGATAGTGCCTCCCTCAAACAAAATTCAGGCAAGCTTACTGTCCATTATCAAATATCTGGGTTCCCTAAGCTAGGGGTCCCTCTCCAGTGACTCACTCCAATATGTGTACATGCATCATCTGGCCCACTTTGCCGTGTCCTGTGGGAAGTGGGGCTCAGGAAAATGGCGCAAATGAGAATACTCTGGCTACTGCTACTGAATTCTCTTATCTTCTACCAGGATCCATGAAATTATGGCAGCCTAACTCCTCACTTGTTAGCTCACAAGTAGGATAAAGGCACACTTTTAAACCAGGCTCACACTCATCACAGTTCATGCCACTCATTCATGATTTTATCCATTTAACATTTTGAACATCTTTTATTGAACTAACTGCAAAACTAATATCTGCTTGCTGTGAAAATTTCAAATAATACAGAAATGCAAAGTGTTTAAAAGACAAAAAAAACCCTTTTCCATGAACTGAGTTCCAGTGCAACGCACTGAAGGTAATGGGGGTGGAGGATGTTCAAACCTGCCATCTGTATCCAGGAATTTTAAGCTATAAATATTTAAATCAGAATTATGCTAATGCTGATAACTTTCTATTATGAAAATATTTTCCAGTCCCAAAAGCCCCTAAGACAATTCAAATCCTCAATACATTTTGTAATTAAACTATTAAACCATCTCCATGATTTTAGTCTTAATTTTATATTACTAAAATAATGGGGTTTTTTTTAAGTTTTTTGCCCTGAAAATTTTGCAGTAGAGATCTGTTGATTCATATCAAATTATATTGATAATAGATTTGGCTTAGGTGAGTTTTTGTTTTCTTCTAGCCATTACTTCCATAAAGTTCAATTTTTCTGGGTCAAATTGTGCATATCTAAATGTTATTTATTGTTCATTCTATAATATTTTATGTTAATTATTCTACAGGTGGTATTCATTAAGACTCAGATAAATTAGTTAATAATTATTTATGGCTGATCCTAGAGGAAGTTGTGAACAATTCTGCTTGGGGTTCCAGAATTGCTTTCTTACTCTGGACTGGCCTATTGCATGGCCAGTCCAGTCTGTCTCTCTGCCTCTCATCTCTTTGCTTACTGTGTTCTTACTGTGTCATTGGCTATGCAAGTAGCAAATGAAGGAGATAAAATTTGGGGTCAAATATCCTTGTGGCCAAAATGGCTGGGCCAAAACAAGCTGCTTTAGGTACATGAATATGACGTAGTTCCTGCTCTCTGGGTGTGGAGGAATGACAACGGATACAAAAGAGAACCCTGAATAGCCTGAGCTAAGGGCTAATGGAATTGAACCCAGAGTCCTGGGAACATAGAGGAAGATTCAACTATCCCTTCCTGAAGAAGTTGAGAAGAGAACAATAACTATGTTCACTAGTCTACCCTAATACAAAAATGAGATTTCACTGTTTCAGGAAAAAGGCTGAAATACAGGCTAGGGAAAAAAAGCTCTTTTGGTTAACTTTCAGTAAGTTAGAACTTTCCAGTTGCTTATAACTGTCCTCCTCCCTCTTCCGCCTTCCTGAACACTTTGGTTAGTCAAGGTTGACCTGAACCTCCCAGGGAGTCGAAGAGAAGAGCCTTGAGCTTACTTCATGAACGTTCAGCTTCAGGGACAGGAAGACACTTACATAGTGTTGTGTCTTTTAGACACAACAGGCTAAACTGTCTGCTTTGTGTCATTTTCTAAACTGAGTGTCTATGAATATAAAACTTTGCCCAGTGCTGGGGCACACAGAGCCTGGGAGGGAGAGGCCCACGTGCTGCTGAGAGAGCTTTCCAGGCCATTATCTCCTGCGGCTCAGTGGGAGGCAAAGTAGGTGTCATTAGAGGCCTGTAAAGGGCTGGTCTGCCTCCCCCAGAGACACAAAAAAGGGTTAATTACAAAGAGGAGCTGGATGGACAAAGGACCAAAGACAAGAAATTGTAACAGGTAGGAAAAAAGAAAAAAAAAAGTAAAGACAAGTTAACTTGGGACAAAATGGCAGTTCCCTAAACAATAAACTCAGTGGGAAATTTCTGGGCCTCTCTGCAATTGTGGGGGCCATGAGGTAAAAGGAGCTTTTAGAATACCATTAAGATAGGAATGTTCAAACCATAGCTGGTCCTAAATCCTGCAGAGCCAGGTCTGGAAAAAGAAGAGTTCCTGGACTTCTAGGCCGTGTTCTTTCTCTACATCCTACAGGTTCTCTTACCTCCTTAGATATTTAAAAATACTATAACTTTCTCATCTTCTGAAATCAGCCAACTTATCAAGAATAATTAACTGCATTGCCTCTTTTGGCTTGCTTGTATGTGACATTTGTAATAGGAATCTCCCTTAGCAACCACTTCATAGATGTGCTTAGGACAGACCAACCAAGAGTATGACCTGAACCTGCAGACTGAGTTGGTTACCAGGACACAGGCCCAGTGTGAACTCATTATCATCCTGTGTGCCCTAGCAAAGGTACACAAAGAAAGAATATTGAAGTCAAGAAAAACTCAGATTTTTGGGACCTTGGGTATATGACTTCACCTTTCAGAGCCTCCATTGTCTTCTCTGCAAAATGGGAACAATTGGCCAGGCGTGGTGGCTCACGCCTGTAATTCCAGCACTTTGGGAAGCTGAGGCGGGTGGATCACCTGAGGTCAGGAGTTCAAGACCAGCCTGGTCAACATGGTGAAACCCCGTCTCTACTAAAAAAAATACAAAAATTAGCTGGGCGTAGTGGCGGGTGCCTGTAATCCCAGCTACTCAGGATGCTGAGGCAGGGAGAATTGCTGTAACTCAGGAGGTGGAGGTTGCAGTGAGCCGAGATTATGCCACTGCATTCCAGCCTGGGCAACAGAGCGAGACTCCATCTCAAAAATAAAACAAAACAAAACAAACAACAACAACAAAATGGAACAATTGTACCTGCCACAAAGGGCCAGTGGAATGATATAGTGAAATGGCTCCAAGTCTAGGAGTCCTTTCACCACATCACAGCTGTCTTTGCCTGCCTTCAGTGGCCCCACCACACTCATTGTATTAAGGAAGTTGGTTAACAGTGGTGATGAGGGTGTCCTCAATTGGAGTGGTGATGACAAGGATGGCAGCACAACCATCAGGTTCAGTTTAGTGCCAAAATAGGATATTGTACAATAGGGGACTTCACAATCAGGGAGGATGGAACCATTCTTCAGACACTGTGGGCTTGCTGAACCATGAAGTTTTAGAGTGATTTCCTTCACCCAGCTCTCTGGTGAATGTGGCTGTTCACATTAACATTGATAATTGATTATATGGGTGGGTGATTTCTGTGAGATTTCTAATGGATTGGCCACATAATTACTGTCTTGGCATATGTTATTTACCAACACTCCTGGAAAATCTGAAACACAAATGAACACTTTTTACCAGAAGTTATATTAGATTTAATATTTGATTAGGAGGTAAATAGGTATCTAACATTACAAAGCTCATCAAGAGATGAATTCTGAGAATTCTGGGGTGACTTCAGTCTTCAAAATTTGTTTGTAATCCATAGCATTTTATTTCTTATCCTCAGGAACATGCAAAAGTACACAAGACACTTCCACTTTTTACCTATCCTGGGCATTCATTGTGGATGCTGAATTTTGGAAGAAGCCAGGGAGTTTGCCTTAGCTCTGCCTGAGGTCAGCCTCTCTCCTCTCAGCCACCACCACCTACCTTGATGTCCTCCTGTGGTGTCCTCAACTCTGGCTGGTTGCCTATTGTAATGGGTTGAATGGTGGCCCCTACAAGTGGTAGGCCTGCTCAGAATCTGTGATTGTGACTTTATTTGGAAAAAGGGTTAAGATTTTAATAATTAAGTTTAAAATCTCAGGATAAGATCATCCCGGACTACCTTATGTGGACCCTAAACCCAATGACAAGTGTCCTCATAAGAGGCAGAAGAGAAGAAGATACAGCCAGAAAAGAAGGGAAGCCATGTGAAGATGGAGACAGAGATTGGAGCACAGCACTGCAGCCACAGGGATCGCTGATAACTGCCTGGGTTGGAAGAGACTGGAAGATTCTCTCCTAGAGCCTCTGGAATGAGTGTGACTCTATTGACTCCTTAGTTTTGGCTTTCTGGCCTCTAGAACTGTAGAAGAATGAATATCTGTTGCTGTAAGCCACGCAGTTTGTGATAATTTGTCATGGCAGTCCTAGGGAATAAATATACTAGTCTAGTCTGCTTTCTATCAGGCCCTGGTCTTTCCCAACCCTCTCTCCAGTATTGCCCCGGGGAAGACAATTTAATTGTTCACACTGGGGTTGCCTTCCTGTCTCTTTTCTCCTAACTTTCCATTTTCCTGTTCTATTCAGAAAGTTGTTCCTCTCCCTGTTGAGTTTTTTCTGTTCACCTGATCTTCCAAATCCATTATTTTCTCTTTGCCATCTCCACATTCCAGCCTTGTTTATTTTACTTATTTTATTTTTAATGTTCAGAGAGTTTGGACACATGCATCTCAGCCTTCCCTTTTCAGCCTGAAGATGCTTGTGCTTTGAGGCCATATGCAGCAAGTGCCTTCCCCATCCCTGTGTTTATAGTAGATGGTCATCTAATCCATTCTCTCTCTCTCTATTCTGATTTTGTCTCTACAACATATTGGCAGAGGGATTTTCTAGCATTTGCTTATGTTTATTCGTAGATGAGAAGCTCACCAACCCCAGGACAGTCTGTTCAGTTAGATTGTGTTTGTCTAAGAAGACCTTATATTGGCCA
This sequence comes from Pongo pygmaeus, assembly GCF_028885625.2. NCBI lineage: Eukaryota > Metazoa > Chordata > Mammalia > Primates > Hominidae > Pongo > Pongo pygmaeus. Next base: position 60,246,074 of record NC_072382.2, read on the forward strand.
TGGTATTAGTCAGTCTGGGCAACTATAACAAATTACCATAAGCTGAGTGGCCTAAACAACAAACATGCATTTGTCACAGTTCTCGAGGCTGGAAGTTGAGGTAAGTATGCCAGCATGGTTGGGTTCTTGGCGAGGGCTCTTTTTCAGCTTCTTAGATGGCTGTCTTCTTGTGGCCTCATATGGTACGAGAAAAAGAAAGATCTCATGTTTTCCTCTCTTGTAAGGGCATTAATTCCATCATGAGGGCTCCACCCTCCTGAAAGCCCAACATCCTGAAACCATCACATTGAGGATGAGGATATCAGCATATGATTGGAGGGGCACATTCAGTCCATAAGAGCCATCTATTATGTCAACCCTGCTTGCCTGCCTGTAACTTCACCCACTGCTTTCTCTCCTTCCAAAATTATGGGGAGAAGCAGGCTTTCAGTATTTGCAGAGAGCTGTCATCATCCCTAAGGTCTCCTGGTCCCAAGGGAATAGCCTTGCTTCTTCCAGGTACTCTATGTAGGACCTGCTTTTGGGCCCTTTCAAGATTGGTCTAAACATTCTCACCACAAAAGACAGCGTAGGACCCCAGGCAGAGTACCTCATACCCCTGGACACTGTGTAGGGCTGGATTCTTACAGGGATTAATTTATGATTAGGAGCTGTAATTATCATGTAAGCCTGAGGCTGCTAGAGGGCTAACTGTCCCACCCCTGGGAGAGGCTCTTACACAGAATGCTGTCAGCACAGTAGAAAACAATGGAGAGCTAGAGAGAGAGAGAGAGAGAGAGAGAGAGTGAGAGCTGTCCCTTATGATATCTTTGGATCAATCAGGATTCAACTGTGTTTGATGCTGACCCACCCCTAGACTTTTCAGTTATGTGAGCTTAAAAATTCCATCCTTGTTTGAAGTACTTGGGTTTCTGCCTTGGCAAGAAAGAGTCTTGGCTAATATTTCCAGTTCAGCCAGTGCTCCCCAGTGGGCTGCCTAGGAATGATGGCTGTGTTTAGCCTTGGGCATCACCAAACTTCCTTGCTTCTGCCCTGACTCTGCCTTCATCCTTGGTCGTGCAGATTTCTTCCTTCCTTTACAATGTCCTATTCATTGCTATTCTCTTGTTTCACATTGGCATTTGCAACTGTAGCCTTCACTCTGGGAGCCTTACCCCTTTCTGCCCCCTAAGCTCCATCTCTCTCCATCTCTGAGCTCTGCTTCATTTGTTCTCTTGTGCAAAGCAGTGTTCTCATGCCATCTCCAAGGTCTTACCCTCCTCAAACCAAAAGGGAGCCTTTTGGCCTAGCTGGTGTCTCTGCCTTCCTCAAATGGGAGCCACACTGCAGAGGCTCCAGGAATATATGTGCATGCACAAGAAGAAGGCTCACCTTCTTTCAATCCAATTTAACTGTAAGAATAAAAGCATTGAAAAACGATCTTTAGCAATCAATTCTGCGATGAATTATGCAGCAAATCATAAGCATTGCCCCCAAATATTATGTCTACAGAAAATGGCCTTATGCAGCTAATTGTTAACTGGGAAACTCTTTCATTAATTCAAATGGGTCAACATTTTAAAATGATACTGTCATATAAATGCAGTGTGAAGGTTTACATGCAGATCACTCTTAGGTATCCCCCCCCCTTTTTTTTTAGTGAAGCCGACTAATGCTGCATTATGTTTTATTGTGCAATAAAATTATGTGCTAAAATTATGCTCATAAATGTACGCAAATGTAAACCAAGCTATTAGTTATGTTTTCACAGATAAAAGTCATTAGTATAGCTATCAAACTCTTCTCCCATTTGAATAACAGAATTATGTCTGGAATCTCAGGCTGGCTTGCTGGGGCTCAGTCCCAGAGAGAACAAGTGTAAATCTTGTTGCCTGTGGGAGCAAGGATCCCGACCTGACTTTCACCGCGGAGGCCAACCCTGCCTTGAGCCTGCCAGGGTCACTAGCTGGGGAAGGGCCCTTTCGGCATCTCTCAGCAGCTCTCATCCCTGGGAAGTCATTCTTAACACCCCCCACCCACCTATTTCCTGCTAATTAGACTTATCGAAAAACAATTGCACATCTTTTGAGATTTCAGGAGGCTGACAGCATCTTTTAGCAACAGTCACAAGGAAACAAAGTTTCATGTATAATTCATGAGGTATGTGGTCATCCTGGTGGGAAATTATCTCCTCTGACAGGCTCAGCGGTGGTGGTGTCCTGTCAGAATGGCCTACAGTGTATAATTAAAACCTGAACAGAACAAATTAATGCTGATTACTTTATAAACAGTTTGAAAGCTTGAATTCTGTTCCCTGTCTTGCAAGTAGAAAACAGATATTTCAGAAATGTGTAGATGCTCCCCTCCCCTTACTAATAGCAGAAGCTAATAAAGGGCCCTTGAATAGATATTACAGTTAACACTCTTTGTCCTCCAATTTGCTTCTGTGGCACTGGACAGCTCTAAGTCTGAGGGAGCAAACCAAAAATTTGGCAGGTGCTACTTTTCCAAGGCAGAGGGACTCCCTCTCTCCTGTAATGCAGTGTTTGTCTGTCAGGGCTAGTAAAAGCTTTAGCGTGTGCAGAATATGAGCACTGTGGCCAGGCTTAGTAGCTCATGCCTATAATTCCAGCATTTTGGAAGGCCGAGGGGGGCGGATCACTTGAGGTCAGGAGTTTGAGAACAGCCTGGCCAAAGTGGAGAAACCCCATCTCTACTAAAAATACAAAAATTAGCAGGGCATGCTGGCACACACCTGTAATCCCAGCTATTTGGGAGGGTGAGGCAGGAGAATGGCTTGAACCCAGGAGGCGGAGGTTGCAGTGAGCTGAGATCGAGATTGCACCAGTGCACTCCAACCTGGGTAACAGAGCCAGACTCCATCTCCAAAAAACAGCAACAATAATAATAAAGAATAAAGAATATGAGCACTCTGAGGGCCCACCAGATCAGCTCATCACACCTTTTATTTTATTGATAAGGCTCAAAGTCAAGCAGAGCCATGACATGATCACTAGACTGGCAATGCAGGGCTCTTTCCTGGGCCCAGCATTTGAAACAACAGCAGCAATATTAAACTAACATTTTTGAATACTGGTTACGTACCAGGTACTGTGTCTACAATCTCATTTAATTCTCATAGCCCTATAAAGTATATACTACAATTCCCCCCATTTTATAAGTGGGAAAGGCATTCAGAGACATTGAGTTTCCTACCAAGATGCCTCACTTGGTTGGCTGGCGGTTAAATTACTTTCCCTCCATCCTTGCAGACATCAACCTTAGCCATGACCCCTCCACTGTGGCCTGAATTCTTATACTAGTCTTCTAACCAGTCTGTCTCATGGCTTCCAACTTTGATCTCTTTAAATTTATCCCCCATGCCTCAGCCAGGGCTAGCTTTTAGAAACAGAAAATGGGTCACTTCATCCCCAGCATAAAATAATTGATCAGTTCAACAAATCTTTATTTAGCATCTACCACTTGGCAGGCACCACGCTAGGGTGGGGTATGTACTGGTGAACGAAACATAGTGCCTACCCTCATGGAGCTTACAGAGTGGGAAGAGATAATGGATTTCCTGTTGCTCCTGGGTCCAAGTCCAAACTCCTAAACATGGTTTAAAAGGCATGCCAGACCCTAGGCTCTGTCTTTTTTTCCAGCTTCACCTCCAGCAACTCTTCCTGCATCAGACCAGTTTAGAAAAACAAGGAAATAGGTCTCAGCTGGCTTTCTCCCTTGCAAAAATCTGTGAAATTGAACTTCATGCCCTTCTGCCCTCTCTGCCTATAGGAACCCAGAACTAGAATCCTGTTTTTATTAATGAAGTGATACAACATGGCCTCATATCACATCCCTCTTGGCAAAGCCATATTTCTACAGAGGGAGATGGTGTGGTTTTGCAAAAGGAGCACAGGACTGAGGCAGATATGCGTTCAAATGCTAGCTTAGTGTATACAGCACCCTTGACATAAGTAACTCCATCTTAGAAAAAGACTCCATCTTACATTTCAAAAGGCATGATTCCAATAGGGACTGGATGTTTGCCTAATCAATAGAGATTACACCCAACTAGATAAGGACATGACCAGTCACATTCTTTACTATCAATTTATACCAGCAAACTCAAGAGCTATAAAATGAATAGGACTTCACCAGCTCAAGGTGGCTGCCTTAATAGACACTGTCTTGCTGTCACTCAGCACCTCAGCACCCAGCATCTGCTCCTGAAGTCTCTGCCCAAATCAAGGACTCTTCCTTGCAAGACGTTGACTCCCATCCAGATCAGCCTGGGACACTCTCTTTCTGTACACGTCACTCTCCTTGGACTGGTTTATTAACCCCATTTTAAATTCCCTTGTGATGGTTAATACTGAGTGTCAACTTGATTGGATTGAAGGATGCAAAGTATTGCTCCTGGGTGTGTCTGTGACGGTGTTACCAAAGGAGATTAACATTTGAGTCAGTGGACTGGGAGAGGCAGACCTACCCTCAGTCTGGGTGGGCACCATCTAATCAGCTGCCAGTGCTGCTAGAATAAAGCAGGTAGCAGAAGATGGAAAAGCAGACTTGCTGAGTCTTCCAGCCTTCATCTTTCTCCCATGCTGGATGCTTCCTGCCCTTGAACATCAGACTCCAAGTTCTTCAGTTTTCGGACTCTTGGACTTACACCAGTGGTTTGCCAGGGGCTCTCAGGCCTTTGGCCACAGACTGAAGCCTGCACTGTTGGCTTCCCCAGTTTTGAGGTTTGGGGACCCAGACTGATCCACCACTGGCTTCCTTGCTCCTCAACTTGCAGATAGCCTATCGTGGGACTTTACCTTGTGATTGTGTAAGCCAATTCTCCTTAATAAACTCCCTTTCATATATACATATATCCTGTTAGTTCTGTCCCTCTGGAGAACCCTGACTAATACACCCCTCTTCTCTTGATGTTAAAGTTACTCTGTTTGATGTAATCTATAACATTTATATATTGAGTATACTACTATGCATGGTTTTGCGATTTTGACTGACCTGTGCCGTGGCTTGAGCCTGTGTGCCATGTCTCTGACTACCTAGCAAATGGGTAATACTAAGAATTGCCTTCTTGGGAACTCCATGTAGCTTGTGGCTTTTATGGTTGAATAAGCATCAATAAATCTGACCTTATGAAAAGACACAAACATGCATGGCCCTAGTTATATCTTATCTTGTGCAGCTCATGACACTTAGTTTCTTAGTAGTTGGCTGAACTTGGATATGTTACTTTCTCTCTATGAGCCTTAGCTTTTTTAAATATACAAAGTGGGGCTAATAATACCCACATCTTATGGCAGGGATGCTTAAACATTAGCATGTGTTAGAATTACCCTGGCTTGTTAAAGCACAGATTGCTAGACCCCATCCCCATCTGATTCAGTGGGTCTGTGATGGGGTCAGGGAATTTGCATTTCTAACATGTTCCCTGGTGCTGCACTGGGAACCACATTTTGAGAATCACAGTTTTATGGTATTTGTGAGTTTTTCCCTTTGTTTTCTTTCGTTGAGGTTGAACAGTTTGTATATCTTAAGCATATAGCTTGATGAATGTTTGCGTTCATGTGCACCCATGTAGGCACCAACCGTCCCAACTGAGATCCAGGCTACAGTTGACACTTGAATGACAGGGATTTTAATAGTGTGAGTCCACTTATAGGCATATTTTTTTCAACCAAATGCAGATCAGAAATACAATATTGGTGGGATGCAAAACCCACTTATAAAGAGGACCAATTTTTCTATCTGCAGGTTCCACAAGGCCAGCTATGGGACTTGAGTATGTGTATGTGTAGATGTGGGTATCTTCAGGTGTGGCCCTGGAACCAATCTCTGCATGTACTGAGGGACAATTGTATTTTCAGCACCCTGTAGAATTTCTTGTGCTCTTTCCCAAAGATAACCACAATTCTGCTCTATATCACCATCTATGGACCTTGCTTGTTTTTGGATTTCTGTAAGTAAAATCATATGGTATGCACTGTATTGCATCTGGCTTCTTTTGTTCAATATTATGGCTGTGAGATACATTCGTGTTGTCTATATCTTCTTTCATTGTTATGTAGTATCCTATTGTTTACATAGCCTGTAATTTATCTATTGTATTGTTGGTGAAAATTTGAGTTGTTTCCTATTTGGGGGCTATTATGGGTAAAGGCACTATGAACATTCTTGTACCTCTCTTTTGGAGGATATGATAACTCATTTCTATTAGGTATAAACCCAGGTGTGTAATTGCTTGGTCAAAGGGAAAGCATTTAATTACCTTTAGTCAATACTACCAGTTTTCCAAAGTGGTTTTCCCAATTTACACTTGTGTCAGCAAAGTTTAGGCATTCATTCCAGTTGCTCCACATTCTCACCAACACCTGATATTGTTAGTCTTTTTGAAAAGAACTTAACCATTTTTCTGGGAGTGTTTGTGGAATTTTAAATGTGAACTTTCCTGGATTATAATTCACAATTTAAAATGTTTGCTTCTTTTATTTTCTCTTCTTCCCCATGAATATCTGAGAGAGGACTATCTTAATGCCAAACCAAGGAGTCATGAGTAGTGATATATTAAGTTCTGGGGAAGGACTTAGTGAAGCAGAGGAGAAGAAGGGAAAGACCATTTAATATCTTCAAATCACATTTCCTACTTGCCTTTGTCTTTCTGCTATGGAAGAGAAGTGACATGTGATAAGAGAGCACTCACCCACTAACTCTGACAATGGAGGAAGAAAATGGACTCTACGGGATATTGTTTGTTTTCAGCTCCTGGCAGGGCTGGTGCAGAGTGGCCCCTTCTAAGGCAGTAACTAGCTTCACCCTTCCAAGCCATCCAAGACTCTCCTTCCTGCTGTGTTTCTGAAGATCTCTGGTTCCTCTTCTCCTAGGCAAACCAGGGTAAGGGAGACTGAGATTGGGCTGGGAGCCTGTGCTGGCTGAGGAAGCCCTGAAGAACAGGAGTACAGGGGGAGTGGTATGGCCAAGAAAGCACTGGGTGAGTTCAGGTTCCAATCCAAACTGGGTAGCAGCTCAGGGTGAGGCCCTGATCAAGTCTTTCTGCTTCATTTTTTATTTTCTCTGAGTAAAATAACAAAGATCCCTGTTTCCCTCAAAGTGATTCTGATAACTAAATAACATGAAAAATCTTTTCATGGCAGAAACCACACAAGTGAAAAACAACCGTGTTTGCATGAACACATTATAGCCTGAGTATCTGATCTACTTTTCTCTCAGTTTTTTTTTTTTTTTTTGCAAGGCTCTGCTGAAATACAAGCTAGTACCTGCATTCCTTTCAATTATTTGATTATTTTGAACTGCAGTATGCATACTTCAGTAAGTACAGACAATGACCATGGAAGCTGTCCCATTTGCAGGCAGCCACCTCCATTTACACAGAGGTTAATGGTGGCATGGCCTGGCTGGCCATGGCCTAGGAAGTCACTGGTCTATTCTAGGCTCAGGGGCAATTCTGCTTTGCACTCAAGGGGCTGGGACTTGGTGAGTGCAAGACTTGTTTTCTTGGAGTGTTTCCAGATTGGTGATCTCTGAATCTTGTAGAATCTAGGAGAAAAATCTATTTGCCCCATAAGAGGTGGCACCCATGGGGACAGAGCAGAAGTTGAAGGCCAGAGGCACCATAAAGGATGTCCTGAGGCTGGAATGTCTCTGGCTCTGCTGGCTCCAGGAACAACACCTGCACAGCTGTATGGAGGAGAGTGAGGTGAGGGTGGCTTAGAGGCTGACTCACGCGATTGTTATGGATGTGCATTGTGCAACTCCAGGGCGTGCCATGCATATCCTGTCTTTGTTGATTTGTGTATGTATTGTACTTTTCTGGCAGATGGCAGGTAGTAAATCATTTTGATGAAGGGGTGCCTTTTTCTAATTTGTACAAACTGTCTCAGGGACTGGTGGTGGTGCTGATCAGATATTGAGCTCCTTCACCCACCCCTCGCTGTAGAATCCACTCCCTACTCCAGAACAACCATGCCTGATGCATGGTTGTTCTTCCCCTTAAGGCAATGCCTGACTTTTGAGGTACAAGGCTGAGTGGCCTAGGCCTAGACTCTACTTGGCCATACAGCCAACCTCTGCCTGTGGGGAGAGTGGACTCAGAGTCCATACAGCCTGAGTTAAATTCCCAGCTACAAGATTTTTGAAAACCCCTTTCTCCCAAAACAACCTAGGGAGTAAATGCTAGCTGATAGCAGCAGCTCACCTACAAACTTCCTCAGGAATAGGGATATTTCACTCTGGGCCTTCTAGAAATGTGGAGTGAAACATTCATTCCTCTGCCTAGAGCCACGATTTCCTCTCTGGAACTGTGTGGAAAGATCCCTGACCAGGGAAACTGACAACTGGCTTCTAATCCCCACTCTGCTCCTAACTGTGGACAATTCACTTCATTCTCTGGGACTCAGTTTTTATACACATGCATTGATGGCAGGGTAAAGTGTATAATCTCAAATCACCCCTTTCTGTATTAAATTATATCCCAGTTGCCTGGTACAGTTTTTACCTCTCTAGCTCTTGATTTCTTTTGTGCTATGTGGTAAAAGTCCCCTGGCCTGGCCTGGCTCTTCCCCCTTTGAATTCTCTCTACCGCTGGCATTGCTCCTGCTAGCCTCTGACTTCATGTAAATGCCTCACTGTGGGTTGAGGCTTGGCTTGTTTTCAGCATGGCAGTCTCTTCTCAGGTGTATCTTCTGGTAACTTTAATTCATGCTGTAAATTTTTACATTTCTTGGCATTGAATCCTTACCAGCACTTTAAGTAAAATCTTGAGATTATTTCCCCCTTACACACATTTTTTTTTCCTTTTAAAGTGCGAGATCTTCAGCACACCAGCAATATTTAAGAGCCAAATTTTGCAGTTACAAAGAAGTGTATGCTTGATGCGGCAATGGGAGGAAGCTGTGGGAAGGTTTAAAAGGGTATCTGTTCTCTCTCTTAGCAAAGACCAAGCAGAGATGTGCACACACTTCAGCCCAGGAATCGAGATTAGACACCAGAGAGCCTTCACTGAGAGAGAGGAATGCGGACTTGTGAAGTCCATCTGCATGGATGCAATCAAGTGTTTCTGAAAGCCAGTTCCCTGCAAGACACTATGCTCAGGGCTGTGAATCCAGAGATGAGCAAGGCTCAGAGCCCCTGCCTTCATAGAACTTAGAGTGGAAGTTGTGAGAAAGAAGTGAATAAATTATCATGGTGCTTATGACTGTGGGGTAACAAAGATCTTTTTAAACAAGGCACAAAATTTAAAACCTATAGTAGAAAAGACTGATACACTTGAAGACTTTAAGAATTTAAAGTTTGATATAACAAAAAAAAACCATAAACAAAGTTAATGATAATCAAGATTGGTAGAACATATTTGTGACATATATAACACACAAAGAATATTCAGCTGTGTTATATAGAATGCCTACACATCAAAAAATAGAAAAATAGGCAAAGTCCAAATATGGCAGCTTGCCTCATCAGACTGAAGAGAAGAGAGAAAGAGTACTAAAAAGACAGAAGGCTTCGCCTCTTGTAACCTGACCTTGAAAATGACAGGACTATTATCTTTGCCATACTCTGTTCATTAGAAACAAGTCACTAGGTCCGGCCTATTCTCAAGGGAAGGGAATTACACAAGGGCATAAAAACCAAGTGGTAAAGGTCATTGTGGTCTATTTTAGCAGTCTGCCTATCACAGAATACAAATGGTCAATCCATTGAAAAAGTTATGATGTACAGCCTTAGAAGAAGACGTTTAGCTTCATGAATAGTGAGGAACATTCAGATTAAAATGATAAAGAGACATTATGCTTTATCCACCAGATTGAGAAAAATTAAATCATCTAATTTTGGCAAGCATTTTAAGAAGCAAGTACTGTCAAACATTATTTGGCATAATAGAGCAAATTGGTACTGAGCTTATACTCAGTAAAGATGCACATAACTTTTTGTCCAGCAAAGGAAGTTCTAGTAATCTACTACAGAAAAAATACAGGTGCCCATATAGGCATGTTCAAGAATGCTCATTGAAATAGTGTCTGTGATAGTGAAAACCTGAAAACCACAGCCCTGCCTATAGGATGGTTAACAAAATTATGAGATATTTAACCTATGCAATTCAAGCCAGAGCTATTAATAAAATAAACAAGGTAGGTGAAAAGATCTTTAAAATGTATTTTATTTTATTTTTTTGAGATGGAGTTTCACTCTTGTTGCCCAGGCTGTAGTGCAGCGGTGTGATCTCGGCTCACTGCAACCTCTGCCTTCCGGTTTCAAATGATTCTCCTGCCTCAGCCTCCCAAGTAGCTGGGATTACAGGTGCCCGCCACCATGCCTGGCCAATTTTTGTATTTTTAGTAGAGACGGGGTTTCACCATGTTGGCCAGGCTGATCTTGAACTCCTGACCTCATGATCCACCCGCCTCAGCCTCCCAAAGTGCTGGGATTACAGGCGTTAGCCACCGCGGCTGGCCAAATGTATTTTAAATGAAAAAAAAATTGCAGAATAATTCATTTAATGCTATGTAAAAAAACAAAACAAAAGCAAGCAACTAAGCAAAATCTTTATTTTTCTGTTTGCGCATATATACATGTAGATACTTATTGAAAGCAGAGAAGGACAGAGGATAAAATGGTGGTATTGGTTAACTCTGTGGAGAGTTAGAGTGGAGAAAGGATAGCTAAAGGGTATTTTCTCTTTATTGGTATTATCTTAATTTGTAAGAATGTGTGCATGTGTTATCTGTTCAATTTTACAAATAACTGAAAAGAATGGGTATTACAAAATCATAAAATTATCATCAATGGAGTAAGTCCTTTCAGTCATCTTGAGAATCTTATCAGTTATCTTAAGAATCTAAAGTTTCTCTTTCTAGGAAAAGAGAGAATACTGTAGGCATAACTCTCAACCCAAGACCTGAACATTGTTTAGGAATAGAAACCAGATTAGTTTCAGAGACTTGAATGTAAAGGGGGCTGGTGAAGGTCTGATAGGCAGACAGCATTGGAGGGAACTCTGAACTTTTGATCTTACTCCTACTCCTCTGACACTACCTCCTCAAGTCCAAACAGAAAACAGTTTGAAAATTTGCCATGTATTCTACAGGTCTGTGGGTATCTTAGCTTGGGGCCAGTTGGAGCCTCAGTGGACAATGATGAGAATAGGTAAGTATCTAGGCCCCTTTCTGGTTCATAACATCTCTAAGGCTCTCATTTCTGATGAATTCTGGTGAAAACGTTGTAATATTTCCATACCAGTTAAATAAATTAAATAGTCCCCGTGATGCGCGCCAGATCCCTCCTCATCACCTGCCACACCTGATACCTTTGGCGCATCAGGGCCCCAAGACCTCACTTGATAGGCCAGCACCAGTTCTGATTGGTCAGTGCCAGGCCATTGCAGTTATTAAATACATACATATATACATACATTTATGTAAACATGCTTTAGGTAATTCAAGATGGTTGGTGCATGGCATGCGGTCATAAGGATAACAACCTATCTGGGTACTACGGGAAGTTAAGTTACAGGATCAGTGGACATAACAATGTCTTTTCCATCTCTCCTTTAGATGTAGGTCATGACAGTGATGCGAAGAATAGAATTGGAAAGCAATTGGAGAAGTTATTTTAATATTGGGGACTATGACATTTAAAAAATATGTCCTCATGAGTTGGACTTGGCTCAGACATGTCTGATGATAGATTCCAAACTATTAATAGTGCATTCTAAGATTGTATGGGCCAATATAGATAGAATGGCAGTGCGACATAGGAGCGCTGTGGTAGAGGGATGTGTTGGCATGGAGTGCAATGGGGATGCAGAAAAAAGGATGCATTAGGGAAGGTTCCTGGAGGAGGTGATGCTGAGCCTACCTGACCTTTGGAATACAAATGAGAATTAACCACTTTGCAGAGAAGGAAGAGTATTTCGGGCAATGAGAAAAGTGACCAGGAAAAAACATCTTGAAAGAGAGGTTTGGGCCAGGTGTGGTGGCTCACACCTGTAATCCCAGCACTTTGGGAGGCTGAGGTGGGCAGATCACAAGGTCAGGAGTTTGAGACCAACCTGGGTAACATAGTGAAAACCCATCTCTACTAAAAATACAAAAGAATTAGCCGGGCTTGGTGGCGGGTGCCTATAATCCCAGCTACTCAAGGGGCTGAGGCAAGAGATAGCTTGAACCCAGGCGGCGGAGGTTACAGTGAGCCGAGATGGCGCCACTGCCCTCTAGCCTGAGTTACAGTGCAAGACTCCATCTCAAAAAAAAAAAAAAAGAAAGAAAGAGAAACAAAAAATAGAAAGGAAGGAAAAGAAAGAAAGAAAAGAAAGAAAGAAGGAAAGAAGAAAGTAAGAAAGAGAAAGAAAGAAAGAAAGAAAAAGAAAGAAAGAAAGAAAAAGAAAAAGAAAGAAAGAAAGAAAGAAAAAAAGAAAGAAAGAAAGAAAGGAAGGAAGGAAGGGAGGAAAGGAAGGAAGGAAGAAAGGTTTGACATGGCTGGGAAAATGGTGTGCTTCACGGGCGGGGGGGAAGATGGGAGTAGAGGTCAAGAGAGGTGTAGGTGGGAGACGCTGGTGACATAATAATGTGAGGAGTGAAATGCATCTTGTTGGACCTAAGCAAAAATGCCACGTTTCCCATGTTTTGTATGTCACCCAAAAACATCTCTTTATTCTTAATTTTTCCTTTAAAAAAATCAAGCCCTGTATCTTGCTCTCCCTTGTTCCTCTTCCTAGGGAACAGATTGAATTTTGCACAAAAGCACTAGAAATCTTAGGCAGCAGCTGCCTTTGAGGCTTCTCTGGCAAAGATGGGTTCTGAATTCAAAATGATCAACTTGAGATCATAGGCCCTTCATCTTTGACTCCAAGAAGAGGACAGAATTCACCTGAGTCAGGTGAATAACTGCAGACTATGGACATCTTGGTATGGAAGGGCTTTGTCTTCAAGGAGTGAAAGGGACACACTCCACTACTGGCACAGAATCAGAGTCCTGGAGGCCACCCCATCAGACAGGCCTCAGACACCACCTCTTCCACTCCGTACTCTCCTGAGGGGACAGGACTCATCCAGGCTCTCATCAAGTCTGCAACTTGTGATTTGTCTCTTCCAAGCAGAGTTTGGTGGTGATAATTCTGACTAATTTTGTGTCTATTAGCTACTTCAACAGTTACTGGCAAGGATATCATGGATACATTGTTTAAATTGTCTAAACCTTGGATTCCTCTTCTGAAAAATGAGGAAAATGGTAACTTCAGAAAGCAGAGAGCCCCTTTGTGGGTGTCTTGGCATCATGCGTAGCAGGAACAAACTCCTTTTAAAAAAACCTACCAGCAATCTTTCCCTTTGCTCCCACGAGTAGTCGTTTTTGCACGAAGTCTGTGCTTTTGGTCTTGGATAAGCCTTTTGATGGACTTTTGGGTTATACAAAGGTGATGCCCAGCTCCTGTTTCTCAAATGGTGAGGTTGAGATGATGAGAAGATAAACTGCTTTGCCTGGGAAATGCCAACTGAGGGGACAATTTGCTGGGCTGCTGCCAGCATGGGAATTGGCTGGCATGGCGGTAAACATTGGTGTTCTTTGTTTGTTTCTCCTTGCTGGTCCAGGAGGACAGTTGAGGTGCCTGGGTGGTGAGGCGCGCCAGAGGGTGAATTGGACACTGATGGGAGGACAGATGAGGGCACTGGAGGTGGGGAATTTTTCCCCTTTTTCTTTGAGTTCCCAAAAAGTTTTGAAAGGTATATTTCAAAATAGAAGCACATGGCCAGAGGCCTTTCATGGTAGGGGGACCCCTGTATTATGGTGACAGGCAAGGATACGGGAGTCTAAGGAAAGAGAGACCAGAGGGTTTCCCCATGGGGGCTTATTAGGAGCAATAATGCCTAGTATTCAATTGAAGTTTCTTTCTTTTTCGTTTTTCCATGTTTTGTTTTCTGATTATTCTCAATTCCTCACCAACATTCTGCTAAACATTTAGTTCTGCCTGTTCTTACTAAGTGTTGAAGAATTAAGTCAGAACTAAAGTCTAGACTTGGGGCAAAGGGCTCTGGAGAGAATGCATCTGTATAGTGTGAGGCTGGAGTTAAGAAACAGCTGGACTGAACCCAGGAGTGGACAGTGCCCTGAGCAAGGGGCTGGCTGATCAGGGAGCATGCGGGACACATTGGTAAAAACATTTCTCTTGGCCTTTGGGGAATACTAGGGCATGGGAACCTGACAGAAGGACAGACTTTATGGAGTCGCCCAGGAATGGGGCTTGAACTCTTGAGATGGGAGTTGTTGGTGCATTGCAGAGCTAACTGGTTTCTGCTTTTCCCATCCAGATTCTGAGAAATAGACCTAGGAGTTGAGGTGAAATATTGGAGGTCCTATCAGCAAAGAAGGAGGGTAAATGCAGCTAACACCAGAATGAGAGTCACAACCTGCCTTTCTAGTCTAGATGGGGCCTGATTGAAGGAAGGCTTGGGTCTGCAGGACAGATCCTCATGGAGCCACTTGAATGGAGGATCACAGAGCTCCTCAGCCTGACAATTGCAGAGACTCAACAGCACTGAGGGAAGCCACCCATCACCTCTATCTATTGTAAGGGGATGGACCAATGAATTTCACATTCTTGCCATGGCACCCATCAAATAAGCCATCCCTCCCATGGGAAGGAGCCTGGGAGAGAGTGAAATAAAGGCAAAAGGGTCTTCCTACATGTGTTAAGAGTAAGCATGGTGTTGAAAGGAGGGAGAACCAAGATACCTACCTTTACAATGATAAATGATGAGAGGCAGATGTGCAGTGGTTAAAAGCATAAACCAGCCTGACGTTGATTCCTGACTCTGCTACTTACCAGTTGTATGTATGACCTTGAGCATCTTAATATTTCTGGTACCTGGTGTCCCCATCTGTGAATGGGGGGAATAACAATATTACCTTTGTTTTTTATTTGACTGAATCTGCATTGTTGTAAGGACTAAATAAGTTAATGCATGTAAAGCTACCGGATCCATGTTGGCTCACTGTGTTAACTCTTACAAGTGCTAAGGTGCTCAACACAGTTCCTGGCTGACAGTTGGGAAATACTGGCAGAACTCACTGTTTTATCTTCGGAGGGAAAATTATCACTAGATATCCTGAGAGTGAGTGGGAGTTGTCAGTGGGAGGAGAGTTGGTTCTGGGCATGGGCTACTTTTCAGAGACGATATAATTGATTGTTCCAATAGTAGCATTTAGAGGGAAATTCTTTCCCTAAATGGGGCCAGTGATTTACTCTCCGGTTGTGAGTATATAATGTTGCTAATGTAGAGTGTGTGACCCTAGCTATTCTAAACTTTCAGTGTCGTTTTAGCAATCCCCGGCCTCTCCTGAATGTCTGGAGACAGGGCCTGTCTCTCTTGCCCCCACTCCACCCCCCCCACCCCCACAGCCTTCTAATGAAATGGCAGCCCCTGGTGGAAATTCTGAGCTCTCAGAGCCTTTGCCAATAGGAGGCTGGGCTCGGGTTGCCCACTTACTTAGCACAGGACAAGGCAAGAGGCCAAGGCGATTTCCTCTCTTTTACTGCATCATAAAAAAGCATCTCATTCTTCAGGCAACACCTCTTGAGTGCTCATGTCCATGCCATGATTAGCAGATAATCTCCTAAAGGTCTGTGGTCCATGCACGCCTGCATCCCAGCTGCCAAGACCCACCTGATGGAGGAAAGAAAAGGCCTGTGATGGAGACCCCTTCCCACGGCCTTGAGGGCTCACCTCCTTGAAGATGCTCCTTTCTGTCTGGGGGGTAATCCCAGCCCTCTCCTCCTTGCTGGCTTGGTTCCCTCCCCAGCTGCTATATACCTTCTCAAAGAGAACCCCGCCCCCAACCACCCAGATTCTACGAAGACAGACCCTCATTCTCTGACTAAATCATAGAAATATTGAACTGGGAAATTTGAAAACTGTCCAGTAGTAAAACACTTTCATTTTACTGAGAAGGAAAATGAGGCTCAGAGACATCAAGTGACTTCCTGAGGGTCACACCACAAAGAGACGGCAGAAGACAGATGGAAATCCAGATCTCCTGACACCCATTGGATGGAGCTATGGTCTACACTCACCTGGCCATTATTTGGGACTATTTCTTGGCTGAGTGTTTGTATCAGAGTCACCTAGTAAATGGTTGCTGAGATGGGGCCTGAGATCCCAGGGGGCTGGCCCTGGATCTACCCTGGGAAATCATCAGAGCTGCCATGTTGCCTGTTCAACTCAGCAGGGACATCTAGGAGGGGACAGGAAGATTCATGACTGAGGCAACCCACAGATCTCCTAGCTCTGAACACATTGAAATTCTGAGACTCTCTGGCAGGGTCCAAGCAGCCAAATTGCAATCACTCTGAGACCCTATGGGTGGTCAGCATGGCCACTCCTCTTCCCCAGCCTGGTGAGAGCATAGTAGAGAGAGCAGCATGGGCTCGAGTCTGAGACAGACCTGAGTTCTAGTCCTGGCACTGCCACTTTCTAGCTGTGGAACATTTGACAATATAAATCATCTATCTGGACCACATTTTAAAAATAAATAAAAATGACAGGCATTACAGGCCGCTGTGAGGACCAAGAGAGATTCTCCATATAGTACTCGCTACTTTATTATTATTATCATCTCTCCTACTGTACAAAACTAGGCAAATCACAACCTATGTGAGTCTCAAATTTGTCCTCTAAAATAGTGAAATTATTCCTGCCCTAGGGGCTTAACCGAAAGTTCATGGAAAAGCACCTAGTGGGTTCTCCAGTTAGCATTAGTTTTCTTCACTTCATATTGCAAGTCCAAGAGGGAGTTTTGGTAGCAGAAAGAAATGCAAGTTAACCGAAGGTTAAGGCTCAAGTTCTATCACTTCCAACATGTGCACTAACACATCTATATCTACATCAATATCTTGACATATATGTTCCCAGTCATTTTTTTCCTTTTTTTAAAACAAAGACTGACCATTCTACTATATTTGAAAAAAGGTTTATGCTCATGAAAAATAATTAATAGAAAAAAGTTGAAACATGAATGTAGTAAAATAAACCCAAGTACTACTACTCAGAAATAGCTCTCCTTAAGAATAAATAAACATCATCACTATTGTTTTTGTATTCATACACATACGTATCTAAAAACACTTTAATAAAAATGAGATCATAACTGTAAATGCTATCTTAAAATATGAAGCATTAACTTTAAATTTACTGGAATACAACAGAAAAAAATATACCAAAGTAAAACTATAGAAATTGTTGAATAAATTTTTCTTTACTGTAGAATAGTATTTTATGAAAAATCTTCTCAGGTTAATTAAAATGATTATCTAAAACATCAAAAGGTGGCAGTCATCATTTCTTCTGAAACTACATGGTTCAATTTTAGTATCAGTTGTGTTTGGGCTGTGAAAGATAAGGGCATTAGTGCTCAGATTTCTTCCAGCTCCCTTCCCAACAAAACTTAAGTCTTGTTAGTTACCTTATTATTTTTACACTGTTCAGATGTATGGCTCCCAGGCTCTGCTCCATGACTAGAATAGTTTCCATATTTCATGCAACTGTTTAATCCCAGCTCCCCTTGATTACCTTCCATGGGGCAGAAGGTAACAAAACAAAACAAAACAAAAAACAAACAAAAAAGTAAAATATAGGGTGCCATTCTTTAGAACCAAAGCCAAAAGTGAAGCAAAGTAAGGTAGACCACGAATGCTGGAGAAGGGTGGGGCACACTCTGCCATAGTAAATAAGGCAGAAGGAGCAGGCTTCATAGAGAGGTATTGTTTAATTTAGGAAATAGATTTGTTACCCACCACTAGTGCTTTTTCATGATATTTCAATTCCTAAGTTTATTTCTTTTCTTTATTTCTTAACTGGCTGAATATTACTGTCACACAGTTTTGTTCAAGAAGGGCTCATGGGTGCTGTATTCCTGGTTTTTCATGTTTGAGAAAGTTCATTGCTTTTTTATTTAATACCATTCTTATATGGCCATAATATCCTGGTGCACTTTCTTTCCCTTAGACATCGTGAACACTGCCTTTTGGCATGAAATGTTGCTGTGGGAGAGGCTAGGGCAAGCCTGATTTGAACCCCTTATAATGATGTGCTTTTCCTGACTGTATGAACGTTCAAAGTGCCATTATTTAACTAACTTGTATGTGTCTATCTTGAACTGTCTGCATTAAATTTTCCTGGAACATGGTATGTCTTTCAACTTGCATATTCAATTTTTTTTCTTTATTTATGATTGTTAAAATTTTACTTTTGGATTTGCATACTTCTTTATTAGGTGTTTTAAAAAATCTATTAGCTTCTTTGTACTTTCTCTAATGTCTTTGTTTTAATCTACCTTTACTGTGATTATCTCAGACTCTCATCCATATAAATAATTTATTTTCAGTGGAATATACCTGTTCCTTGTTATCTCTAATTTTTGCATTAGTTCTGTAATGATGTGGTGTGGGTCCTCAATTTGTTTCCTTAGGTCCTCAATCTCCTTTTTTCTTTTTAATCTCATTATCTTGTCTTTCAGCCCTTATGTTCCTGAATTTATATGCTTATTAAGATATTATAAAACATAAAATAATTGTGAAGAATTTCCCTTTGTTCTTTTGCTGTGTTTTCTATGTTAGTTCTTTGTTTCCCTCTTCCTTCCTTCCTCCCTCCCTCCCTCTCTTCTTCCCTCTTCCTTCCCTCCCTTCCTTCCTTCCTTCCTTCCCTCCTTCCTTCCTTCCCTCCATCCCTCCTTCCTTCCCTCCTTCCCTCCTTCCTTCCTTCCCTCCTTCCTTCCTTCCTTCCCTCCTCTCTTCCTTCCTTCCTTTCTCTCTTCCCTTCCTTTCTCTTTTTTCTTTTTTCTCTTTCTTTCTTCTTTCATAATAAGTCTGCATAGTTTGTTTCTAAATGGGAGGGATTTTTAGGAATGCTGCTTCAACTCACCAACATAACATCTGTTAGAGCTCATTATAAGGTATCTGATTCCATTTCTCTGCCATAGAAAGTATCATCTGGGGAATACAGTCAAACTTATCTTTGCTGCCTAAGACTCTGGAAAACCTTGGGACCTTCATTTCTAAATGTTTCCCCTCTTCATCCAGTATGGTGGACTAAGGCAGAGGATTTAGACAGAGACTACATGAGATGTCCTGACTGGTTGGTGGGCATAGACAGAGACCAGTAGGGAAAATGAGAAAGCCAGAAGCCACAGGAGCCTGAAGAAACTGACTTGAGGAGGCAGGAATCTAACTTTTAGTATCCACATTGGAAACTTAGAGTCAGTATCTACAAGCTGAGAGCTTACCTTCTAAAGATAGACAAAAACTGGTATTTAGTCTAGGCTCTGCAATGTACTGGGTTTGTAATCTTGATCCTCTGTTTTCTCATCTGTAAAAGGGGGTTAATAATAGTGTCTTTCTCAATGAATTATTATGACAATTAGGTGAGCTAATTAAAGCATCGCTTACCTCAGTGCTGACAGCTTTAATAGATGTTAGCATTTCCTATCAGTATAGTTAATGATATGCTGATAGGCATTGATATCAGAGAACATCTGATCAGAAGGTGGCACTGAATGGCAGAAATATGTACTGAAAGTGACCCAAAGTTAATTTCTGCCAGCCACAGCATTTGAGGCTGTTGGTTAGTCATTCACAGTAAGACCCCAGATCCTGGCCAGGAGGCCATGGAGCTCAATCTCTCTTCTCCATACTGTTGGTAAGAGGCGAGGGAAAAGGGGGAACTTATGACAGTCAAACAGGGTGTCTTGCCTTAGCCAAGTGGTTTTCCAAATGTGGTCCTCAGATTGGTGGCATCAGCATCACCTGGGAATTTGTTAGATATGCATATTCTCAGGCCCCACTTGAGACCTACCGAATCAGAAACTGAGGAGTTGCGATGTGGAAATGTGTGCTTTAACAAAGCCCTCTGGTTGATTCTGATGTTCACTAAAGTTTGAGAACCATTCTGTCTTCTCCAGTTGGGCTAGTATTTAGGGAAGTGAGTGGTCAGGAGAAGAAGGCAATAACCCTAAAATGCCTTTGCCAATATCTCAGAAACTTGAAGTAGAGTGTCAATGAGTTAGGCTTGTTAATAGTCAAGGTCCATTATATATATATAATATATGGTGTATGTATATCGTGTATATAAATACATCACGTATGTTTCTCGAATAAATATATTTATCAAATTTATCAAATAAGTATATCATGTATATTTATTCCTTTAAATACAGTCAGCCCTCCATATCCATAGGTTCTGCATCTGTGGAGTCAACCAACTATGGATAAAAAATATTTTTAAAAATGGATAGTTGTGTCTGTATTGAACATCTACAGACTGCCCTTGTCATTATTCCCTCAACATTACAGTGTAACAACTATTTACATAGCATTTTCATGGTATTAGGTATTATAAGTAATCCAGAGATGATTTAAAATATACGGGAGGATGAGCATGGGTTATATTCAAATGTCACATCATTTTATGTAAGAAACTTGAGCATCTATAGATTTGGATATTCGTAGGGGGTCTTAGCACCAATTCCCCAGAATGCCGAGGGACAACTGTATATATTTTTGCTTCATGTCATCTTCATCTTTGTAGATGTGGAATGCTGTTATGTTTGGCTATTTTTTAGTGAACTATAATTTTGATTATAAGGAGATAAAAATATGGAAAAACACTTGACTCCCATTTTTAGTTATGGTAAAAGTCTGGAGCTCTCCATGAAACTGGAGTGTCACCTGCCATCTGGTGGCAGCATACCCCACTGACAGGTTTCGACAGCAATAATCACAAGTCAAGGATTTCAGAAAGGTAAAGATCAAGGGGGAATCTGGGGTCTGAAGAACTTAGGGAGGGCTTCTCATCACGCCAAGTCACTACGGTTCCCTCTTGGAGAAGTGAGTGGCGTGGAGAAAAATGTGGACGTTAGAGTCAGACGGATCTGGGTTACACCTTAAGTAATTTCAGACAAGGTACTTAAACTAAGCCTCAGGTTTCTCATTTGGAAGTGGAGATGATAGCAATGATAATGCTTCCATCTCTAGATTATTGTGGGGGTCAAATGAGGGAATTGGTGAGAAACAGCTGGACGTGTTTTCAAAACTATTAAGAGCTGCCCAGATGTGAGTTGTTTATTATTTATATTTGAAACTTGGTCTTTAATTCTGGAATGTAATGTCCTCTGTTGGAGGAATTCTAGACATTAGCAAGCAGGTGGAGGAGCTATTTGGTGTTTGGGTTTGTCTTCAATTTTTTTTTAAAGGACACAGCGGAGGGAGAATGTGCCCTGAGATTACCTCAACCACAAGTTCACTCCTGTGGACTGTTTAGGAGTGAAGGAGGAATGAACAACCAACTCCATCCCCCACTGAAGAAGCAGGAAGAAGACTCAGGATCCTGGCCCGTGTCATTGTGTTGACTCTTGTCCTTGTGTTTTCTCTACCTTGGGGAAGGAAGGATAGAGAGAAAGAAAACTGGATGGAAGTCTGCCAGGACAAAGGTGGGAGTGAGGAAAAGAGAAAGGAGAAGAGGGAAGGCAAGACAGAGGGTGGGAAAGAGAATTAGTACCAGAGAGGATCAGAGTGAGAGGGAAGGGGCACTTGGAAGAAACCAGGTTAAAAGAAGGGTCAAATAGAGGGAGGAAACTAGAACATATGCCCTGCTGCTGTTGCCTTAGTCAGTTCTAGGCCTTTCCAACTGGCAGCACTTTCTGTGAGTCGGATTTTTGCGACTGAAACACTTCTTTCTTCGGGGACCTTGTGCTTTTGTACATGTGAAGTGTTTGGATCCAATACGCTTAGTGAAAGAGAAGAGTCAGACATTGCTGGAAAAAGAGACCAGATGTCTTTGAAATCATCTAAATTGTCTCTATTTTTAAAAAAGTTACTCTTTCCATTGCTGCCAGATCTGAAAGTCCAATTTGCCAGGATAATATATCCGGTGTGGATAAAGATTTCCAAACTTGAAGTGTTTGTTGCTTAGCAACCCAGAGGCATGAAGGGCTCGGCCATTCAACCTTTTGGGGAGACTAAGTTTTCGTCTGCAATGGGCAATGGGCTGAGGAATCACTTGGGGCCACTCAGGCCTTGGGCCCCACACTGTGGGGCACCTCTGTCCCTCTCACTCCAGATTTCTTCCCAGGTACTTGAGGCCAATAAAATCTAAACAGAGAGAGAAAGGGAAGCAGGAGGAGATGCAGAGAGAAAGGGAACAACTGAAAGAGAAAGGTCCCAGGGCCAGAAGGAATTGAAGAGAAAAAAAAAAAGTGTGCCTGTGACTTGATATTTGGCCTTCAGCATAGATGCAAATAGCTACTTCTCAAGTGGTTTTGAATAAAGCTATTTTTGATCTTTAAAAATGCGTAGAACACATGGACACAGGAAGGGGAACATCACACACCAGGGACTGTTTTGGGGTGGGGGAAGGGGGGAGGGATAGCATTACGAGGTATACCTAATGCTAAATGACCAGTTAATGGGTGCAGCACACCAACATGGCACCTATATACATGTGTAACAAACCTGCACATTGTGCACATGTACTCTAAAACTTAAAGTATAACAATAATAAAATAAAATAAAATAAATAAAAAAATTTAAAAAGGCATAAATATTTTAAAACTATGTACATTATTATTATTGCTATATTCCCTGTTATTGTTTAGGAAGCATATTTTTAGTCACTACATGGTGGTTTGAGCATTCCCCCCTTCATTGATCCAGTATCCAATCAAAAGTTTGAGGTCTCAAGTTTCAGTGAGGACTTGTCCATCCACTCATCTGTATTCTGCTGGGGATTGGGGAAACAAGCAGTGGGCATTATAGTTCTTTTCCTTATATCCATTCCCCCTTCTTTCTATAATTACTCTGATTTTTGGTTCAGTTTCCATCTTCCTGTCTCGACATAGTTCTTGCACTGGCAAAAAGGTGACTCTATATCTAGGACTTGTGATTCAGACCAGGGAGTGTGCATAATCTCTCTTCTGGCCATCATTATTGGTTCAGGGATGGGCCATGACCCAATTCTGGCTGTTGAACTACAAGAAAAGAAATTTGCTGGGGGTTTCTGGGAGAGCTTTTTCTAACTCATCTGGGGAAATATCTGGGTGTGGTCCTATTTTGTTCTCCTTGGATACCTGCTCACATTTTGGAACTATGAGAGAGGGAGAGCTTTAGAGAGAAACTGAATATATGATGGGCAGGGTGAAAAGAGAGGAAACAAATAAATGAACAGACAAACAAATTTTAGATGACATGGTTAGGCAACTGAATTGAACTACTCCTGAATTCCAGCTTTGTCTTGGATCTCCAGTTATAGAACCAATAATTTTTCTTCACTGTGTAAGCTAGTTTGGATTTGATTTTCTGTTACTTAGAATCAAACATTTCTTACTGATACAATAACATTTACTGACCACCTACTGTATGCCTGGCATTCTATAAAATGCTTTTCTGTACATTATTCTCACCTAATCCTCATGGTAAACTGGCAGGGAAGGCATAACATACTCATTATTCAGTTGAAGAAAACTTCAGAAAGGACCAAAACAGAAGTGGTTTGTGGCAGAGCTGGGCTTTTAATTCAGAGCAGTCTGACTGCCGAGCTCAGTACCCATACTCGGACTCTCAGCTGACAGCAGCAGAGATCTGCTCTGAGCAGAGGCGGGAGGGAGAACTGAAGTCTGACGGCAAATCTGAGCTCTCAGCTGACTAGATTGTCAAAGGTCAAAGTGAGAGTGCTATGTAGAATCTGCGGTAAGTTTAGATGAACCGGCTTGTTCAGGGTCCTCATGTGGAAGGTGTGCTCTGACATTACATGGCCCCTCTATAACCAGGCCACAGCTTGCTTTAAAGACCTAGCACCCTGGATGCCATGAGAAATAACCACGTAACAATAATTTCTCAGTCATAAAAACATATGCAAAGGCTTGTGAAATTTCATTTTATTTAACCCATATTTCCTGATTTAATGTCTTTCCTTCAATCTTCCCCTTCCAAGTTAAGACAAATCAGCAAACTCCTGGAATGACAAGACCACTGGTACACAATGATACTAGTTAATGTTCATTGAGTATTTAATGTTCATTGACTCTGTGCTAGGCACTCTTCTAAATGCCTTCCATATGCAGTAGCTCACATATTATGAGGAAGTGTGTTGTTACTCTCCTATTACAAATGTGGACACCAAGGCTCAGAGAGGTACAATACCTTGCCCAAGGTCACATAGCTAGATCTTACACTCCTACTATGATGCTATATTGGCTTTCCATGTAGACAGAATGAACAAAGCCTCCTGCCAAGGTCCTTGGCAAACAGAATATAGTAAGTTTAGTGATAGATAGAGCATGCCAGACTCTAAGTGCCAGAATCACATCATTCATGGAAATGAACTGAGTGTGGCTATGAAATTATGAGATTGATTTTATTTTTTAAAAAACCACAACACCCCTTGTCATGCATATTACAGTCATACTTTCAAAAGTTATCCTCTACCTCATAACCTCATTTCTGGAACTAAAAAAATGGAAAAGACTATATTAAAATTATTGAAAAAAAAACAATGAGAAGAGACTAGCCCTGCTAGACATTAAATATACTATAGAGCAGTAATAATTAAAATAGCATAATTCTGTGAAAAAAAATAGATGAATAGATCAGCAGAAAATACCATGCTATTATTTGGTATATAATAGAAGTAATATCTCATTTGTGGAGAGATGGGCAAAAGACGGTACCTGAAAACATATTAATTTGGATTTTTTCTTCCTAACTTACACCATTAAATTCTGAATTAATTAAAAATAAAATGTAAAAACTGAGGCCACAAAAATATCTAAAGGGAAATTTATGATCACGATTAGGGAAGGTTTTCCTAAATATTGCATCGGCAGCTGAAACCATAAAAAATGTATAATTTTACTATATAAAAATGAAATATTTCTGTATGGCAAATACACTATAGAATGTGTGAAAGACAAAGGGTTCTTAGCCTTCATACTTAAAGGACTTTAAATGCTTTTTATCAGTAAGATAAAAAAAAAGAAACATAGCAATATAAAACAAAAGTCAAAATGTCAGGCCACCTTCATAAACTGTTAATGAAAGTATAAATTTGCACATGATGAAATGTGCAAATACATTTCAAATACACTTCACATTTGCCACAATGTGGCAAAACACATCAATGATCTTAAACATTTGACCCAGCAATTTCCCTTCCAAAAATTTATCTTAAGAGAATGATTAGACAAATAGGCAAAGGCATTTGTGCAAAGGATGATCATCACAACGTTATTCATGACAATTTTAAAAATTGAAATGAAGCTAAATGTTTGAAGAGAGAATAGGTTAAATAAATGATGGTATCTATCCATTCAAAGAACATGTAACAGGATTAATAAGGATGATATAGACATAGATTTGCTGACATCAAAAATATATTCTTGACTGTTGTTAAGTGAGAAAGAAGGTTACCAATATGTATAAAAATATTATCATATTTGGTACAGATATAACCCTCTTCTTCTATGTATCAAAATGCCTGACAAGCTATTCATCTAAAAAATAATCATACATATATACATATTATGTACATATAATTTTTAAAAAATAAATGTACATTTATATATCCAAATATAGAAACTTAAATGCATCAACAATTTATTTTGTATGTATCAAATATTACATTTTAAAAAACTGTGAAGACATGCCTATAAATCACACGACAATTTTTTTTTTCTTTTTCTCACCTGAGTCGCTGATTGGCCCATTTGTTTGCAAGGAAGAGTATGGCCTTCAGAACCACACTGATCTGGGTTGAAATCTCAATTATTTTGATATACCAACAGAAATATTATAGGCACTTCTCTTAACCTCCCTAAGACTCAGTTTTCTCACCTGCAAAATGACAAAGTATTCACCTTATGTAGTTATTATGTAGACTCCAGTAAAATGATAAACCACTACTCGGTGATTGGCACACAGAACAGTCCCAATAAATTGCAATAAACATTAATATTATTCTTCTTTAATACTCAGCTCAAATACCTCTCTGGATGTTGTACCAACTATCCCCAGACAGTGGGTTCTTTAATGACAGAGTTTTCTCATAGCTTTTTTTTTTTTTTGAGACAGAGTCTCACTCTGTTGCCCAGGCTGGAGTGCAGTGGCATGATCTTGGCTCACTGCAACCTCCGCCTTCTGAGTTCAAGTGATTCTCCTGCATCAGCCTCCTGAGTAGCTGAGATTAAAGGTGCCTGCCACCACGCCCAGCTAATTTTTTTTTTTTTTTTGTATTTTTAGTAGAGACAGGGCGTCACCATCTTGGCCAGGCTGGTCTTGAATTCCTGACCTCGTGATCCACTCGCCTCGGCCTCCCAAAGTGTTGGGATTACAGGCATGAGCCACTGTGCCCAGCCTCTCATAGCTTTTTAAGGATATCTGTTACTTCTCACTCTGTTTTTACCCATTAGATGTGAGTTCCCAGAAGCCAGGGATCAGGCTTACCCATCTCTGTGTCCTAAGTACCTGCCTCAGTGTGTTGCACATAGTAGGCTTATGCTAAACGTTGAATGAATAAAAAAATGAATAAATAGCAATTATAATCCATGACAACAATGTTTAAAAAAGTAAACATTTCCTTAAGGGAATAACTGGTGACATACACTCACCATGGTGCTTTTAAAAAAAATTACCTGCACATTATTTTGCAGGTAATTTCTCATTTTTTGATCATATAAAATTCTTTATAAAATTTCTCATTTTATAAAGAAGATAGTGTGTTATAACAACAGCAGTAACAAATATTTATTGGGCACTTACTATAATTGCACTTAATCCTCTCAAAAGACAGATGATGAGGAAAGTCACTTGTCTCCAGTATCTAAAAATGGCAGAGCCAGAATTTGAACTCCAGTCTTTCTGACAGATTCAGGACCCTATGCTTTTAACCGGGACCCTCTCCAGGATGGCATTTTAAGGACTTCATTGGGAAGCGTGATGAAAGCTCTGTAGCAGCTAAACCACTGGGCCTCAACAGTACTCTAGAGAAGCCTATGGTAGAGGAGGGCGGTTTTGAGATGGGAGGCAAGAAGAATGGAATGGAGGAGGGAGATGATAGAGAGAAACAAGAGGGGTGCTAGACAGAGTGAACAAAACCTCCCTTGACCACCTGGGTCTGCCATTTGGGGATAAGGGCAGCATTTTTACACTTTAGGCAAGATTGTGAAGCAGTTGCTATTTGTAGCACAATCGGGGCAATGGGGAAGACCCTGTGTTCCTATGCTCTATCTGGAACATGTGGTGGAACCCAGAATGATACCTAATTTGCGAATTAATTTAAATGTAACACTTTTTATGGTATGCAAATGAGATTTGTTTGTTTTGCAGTGTAAAAAGATCAACCTTTATTGAAATAATATCATTGATTTATTGTATTGCATTAAATCAATTCGACTGTCCAGGAAAATATTGGCAGTAGGAAGATCTTTCACCTCCCTCCCCATAAGCCCTCACCTCCCCCCAGCCCTCACCCCCAAGCCTTCTCTTGGTGTTCTGTTTCTGCTAATCCTTGCTAAGAAGTAACTGGTGAGCAAGAGGTTAGCTGATGGGGTCTCAAGGTATGACCTTTCCCAGGAGTATTTGCATGTTAATAGAAGATACTGGGAACCAGGAGCAGCCTCCAGGTCTCAAATGAAAGAAGTCCTGAAGGTGGATGGGAGGGGTAGGCATGGACCCCAGGGGCCCTGCTATGTAGGCCTCCTTGATTCTGCCTGTGTGGATGGCTGCTGGTCTGGGCTTCTCTCCAGCTGCTTTTACAAAGAAGTGGTTTGGAGAAGAACAAAGCGATTGTATTTATCCCCAGGCAGGGACTCCATTGCCAGGGCCCTGTGTACAATGCCCAGCTCAGAGCCTGGACCCAGCAGGTCTTGCTAAATGGTTATTCGTCAAATGAATGAAGAAAGTCCTTCCTCTCTGCCCCCTACCACTCTCTCCCGACACCTTTAGCCCTTTGCTCCATGAGCCCTTTAAGCCCAGGAGACCAGGCCCAAGACCTGGGCAACTTCTTCCTAATGATAAGAACATCGCCAAAAAGAAATTTCTACCATTTACATTTTATTATTTTTCCTCCTTATAACCAGAAAACCTCAAAACTTGTGCTGAATTGCATGACCTCACTGACCATGTTTCATGTTCCTTGTTGAACTGTGGTTAAGGCAATCTCCTTCTTAGCTACAGCGAAACTGCAGAAAATTAAATCCCTTCTTGGACATGTGCTCTTGCACACGCACATTTCAGGATTCTAAGGAAGAAAAGAGGGTGGGGGCCCGAGTGGGAGCAATAAGGACAAGACTACTTTTCTGTTTGGCTGAATTCATCAAAAATGTCTAAACCCCATACCGAACATTCATCACTAATTAAATCCTAGCACCATAATTCAGAGAAAACAATTACAGCATTTAGAATTTTTAAAGGAACTGTTATTGCTGCCTTGGCCCTTTTAAAAATTATGCTCCCCAAAGGACAAAATGTGATCCATTAATATGTATGTATTATTACTTTTTTTGTAACGGGAAGACTGCTGATGCCTGTGAATATGGAAGCATTTATCGGTTGCCGACAGCCGCTTAGTTGACTTGCAGTTTTAAGTGCAGTATTTTCTAGAATCTAAAAGGCTATAACATTAATTACCTTTTTGCCTTCAGCTGGTGGCCTGCTAGTTTCTGTCCTGTGTTCTCTGTCTTGGTCACACTGGAAACTGGTTAGTGAGTGAAGGGGTTGGTCAGACCTAGGAGGGGTCAAAACCATTATTGAAAAGATCACACAATAATTCATTCTGTTTAGGGCAATTTCTCCCACTTACCTTTGGTGCCCAGGAATAAGTCCTTGATTTTCATTTTTCAGTTGAGGCCCCCTTGTGTGCTGTGTCCTGTGTTAGTTGCTGAGTGCAAGGCATCCTAAATTTCAAAGTCATATCTGTGACTCCTCCACATGAGTGTCCCCAGCTAAACGGGGTTCTGATTTGTTTTCCTCTTCCATTTTATCCTTCTGATCCACAGGCTTCTTTGTCTTGACAAAGTAACCGAGAGATGAGTTATCTGAGTCTGGCACCAAGGACCACAACTGGCCTTTATACATTAAGATGTATTGTGTGCTTGACCCGTGTGTGTGTGTGTGTGAGATACGCATGCATGTGTGTGTGCTTGAGTGTGTGCACACACATAGGTGTGTGCCTGTCTGTGTGTTTATACATATATAAAAGCACAACTCAGAAATTTCTGTTCTGCTCTCTGATCAGTCTATTGTCACATGCATTTGGCATTCATTATCCATGAGCCTCCGGCGCCTCTGGTCCTGTGCCCTGGCTAACAGTGATTTGGTTTATAGAGATCATATGGCAAGGAAACAGACCTTGAAAGACAGAGCTCTGAGAAGCACATTTGATGAATTTCCTATGATTTGAGTTTGGGTTTATTCTTCCCTGTGGCGGGGCAGGCACCCCAGAGCACACACAGCCAGGCCCAGCCGAGAAGTGGAGGCTATGACAATAAGCACACTGTTTTTTTCTTCACACGTCTCGGGTTGCATTTCCTATCTGGGAAAAAAGAAAAGGGAGCCTTGTAAAGGATCCAGAATCTGGGCAGGAAACCACACAGAGTGAAGGTTGCCATTGTCATTAGCAATTAATGTAACCACCAGGGCTGGAAGGAGAGAGCTCTGCCAAGGCATTGGGTGAGGGGAGGGGGGCATGGGCTGCTGGCGGGGGTTGGGGCTGCTCGCCCTTCCTTCACCAGCCGTGGTTGTTAGGAGAGCAGGACACCTCCCCAGGCACTCCAGAGAGAGACCAGTACTGGTTTTTTATTTTAAAACAAGGTGCCCAGGACTTGATAAGTTATTAAATGTCTCTGCCACCCATTTTGACTTTCTATGGCTCCATGTCCAATTCCTTAGTCCCCTTGGGAAGTGATTTTTTCTAAGTGAGTCTGTTGAGATTCATTGATTTAACAGTACTGTATTTATTGAGTGCCTTTTATGTGCCAAGTGCTTGGGGTGCTAGGCATAATGCTAATGCTAATCTAGACCATATGTCGAGTGTGTGTGTACCAGGCATGGGGTTATGTGCCTTTCATTCATTACCTCATTTAGGAATCATTACAACTCTATGAACTGGGTTTTCCTTTCACCCCATTTTATAGATGGCATAGTTGAGACCCAGGGAGCTTAATTAATTTTGCTTCAGGTCTTAAAACCAATACAAGGGCTAGTTGGGATTTGAACCCCAACAATTTGAAGAGACATATGTCTCTTTGAACGTATGCTTCTCACCCTAGTTTATTCCCTCAAGAAACCCACAGTCTAGGGAGGATTTAGGCAAGTCAATCAGTGATTAAATGCCACAATGATGTAGGCTATGATGAGAGTAAGCATAGGACCTCTGGAAGTCCAAAGAAGAGACACCTAGTCTAGCCTGAGGAGGTACTCATGGAAGGCTTCCTGGAGGAGGTGAGTCTGATGTTCCCCTTGTCCTCACTCATGTCTCAGTGGTATATGAGTTTATTTTGGCCAAACGAATCGGTCTGGAAGGAAACATTAATATCTTAGTCTGTCTGCACCACTCACTATATAGGTGTGGGTGTGTTCCACAGATCTGTCCAGAAAGGTTTGCTTCTTATGTCATACTAAATGAAGTCCCAACTGTGTTGAGAAGAGCTGGGACTGCCAGCATTTCTTTTATACTTTAGATGAATTCAAATCCCTCTCTTGTTCTTCCTTCCCCCTCCCTGCTTTGTCTCTCTTCTTCTTCATCTCTTCCCTCTCCACCCTCAAACTCTTTCTCTTTCTTTCTGGTAGTTTTAAAAATGCCTCTTTTTATTAATGTGACCAAAATGTCATCAAGTAGTTTAATGCTCTTTAATGTCCTTGTATCGTTTACGTTTTGCGAACAGTGTGGAAATGAATCCCATCTGTGGGTTCAAGAACATCAAAAAAGTTGGACAGGCTATTTAGACGTGCTACTTCACATTGCATTAGTATGTACAATGTCAGGGTGCTGAGCCAAGCACAGCCTGTCCAGGCCTCTGCCCAACCCTTCCCCAGGCCTGGGAGTGACAGATCACTTACCTCGGGAGCTCAGAGTCAACTGTGGATACCGGAGTCTGGAAGCCTGCCCAGAGGCCCCAGGAAAAGTGTGAAGCCTAAATAAAAAATTAGAAATGATTCAGGAAAATCTCTCTGTCTGTTTTTGGTGCAAACATGCCCCAACAATGGCTTTTTTATCACTTGGGTGAGAGGCTGGTTATATTGCTGTCTAACTTCTTCTAAAATAATAGCCAGCCTACCTCTCTCTGTCTGTCTGTCTTCCTCTCTCTCTGTCCCCTCCCCACCACATTACCCAGGAACAGAAGCTCCGGGGTTAAAATTAGTTGCCAATTTGTAAGGAGACAGCTATAAGCCAAAAATCACTGGAGAATATCAAGTTCAGGGCCAGCAGAGCTCATAAAAGAGGTGCTCTCCGAAGAATCCTGAGAAGGTCTCAAAACCCAAATCAGCAGGGCTGTGATTTCAGGATGACCCTTTTGCTGTGGCATCCTGGTGAAGGGTGCTGACACTGGAGTCACCCTACCTGAGTTTGAATTCTGGATCCTCCACTTTCTAGAAGTATGGTCTTGAGCAACATCAAACCCCTGTGCCTCACTTTTCTTACCTGCAACATGGGGATACTAATTCTATGAACCTAATTAAATGAACTACTGAATGTGAAGTGTATAGACTCATGTTCAGCCATCATAAGCACTCAATAAATGCTAAGGGTGAGCTGTTATTGGGCTTACTTTGTTGCCCTGCTTTTGCCACCCAGCCCCACCTACACTGTGCCTCTTTGGGTTAAGGCTTCCAGGTGGTGAGCCCCTTCTCCCCCCTCAGCTGAGCTCTCAGCCTGAGTACTTACCTTACAAGGACCTGCAAGGACGGAGGCCAGAAGGAGGGGGAGGGGACCTTGACTCCCAAATATCCTGGCTTTTGTCCAGGTCTTGGGAAACCCCTTATTCTAATGCATTCCCTGGAAAGAGGTGACTTATTGTTTCAGACAAAACAAAACAAAAGAAAACACCAAAAAAACAAACAAACAAAAAACACAAAAACTTCTATCCTTCCCCAGACATGGGGAACTGCAAGAGTGGATTTTTAATTGTTAATCATTACAGTTGAATGAACAATAATCCATCTCTATGAAGGCCCTCAATCCTTTGTCAACCCCGTTATCCCCTGTTTTGTACTTGTTCATATGAATATCCTTTAATTCTAAATATAAATATAAGCAAATAACTTCTAATTGTTATTTCACAATTTTATAGACAAGGTCATTCTGTTTAAACTCCTAAATTAAACAAACAAACAAAAACATTCTGTTAATGCAGTTACCAGGAGGATGATTCGTTTCTAAGTTCTTTGTGGGGTGTGGAGAGAACCTATTGGCTATTTATGCTCAGACAATTGGGAGAACGCCAATGGGGAGTTATATCTGGAGCTCCCTGGAGACTTGTAAGTGCAGCTAATAATGCAGCCACTGCACTGAGTCTTTATACCCAGGCTGGCGGGAAGGACACTGGATTTTAGACTGGCAGATGTGCCTCTAATATCTGACTGGGTTAAATGCTAGAGCCTTCCTTGACCCCTTTACTTTCCATTTTAACTCTCCTAAGACTGTGGTTGGCTGGTGGTACAGTTATGATGGCTAAGAGCATAGACTCAGGAGCCAAACTACATGGGTTTAAATCCTGGCTCTGTCAATTGCTTACCCTGGATAAGTCACCCAACTTCCAAGGCTCATAATAGTATCTGTCTCAAAGGATTATTGTAAGCATGAGTTGAGTTAATATGTGTTAGACACCCAGTCTAGTGTCTGACACATAGCAAATGCTCTCGGTAAATATATCAGCTATTATTATCTCTTCAAGTATTTAATCTCTCTCTTTAGTACTACACTCACTGAGAGTTCTCTGAGGCAAGGACCTGTTTCTACTGCCATAGTCCACCACTGAGCACAGCGCCTGGGACCTGGAAGAATCTCATTACTATTTGTTGAATTGTGTTGAAGTGATGCTAAAAAAAAAAAAAAAAAGCGGGGCGGGGGTGGGGGCGATGTAAAATTGTGTTGTAAACCACCATGCAAGAAATTTTTATTATTAGCTCTGGAAAGAGTTTATTGGATAAAATATCTCCAGGGCTCTCAGAATCGCTGCTGTTGTTGAATATAACAAAATTTTGATCAACAGTTGACTAGTCTGTTTCTAAATCACCTCTGTTGCCAGTCTTCTCTGTGGTTAGTTCTTTTCTTCTTGGTTTGGCTGAGTGGTTTGCTAATCTATTCAACTGAACAATTTTTACTGAGTGTCCCTTGCAGGGTGACTCCAGGTTAAGAGTCCATTCATCCATCCATCCATCTAAACATCCAAGCAATCTTAAATCCTCTGCAGAAGGTAGCAGAGTGAGACTCATTCCCTGCCTTTTGCAGCCTTATAGTCTAGTAGGGGAAGCAGATGTATGAACCTTGATTCAGTGCGGTCCTTCCTTGGGATTTTACATATGTGGCTGAGAGATACAAGTGAATGTAAACCCAGACATCTCTGGAGGCTGTGCCCAGTCTCTCCATGCTGCCTGCAGGAAGATCATCTGATATAGCAGAGGATGAGGCCAACCCACAGAGTGAAATAGAAGGGGAGAGAGCGAGAGCTTTGCAGGTTCTTTGTTATTGCAGCAAAGCTAGCCTCTCTTAACTAATATAAGCTCCATCTTCTCTAAAATTCTTCATAATGCCACATGCCATCGCCTGAAATTCCCCGCTTTGGAATGCTTGGGAAATGAGTTAAGGGATTCCAAACCCATGGAATCTGCAGGAATCTTAAGCAGGGTTCTGTTTGTATCTGTCTTGTTGTTGACATCCTGGTCCCTAATGAGGTCATTTGAACATCTGTACCATATCTGCCAAAAGCCAGTTAACTGGAAATGACATTAGCCACTGTTAGCAGAGTGTCTTTTCCCCTTTCTCCCTTGGATCTGTGCTTTGGGGACACATCGACATAGCTCAGAGGTTCTTAGGGCTCATACATCAAAGGGAGGGATATAGTCACCAGCAGGCCCCTGTCAAAACATTCGACATTTTAGCTTGCTGCCTCCCAACCTTTATGACATTGAAGACCCCTTTTCATTAAAAATAAAAGGTTTTTGAAAGATCAAGTCTTCAAACATAAAGCACTGATTAAGTACCTATTTACCCATTTCCTATTAATCAATCTTCATATATAATACTGATCGGACAACACTAGCAATGGGAAATTGATATCATTTCAGACCAAAGAAATTTCTGTTAGACTAGATGGTCTAAACTATGGTAAAAGAATGGTTTCCTTAAGTTTTTTATTTTATGCTTGATTTGTTTTCAAAAATTAGCAATTATTGTTGGACTTTTTACATGAATAAAATAGCCCAGGGATTTCTGCCTTTGAACATGTTAAAAATCTGAGATCTAAAACTGCCTTATATTCTACCATTATTGTTCATTATTGTTCATTTTAGTTAATTAGTGCCTTTAGCTAACTGGGCACAGGGGCCTGAGGTACAAGACAGTTTGAACACTCACTGTGTGCCAAGTCTGGGCCAGGAGCTTTATGGTCTTAATGTCTTTTATTCATCCCAAGCCCTGTGGTAGATACAGCAGGACCCAGCAGGACTGAGCTTTGAGATTCTTATGGTAGCTCTTAACTCCTGGGAATGAGGTGCCAAGGGAAGCTAAGAGCTGTCAAAACAACCATGGTGGCCTCAAGAAGAGCATAGTTCCCACCTTGACCAGAGTTTATACTCAGACGGAGCCAGGGAGTAGCTGCTCTGAAAGGAAAGGCCTGGTCTCCGTTTCTAGACTGTGTGTGTGTGTGTATGTGTGTGTGTGCATGTGTTTGCACTGAGGGGTTGGCTTCCTCATAACACTGCTTTCCTAGAGGTTTTCATTATTTCCATCAACACAAGTAACTAGGAAACTATGCTGTGACTTAATGGAAATTAATGTTGGGAAGGACCATAAATCATCACTTCAGAGATGAGGAAACTGCAACACAGAGGAACCTTGAACTGCTAGAGATTGCACATCAAGGAGGGGAAAGTCAACATTTCTCTCAGAGCTTCTGGTTCCAAAGTCCATGTTCTTACAACTTCATAGAACAGCAGGGCTAGCTGGGCTCATAAAAACAATATAGTCCAATTTCCTCATTGTGCAGGTGGGGACGCTGAGGCTCAGAGAGGGGGTGTTTTTGCCTAGGTTTATGATTAATTAGTAAAAAATATCAGGGATTAAAGCCAGGTCTCCTAACTTAGACTTCACTGTACCTTTAAGATTTGAATGACCACTGGAAATAAATGGATACTTAGAGATCCATCCATCCATCCATCCATTCATCCATCCATCCATCTAAACATCCAAGCAATCTTAAATCCTCGTTAGAAATGAGGATATCTTACCCAGAGGCCTCCTACAGCCATATCCCATTGACTAGAATTGCCCCCCATGCTGAAGCCTAAGCCATTCATTGGTGGAGGCATGGGACTTACCTCTCTCCCAATCTTCACACTCCTTTCTCCCACTGCTGCCTATCTAACATCTCCAACTGCATGTCTATCAAGCACCTCGAACTGAGGACCCATCAGTCCCAGCCCTAGATCCCTTCCCAGCCAGAAGTGCTCCTCTTGCAGTGCTCTTTATCTCAGTTAACAGCACTCATATTTACTTGGTAGTGCTATCTCAAAACTTTGATGTTATCCTTCACTCTTTTGTTTCTCACTCTATCCACCAAATTCATCAGCAGATCCTTTTGCTTCAACCTTCAAAATCGTTCCCAATTCCAATCAGTTATCACTACTTCTCCAGCTACCACCTGGTACTCCACGCAGCCTGGTCACCTGCTTCTGTTCTTGCCTCGCCTTAGTCTGCTTTCTGCACAGTGACCATGGGAATCTTCTGAAATTACAAATTATGGAAGAGCCCAGTGATTTCCCATCATTTAGAGCAAAATCCAAAGCCATTTCTATGACCCAGCCTCTGTAACATTCCAGCCGCATTGGCTTTCTGGCTGTTCCTCGATGTGCAGGTTTATTCTTACCCTGAGGCCTTTGCACCTTCTGTTGCCTGTGACTGGAACATTTTTCCCCTCCAGAGTCACAGGCTGGTGCCCTCCCTTCATTCATTCATGCCTCAGCTCAAATATCACCTCCCCTCATACCCGTATCTAAAACAGCAAGCCTATTTTTCTCTATACCTTTACCTGGCATTATTTCTCTTCATAACATTTACTGTTTGGGCTGACATTGCAAATTTATTATATAATATATAACTGTGTGTTTACTAAGACTTCATGAAGACAAAGACTTTTTTAAATGATTTTATCTTTAGTGCCTAAACAATGTCCACTACAAAATAGGTGCTCAATTGTGTTTGTTGAATGAATGAATGAATGAATCAATGAATGACTTAGAACAATGACAATTTATCCCTTGAGGATGTGAATAGGCCAATCCCTTCTAGAGGAGAGTGCATATGTGAAAAAAAATTGGGTTCTATTAGCTCAGGAGGAACGGAAAGTGGGTGTCGGCCGATGACCAATAGTGTATACTACGTCGAGCTTGTCCAGTTTCTATGATTACAGTCACCAAACAGTTTTGGGTAAACTCAGAATGTCCCACTTGGTTTTGTTGTGGAAAAGCAGCCAGCAGGAGGGTGCATACTGGTTCTCTGGGACTTGGCCAGGGTGGGAACACAGGGTGTCTACTCTCCAGGCCTATAGCAAGGCCAAGAAATGAATTGTGACTTCCTGGGGAAGCAGGAACTCAGAGCTGGGCTCCATTTGTTATCTCCCCTGGTGACAGGCTGGTCCCCAATGATGTCATCTGAGCATCTGCAGGCACCTCTTCCAGGAGCCCACTAGCTGGAAATGACATCAGCTACCAGCAAAATGACTTGGGCGCCCAGCAGACACGTCCCGCTGATCCCCTGTCTGGAGCTCATCTCCCTGCCTACCTGGAAGTCTTCTGGCTGGCACTTTGGCAAACAAAGAGGCATTTGAGAGGGAATTAAGTTGACTTTAAAAGATAGCCTCAAAGTGTTTCCCAACACATCAACGCTTACATTGAATTATAGGTGCTAATAAAGCTGTCAGAGCCTTGGCTTGAGAACCAAACTCAAGCTAAAGGATCCCTGGGCAATGATGAGAATTCATCTGGCCCTGGAAAGTTGGTCCCTGGCCCAGCTGGAGGCTCATACACACACTGCATGGCCAGGAAACAGCTGGAATAAACTACTCCAACTGCAGTGCAGATTGGCTGAAAGGGCTTGCCGTAGTCTTAAAGCAGGAGGCAGTCTTGCAGATATCTTCATATTTCATGGTGTTCTGGGACTGCCCTGATCCTTTCCTTTCTAAAATATGCCCAGAGTGGCCATTAAACCTGTGTGACTACCAGAATTGTAAGAAAGAGGAGCAGTATTTGGAGATTAGGGAAAAGGAGACATCACAGAGCGCTCTGCCTGGGACATGCCCAAGATCAGGACCTTCATGTCTGAGCTTCTGTTTCAAAGACACAGGAGACACACAGATAGACCCAGAACTCACATGGAGCTCTACATTTCTGGAAACTTTTTATATGCTAGGCCCTATACTAAGTTCTTTACATTTGTGATCTTTTGAAAGAATTCAACAGTCCTATGAGAAATTATATTTATTTATTCATTTCCACAAATATTTGAGAACAATAATACTCCAGGCCCTGGTCTAGATTCTTGGGTTACAGTGAAGAGCAAGACAGACACATACTGTACCCTGTCCCTTGGATCTGGTTGCATGAGCAACAGTCATTGACAGTGAATTGCAATGTTGTTAGTACTAAGAAGGAGAAGTCTGGGCCGGGGGTGGTGGCTCACGCCTGTAATCACAGCACTTTGGGAAGCTGAGGTGGGTGGATCACCTGAGGTCAGGAGTTCAAGACCAGCCTGGCCAACATGGTGAAACCCTGTCTCTTACTAATAATACAAAAATTAGCTGGGTGTCATGACGCATGCCTGCAATCCCAGCTACTTGGGAGGCTGAGGCAGGAGAATCACCTGAACCCAGGTGGTGGAGGTTGCAGTGAGCCGAGATCGCGCCATTGCACTCTAGCCTGGGCGACAAGAGCAAAACTCTGTCTCCAAAAGAATTAAAAAAAAAAAAAAAAAAGAAGAAGAAGAAGGAGAAGTCTGGAGTGCTATGGGAGGATGAATAGGAGAGTCCCGCTGCTCTGAGGAGGTGACATGGAAGCCAGGAGTCGAAGGGTAAGTAGGAGTTAAAGAAGGCAAAGGGTGTGGGGAAGAGCATCCCTGGCAGAAGAAACAGCCTGTGCTAATGCCTTTGTGTCAGTTTACTGTTGCTGCTTTATCCAATTACCACAAACTTGTGACTTAAAATACAAATTTATTATCTCAAGAGCTCTGGACATCGGAAGTTGAAAATCAATTTCACTGGGCTGAAGTGAAACCATTGCAGGGATGGATCCTCCTGGAGGCTCCGGAAGAGAATCTGTTCCCTGCTTCTTCCGTCTTCTGCTACCTGCTGACACTCTTAGGCTTATGGTCTCATCACTCCGATTTCTGTTTCCATAGTCATGTTACCTCTTGCCCTTCTGTAGCCCAATCTCCCTCTCATAAAGACACTTGTGATTACATTTAGGACTCAGGTGAGTAATTCAGGAAAATCTCTTCATATCAAGATCTTTAACTTTATCTCGTCTGCAAAGTCCCTTTGCCATATAAGGTAGCAGTCACAGCTTCTAGAGATTAGGATGTGAATATCTTTGGGGGCCATTATTCAGTCTACCACAGCCACAAAGTGGGAAAATACTTGCGGGATGCCTGTAGAGAGTCAGCATAATATAGTGATTAAACATGTGGGCTCTGGGTGCCAACACCTAGATTTGCAACCTGGCTGAAGTGCTTCTTTGCTGTATGACTTTGAGCAATTTTCTGCACCTCAATTTTTCCATCTATAAAGTGGGGATAATAATAGAACCTACCTTATATGAGCATCATAAGGATTATTTCAAGTAAAATACTTAGAACAATGCCTGGCATGTTGTATGTGCTCAATACATGTTAGTTTTTGATATTATTAACTATTTGTCAATAAACTGAGAGGAGCAAGGAGAAGAGAATCTAGGAGACTAGAACAGCAAGTGAGATTTGATTTTAGATGATGCAGAGATTTGAAGTCTATTATATGAATTTGGATCATCATCTGAATGATGACTGAAGTCACAGAAACGTTTTAAGGGGAGTGAGCGACATAACCTGATTTGCTTTTAAAATGGTCAGTTTGGTTGCATGGTGGATAATTAGTTGAGACCAATCAAGAGGCTCTTGCTATGGTCAAGTGAGAGATAATGGTGGCTATTCACATTTATTGAAGAAGGAGCTGAGGCTCAGAGAAATGAAGTCACTCATTTAAGTGGCTTTATCAAGTTTAAGCTTTAACCATTAAGGTCACTGAGTTAGCAAAAAGTGGAAGTTATCAACCAGGGTTGGGATTCGAAACCAAGAGGGTTTGATTCTGAAGTCTATGCTCTTCATTGCACTGCATGGCCACTGTTACCATAGCGAAGTGAGTGAAAGACCTGTTACTCCCCAGACACACCGGGAGAAGCTGCTTTTAGGACCTGATAGGAGGGCCTTTGAGGGAAAGCCTTTACTTTCCTTGTCTTTCCTCCAACTCATCTTCTCTCCCATTGACAGAGAAATGTTTCTTCAACGCAGTAAACTGGCATTTCTGTTTAATGAATCTTCTACTCTGCTCTCAAATTTACCCTTCACCTTGTTCTCCCAGGTTAGGCTTCCTTGGTCATTGACTGCTAAGGCTTCTTCTGAGACCATTCTCTCGGTGGCCGCAGTGCCTGGGCTGTCAGCCATGGGTAAAGTCCACAGCCCATCTGGATCAGGGACCTTATATTATACAGGATTCTTTGAGATGTGAGTGATAAATACTGAACTCAAGCTAGCTTAAGAATAAAATGCAAATAAATGTATTTTTTTTAGATTTTTAAAAAAATTTTTCCATAAGTTATTGGGGTACAGGTGGTATTTGGTTACATGAGCAAGTTCTCTAGTGATGATTTGTGAGATTTTGGTGTACCCCAAACTCGAGTGGTATACACTGCACCATATTTGTAGTCTTTTATCCCTTGCCTTCCCCTCCCACTCTTCCCCGCAAGTCTCCAAAGTCCACTGTATCATTCTTACGTAAAAGGCAAATTTATTGACAACAAAAGCTAAAATGTGCCAGGAGATATTGCCTTCAGATATGGCTGGATCTAGGTGCTCAAATGATGTTGAGAATTCACCTTGTTTTATTTCTCAGAATTATTTTTATGTTGCTGTTCTCAGGGTGGTTCATTTTATGACAAGACTTCCACTAACACTAACAGCTCCTGGCTAATCTTCCATCAGCTCAGCAAGTCCAGTAGAAGGAGCTTCTCTTCTGCTGTGGATCCAGGGAAAGTCTCAACGTGCATCTCATTGGATAGACTTGAGACACATGCTCATCTTGAAACCAATTGCTGTGGCAAAGGAAATAAAATATCTTC
Organism: Pongo pygmaeus; assembly: GCF_028885625.2. NCBI lineage: Eukaryota > Metazoa > Chordata > Mammalia > Primates > Hominidae > Pongo > Pongo pygmaeus. The sequence continues at coordinate 60,286,701 of NC_072382.2, forward strand.
ATTGGCTGGGCTAGGACCATATGTTTTCCTTGGAGCTAGATGGGGTAGGATCAGTCTAATCCAAACTGGGTCAACTGACAGTTGGGGAATAGCAACTCCCCAAGGGTGAATTTAGGTGCTGCTCACAAAGGAGGGAAATTGATGAAAAGCCCATGAAAGCTCAATAAATGTCTCCCCTTCTCACAAGTCCCATATGCTTTTCTGTCTTCCCACTTCAGTTTGTCTGGTCTCTTCCACCCTCCTCCCCTAACACTCCATTGTAGAAAGCTTCTCAGGGGCAGACTCAATAGCTTCTTCCAGGAAATCTTCCTTTATCTGGAGGACAGGCTCCCTCTCTTCCCCCTTCACCTGTAACCTTCTATCCATACCTTCCTTTGGGCTCAGGAAGCTTTGCATTATAGTCATGTGGGACGTCCCTTCCCAGCTCCCCTTACTAGGCATGGCCTACCAGAAACGAGGGCATCCACCTGGATGTTTCTTTCCTGGACCAGGCACAGAAGAGGTGATCAAATTATATTTGCAAATCAATCATTGTTCCTGATACAGTCATGAGAAAAATATTCCAAAGATATAATTAACAATAATCCTTTAGTTGATGAGTTGAAGGCGGCATCTCATTTCTCCTCATTGCTTCCTGCTTCTTTTCCTGCTCCCTCACTCCTCTCAGGCACCCCACCTTATAGAATTAGAAACTCTTAAAGCTGAGAGAGGCTGATTCAGGGAGCACCCAGTTCACAAGCAGAGCTGCACTAGTCTCTTGACAACCTGTTCAGTAGTTCTTCCATTATAATCCATTTTTCCTGTTTTTTTGAATATTTCAATTTGTCCTCCTAATGATGTTACAAATAAGCTATTATTACTCCTTTATTTTATGATGTGGAAACTGAGGCTGAGGAATATGGAATGGTCTGCCTTACTGCAGGTTTTATTTTGTAATCCTGGCTTTTATACTTCCTTCATCTGGTCTTCTTAATACATGTACATCTTTTATTTTAATCTGATTTATTTCTATGATGTTAAAAATGTTTAGGCAAGCCACCTGGAAACCATTTTGTAGGGATATGGGTTATAACCAGATGCTGATATAAAGAGTAACTCACTCAAGGACACATGGACTTGGAGCTGAAGTCTTGGCCACTCCATGGCCTGGGTTCCCTTGACTTCCTGCTGCCAGAATGTCCTCACACCATGGGGCTGAGAATGGAGGTCCGCAGAAAGAAGGCAGGAGGATAGGGTTACACTTGAAGCTAAGGAACAATATGATTCACTTCCCATCAGCCCTCAGAAGCCTTTTGCTTTCCCCACTAGACATGAGCTCATGGAATTCTATTTCCCGTTTCTTTAGATAGATTTTCCTTTTCCTGGAGTAAGGTTAAATGGAACCATCACAGGGACGCATTCATTAAGAGCAGCCATTGAATAGTAATAGAATAATTGTGCCGGCCCTGGTACCACAAAGATGATAACTAGCATTGCTCTACGAACCTACAGAGGCCACATTTACGTTTTAGGGCAGCCCTTTTGAAAACTTTGGCATAGGTCCCCAACACTGTTTTTCTTCCCGCAGCGTGATGTGAGAACAGTGTTACAGTGCGTGCCTTGTTTAAGCACAAGCCAGGCACTGTGCAGCCTGGGAGGTGGATTATGCTCCAGATGAATTCACGGAAAGCCTCGCCAGGAATGGGTTCAGTTCCTGCAGGCTCCGTGTATATATATTACAATAATGTCTGTTGCAAACAGGCTCCATGGTTATCATACCAATGTAAGGAGCAGCTGAATGTGAAGGAACAAGCACATGTTTTGACTATTCATATACTTGAACTTGACATTTTGACGTGCAAGGCCCTCTGCATTTGGTTTAGGCTTATTTTCCACTATTGACTGACATATATAAACCTTAAATCGAGAGAGCAAGTAAGTTTCATTCTATGTACCAACTCTGAGCACTTGGGAGTGGCTGCCTAGAACACTGTGTTGAGAGGAATTCTGAGGCCACATCCTAACTTAGCAGGATAAAGCTCTTGGATTGATTAGTGAGGTCTGCCATAGGCAAAGGGGAGGTGGGTGTCAGCACACACACCTGCCACCCCCTCTCTGCCCAGCATGTTAGCTTTATTGGATAGGGTACAATTTTATACCTCCCTATCCCTACCTTTCCTTATCTTCTTTCCATTTGTTAGGAATCCTTTTCTTATGAATATCTGTTAATATTCTTTATGAACCATTGCAAACTGTAGCTATTCTATAAAGCTATTAATATTATCAAGGCTGGGCATGGTGGCACATGCCTGTAATCTCAGCACTTTGGGAGGCCGAGGCAAGTAGATTGCTTGAGTTCAGGAGTTTGAGACCAGCCTGAGCAACATAGTGAAACCCTGTCTCTACAAAAAATACAAAAATTAGCCAGGCATAATGGTGCATGCCTGTAGTCCCAGCTACTCGGGAGGTTTGAGCCCAAGGCTGAGGCTGCAGTGAGCCAAGATCGCACCACAGCACTCCAGCCTAGGTGACAGAGTGAGACTCTGTCTCAAAAAAATAATAAATAAAAAATAAAGCTATTATGAAATCCTCCTAGGTGGAAATATGTTTCTTTCTTCACCATTCTTTTAGCCTTTGCTAACACTCTTAGTTAAGTACCATTTCCTAGCTTGAATTAGAGAGTTATGCATCTACGTACCTTGTGTCTCCTGGAGAATTGTAAGCTTCTTGATGGTAGAAATCATCTCTCTTTTATCTTTACATCCCTGTGGCCATTTGCTAAAAAGAAAGGCTAGATTTCAAGAGTGAGTCTTAGCTTCTTTGGTTATGTCTCCCCCTTTTACAGATGAAAAAACGATCGACTGACACAGAATTGGAGCATTGTCAAAGGTCACACTGAAAGTTAGAAATATTGGTTCTGACTCCAAAACTTGGACTCCAGGAATGTTAGAGTTGGAAGGATTCTCAGAGCCTGCTTAATCATGTTTGAGTAGCCAGGAAGCTCTGAGTGAAAGGACATCTGACCTTTGCTTGCTACTTCCTTATTTTGGGCTTTGATGTTCTAGTTTCATTGTGGTAGCTTTGTGGTAAACATGATTTTATTGTGAACCATGAAAAATTATTTTTGGAAATAAGCTGGAAGTGAATAGTGAACAAATAAATATAAACCAGCCTCCTCATTTATTCATTCATTTATCTAAGGAAAATTATTGATATTGTTCTAGGTCCTGGGGAGATAGCAGTAAACAAAACAGACAAAATACATGCCTGTATGGAGTTTAAACTCTAGAAGTATGTGTGTGTTTGGTTCTGTTTGTATTAACTCATCAAATCCTCACAAACTACATGATATAGTTAATATTATAATTATCTTCATTATTAAGAAATTAATAATGGTCCCTGATAAGAAAATTAAGGTCCAGAGACATGGAGTAATTTGCCCAATGTTGCACAGCTAAAAGTGATAGTGGCAGGCTTTGAATTCAAGTAGCTGACTCCAGCCCCTCTGCCCTGAATCACTATTGCCACATTTATGAACAGAAAACAGATACTCAGAGAGGGTAGGCTACTAAGCAAAGGCCACATAGCTCGTTTAGCGGCAGGGTTAGGATTTCTGGTTCTCAAACCAGGTTCTTTTCAGGCCACCACTCTGCCTTTCTTTTTCAAACTGCGGGAAGGAGTGGGACAGACAAAATCCATGGATCCAAGGGCTGGGTAAGATCTGAGAACACGTAATTTCTCTTGTAGGATAGACACGGGGTGTTTGTTTCTCACATTGGCGAGATGGTGGGAGGGTGGGGAACAGACTTCCAACACACCAAATATTACCCTAATTGGCTCAAAGGCCATGATTGTATCAAGTTCCAGAAATTATGAGTGAACCAGACAGGCCACCGCAGCTGGTCGGCAAATTATTGGCTCAAGTGTTGTAATTATTAAATGCAGCAGAGAGAGAGAAAGAAAGAGAGCAAGAAACTCAGACACTTAGTCCGGGATAATTGATCCAAAAATTATGGGTTCCAAGAAGGCCAACACTTGCTTAAATTTAGATTTGGACTCCACTCCTGTCACACGCACACAAATGACTACTGTTTCCTGGACACCCAGTCAGCACACACAATCAGCCCCTCAGCTCTGCCAGCCCACAGGAACAAAAGGGATTTTGATTCTGATTATTTTTAAACTTTAATGACAAATCCTTTCCTTCTCTACATTAAAAAATAAAGGCTGTGCATAGTACCATTAAGGGACTGCTCGCTGCTGTGAGATTCTCGGAGGCACTTACGTTGTTTAAATTTTAATTTCTGGGTTGAAATTTTTATTGAAAACATCACTATCTTTCTAAACAACAACAAAAAAGTTTCCTCTCTTGTCACTGTGCTAGTTTGTTCTTTTACCTGCTCTCACTTTGCCTCAGCAGGAGATCTTCCTGCTTCTCTGTGGCTGTGTGGCTCCAGGAAGCCTCACTTCATCCCTGTGATCCAAATTTGCTATTTCTGCCCTGGACAAGCAATCTTTAGTATTTTTTTTCTTTGTAAATTAGAATCTATGTTAGGGACAGGCTAAGGACATAAGCCTGCAAATTCTTGGCCACTATGGGGCAGAATTCCTCTAATGATAATGATAATGATAATGATAATGATGACATTGACAATGTTGATGATATCATGATTGTGACAGTGATGAAACCTCCATAACATTTTCTGGGCACTTCCCATGTGCCAGACCCAGTTCTGGGTACTTCATATGCATTATCTCCCTGTATTGTTCAACATCCTACAAGGAAGCTATCATTAACCCCATTTTGCAGAAGAGAAGACAGATTATGAGAGCTCTTTGCACCAGGGAAAGAGATGTAATAATTTATTGTTCTGGAATAATATTGACAGTAACACATATCACTAGAAAATCAGATGTGAAGGACTTACTGAGAGCCAAAGAGAGATGTTTTTTAATTAGGTACTGGCATAAACCAGGAAGACTTCATGACAAAGAGCATCTGAGCTAAATGTGGAAAGCAGAATAAGATTTTGACACGCACGAAAATATCTTTAGTAAAGACAAGAAAACTGGAGGTATGTTTGGGAATGGAGGAAGGTGAAGCATGGAGGCAAGTAAGGTAGGGTGTAGGGAGGCGGTGGTTAGTTTTCTTAGAGGGCCTTGGATATCAGCCTAAGGATATTAGTCTTTTCCCCATGGGCAAAGGAGTCACCCAGTGTTTTCCTCAAGGGAGTGACTACTACACTGGAATAGCAACGGAGAAAGATCACTCAAGGAAAGTGTAAACAGGAGGTTGGGGGAGGTCAACATAGGAGGCAGGGAGGTTAGAAGGGCGACTGTTAGAATAGACTCTTCTCAACTCTCCTTCTTATGTGGCCATGCTCTTCCCGGTGACCTGCCTTGCATCCAGCCCTCCACTTAGGACTCCCAGGTGGTCCCACTGGTCCCAGTTGACCCTCAGATAGCTCTCTGCTGCCCCCACCTGGCCTAGGCAGCCCCTGCCACAATTCACTTGCAGGGCCAGGCCCTCTTACACATGTGCTAATATCATGGTGAATAATATGACTCCTAGGACTACTGGCCAAGACTCAGAGCACATTCTATGTACCAGGCACTGTCCATGTCTTTTACATGCACCAGGTGCTTACCAGTAACCTCATAAGAACTTTATGAAGTAGCTCATGTTCCTATTTCACAGGTAAGGAGACTGAGGCATCAATATGCTCTATTCTCAGGATGATAAGATGTAGAGGTTTGCCAGGAGCTTGCTTGAAGATCTAGGATTATGGCCTTAGAGCCACTTCTGACTGGATACTGTGGGAGGACCTGGTTGGAGACCCATAAGGGGACCTCCCCATGGGGTGTAGTTTACAGAGTGGCTGCTTCAGGGAGGTGACCTGGCTGGATGGAAGAATGCGGGAGGAGGGTCATGGGCTGGAATGTAGCACTGAGAACTGGGGCCAGCAGGACAGGCAGAGTTTTATACAGGAAATGGGCAGCAGAGGACCTGGGAGACGGAAGCAGAAAAAGCAATAAAGGAGCATGGGGCCCACCAGACTTGGCTTCAGGTTCCAGACTGTAACCAGAGGGCAGGTCTGGGGCTAGCTTTGTGTATTTGTTGCCTTCTTTAAACAGACAGGATTCTTAATGCTCAAAGTAACCTTTTCAACTTGACAATACTTTGGGGTTAAGGCTCTGACTCAGAAGATTCCTGTTAAGAAAAATCTACTGGCATTTTTCAAGCCAAGAGCAGAGCCCTGAGGAGGTGGGAGACAGAACACGGTGGTGTTGTAATGGGGACACAGTGGGGTGGGAAGATCCAGGTCGGGACGCAGCTGGCAGTCTGCAGGAGAGAGCAGGCCTGGAGAGGTGTCGGGGAGAGCCAAACGCAAACTTCTCCCACTTCCCAGTGTTGCCTGGGGCCTGCCCTGGGCACAATGATAATGTTTCTATAAAACAATTCTCAGGAAGCCTGGTAGGAGAGCCATACCTTTCCACAATTAAGTGCATCCTTCCAACTTAAAGACCTCTCTAGGATCAGCTGAGATTGTGAATGTGTTTTCAGCATACACGAAGTGTCATATCAGGGATGGCAGGGAAAGCTGGGGGGATGTTTCTGCATGTGCACGCCCCTGTGCACATTCTCAGTGTTACAAACTTCCTTATGTCCAGTAAGTCATCTCACTACCCCAAATGCTTATTGTCTTGTGGCTGATGCAGCAGCAGCTGAGCCTCTCCCCAGACAGACTAATGAAGGGATATAAATAAGAGTGGGAAGGAAACCTTTCAGGGAGTGTTGCTTAAATTATTATTGGCAAGAAACAGAAATCATTTTAAGACAACAGAGGTTTATTAATAAGGATGGTGTAGACCAGAACTGGATTTGCTTAAGCTTCAAACCAAGATGGCCCTGTGGACCCACTGCCCTCCTGGTCTCTGTGATGTCCTCTGTTTACAGCATCTCTGCTTCTTTCTGCTCCAACCAGAACCCAAGGTCAAGGAGATAATTGTGTGTATGTGCTGCAGCCCACATTGTGGAGAGGTGTGACAGGCTTAGCTAATTATTGCTCCCATTGGAGAGCACTGTTTGGGACAGCCTGTTGGGGTACTGGCTGGCCAATGGATGAGCCACTTTGGATGGGATGTTCACTTCCCAGACAATCATTGGCCACCTGGCACTAAGAGCAACTTATAGATGCTTCCCTCAGCAGAAGTGCAGATGGGCTGGTTTTAGACAAGAGAGAATGTAGAAACTTGGAGGTCCCTATAGAAGACACTTACAAGGCAGAAATGCAACTAGGAAGTCATCCTAAGAATGAGAGGAGGAATTAGGGGAAAAAGGAAGAAGAGAGACATACATAGAAATGGAAAAAGGACTTTCTGGGACCACAAATGTCAGAGCTGAAACATATTAATGACAATCTAGTTAAACATCTCTAATTTACAAATGGGGAAATTGAGCCTCAAAACCAACATTTGGGACCATAAACCAGTTCTTCCTTCACTTCTAAGGCTATCTTCTCTCTTTCAAACTTCCCATCTAGGAGAAGTTTCTCAAAGCAGATGATTTAAGGGGTCAGCCAACCTCTTCATATATAAAGGATGGATCTACATTGCTTATTGGGATTCACTGAGCAATGCTTAAGTAAAGACCTTGTGTGTGAAGGACACTTGAAGTACATAAGATTGGGAGCTATATGTAAAAAGATCAAACCACAGAAATGAAAGAAAAATTAAAATTAAATTTTGATTAAATATTTGAATTAGAAATGGCTTTGTAATATTAAAACCAATACAAGTACCAAAGGGAAAGATGGATATATTTGAATGCATAAATATATACTACTTTTGTATGTGAAAAATTAAGAAATTAAAGTGTAAAAACTGGGAAAATTTGTACAAATGTCAAATAAGTAATATTATTACTGTGTGAAGATTTGTGAAAATCAATGGATAATAGGGAGAAGATATAAACATACATAAAAAGGGGAAATATATGACTAATAAACATTTGCACAAAGTCTCTGCTATACTAATCAGAGCAATAAAAATTAAAATAGTAAGCAGATGCACAATTTCCCTGGCCACTTCTTTTTCTACCAAAATTAGCAAAGATTAAAAAGAATACCTAGTGCATGTATAGGGACAATGAAACAGCTGCCCTCTTACACAGTGGAAAGGAGTTTATAATGATATACTTGTTTTAGAGAATAATACAGGAATGGGTATCTGGGAATTTGTCATAAGGAAAAAATGCAGAATTTAAAGATGTTTATAAAAGTGCTTATCAAAATGAATAATTAAGAAAAGCCTGTTGTACCATCACAGAGGAATGTTTAAGTAAACCATGTTTCCTCTGCGAAACATGGAATGCATTCATATATGCAGGAACATGCAGCCTTTAGAATATTTCCAACAACGTGTGGAAATTGTGGCATCACCGTGTTAAATCAAACCTGTGCGTGAAGTGTGAATACAACCTTATACAAAAAAGGCACAGCAGAAAAGACCCATTTAGCATGTGAGCCAAAAAGTTTTCATTTCTTCTGCTTAATGGATCATTCTATATTTTTGTTTTGTTTTTTGCTTTTCTCTTGAACCTAAATAAACATGTATTATTCTTATACACAAAATAAATTTAAAAAAGAAGTGTGGGAATTCATTTGAACTTGAGTGCAGCAAATATGAAGAATTGAAAGAGTAAGGGAAGAACACGAGGAGCAGTGTGCCGGGACTTGTGGCTGGGTCCCTGGCCTCCATCTACTCTTCCCCAATGGTATGTCAGCCTTGCAATTCGGGAGAGACTGATTCTACCCCCAGCTCTGGGGATTGATTTACACTTTGATATGTATAAATCAATCAGGGTACTCCCTATTCCTCACTTTGCAAAAGGTTGGTTTTGGTAACCCAGGCTTAGGCCAAAAAGACCCAGTGATTCTCCCAGGGCCAAATAGAATGAAGTGAAGCTCTTTGAATTGATGCTCATGAAATTCCCTCTCTCCCCTCCAGAACTGAATAGGGAAGAATTTGGCCCTGACTGCTGCTGGTCACCATCTTGAAATATTGAAGGCAGCCAACCTATAAGAAAAGTCAGCACCGAGAGGAGGGCAGAAGCTGGAGGACTGCAGAGGAACTGGACTGCTCTTTCCCCCACTTTGGGGCTTTTTCATTAAGTGAACAAGTGCATTAAGTTGGTTTGAGTTTTGTTTTATTTTTTAAATAATATTAATTACAAGAATTCCTGATACAGATGACATCAGAGATTACTTCCCATAGACAGAATACATCAGAAATAAGAGAAGGGAATGTTGGAAAAGTTGAGGACATGTGTCTGACTTCACTGTTGGAAGAAAGGAGCCAGAGAAAGAGGCCTAGAAACTAAGATGAGACCTAGAAAAACAATGTAAGGTAGCAGTGATCCAGGAGGGAAAAGCCCTTTGGAGATGATGAGCAGCACAATACAAACATAGCCTTACCTTGTCTCATCTCATCAGCTGGGTGGTCCTGCTAAATTATATGCAGTGGAGGAAGAAACAATGATATCTCTGAAGAGGGATGTTTTTGTCCTCTTTTGACATGCTAGGCACGTTCTAGATCATTTCTGGGAATTGGGACACACTCCACTGGCCATCTAGATACCCACCAGACACATCATACCTTATACATGGTCAGTGGTCCATGCTCTACTGATTGCTAACTCCAACAAAGAGCTACGAGTTAGAGATGAAGGCAGGGGAAGTTTTGCACAATCTAGGTAGTCGCTGGCTTTGGATTTGAAAAAGGAGATCCTCAGCTCGACTAAGCAATTTTCACTTTGAAATTAAATACAAGTTGCTGACCAGCTTTTGCTGAAGAGTTGGAGTGTATGTGTGCATGCACAGACACAAATAATAACAAAACAGTGACTTTTGTATGTAATACTATGGTTTCAAGGAGATCTCTGTGCCTCTGGTAGAACTTCTTACTCTACTCAGTCACCTGAATGGATGCAACTATTCATTCAATCATTTATTCATTTAATAAATGTTTATTTGGGACCAATTATGGGCCATGCACGGTGTTATGGATGGGGGATATAAGAATAAATAAAATAATAAATGAAATATATGTATTTATTTAATCCTCCTTATATGTCACCACCACAGTGAGCCCTTGCATTGTATTATCCATTGCATTTCATCAACTGAAACAAACCTATAGCTCAGCACTATTATTTATTCCAGTTTTACAGATGAGGAAACTGAAGCTTAGTTAGGTCACTTGCCCAAGGTCACACAGCCTCCAATAAGTGGAACCAGCATTCAAACCAAGAGCTTACATACAGTTCATTAACCCCCATGCCAATGGGAAGACAGAAGCCCAAATAATGTGTTAAATTCCCAAGGGATCTTGTGGGGGATATATGGCGCGGGGGAAATTGAGATGGTGGTTATTGATTCTGTTAGTAAATGTTTGAAAGAAAAATTGTCATTTGAACTGGATCTTGTCAAATATGGAGAAAAATAATAGGTTTTGAGAAGGAAATATATTCCTATCAGAGAGAAGAGCTTGAGCAAAGACGTGAAGATGAATGACCGTGTTGACTGTTCCTGGAGATCCCCCCCACTTTCGGAATATCTGAAGAATTCAGTTCAGTGGGGCAGCAGCAGGGAAAAGGATGATGAGAAAGGCTATATTTGTCAAGCTAAGGAGTTTGAACTTGACCTTGCAGGCAAGGGGAGCCAACTGAGGTTTTCCAGCCTAGAGGCAACATGTCTATATTTGTGTATATGTGCTTTAGAATTATCTTGTAGGCAGCCTGTGTCAGGGGATATTTAAAAGGGAGAGACCAGATGTACAGAAACTTGTTGGGGGATGCCTTTGTAAACTGTAGGCAGAAAAATAAAGAGAACTTGAGCCATCCATCCCCTACCCCATTAGTCGTTAGAAACTAGTCCTAATGGAGTTCTACTTTTCTAGGGTTATGGCTATGGTTGGAAAGGTTATGTAATATTAATAAAGAGAGCTTTGGCATTAGATACTCCTGTCTTCAACTCCTGGCTCTACCATTTACTAGCAATGTGTGATTAATAAACCTCACTTTTCTCATATATATACTAGTAATAAGACCTAATTCATAGGCTATTGGGAGGATTAAGTGTAGTAATTTGTATATAGTGTCTGGCAAAAAAAAAAAAATTCAATAAATAGTAGTTCCCATCCTCACTCCTTCATGTTAAGAAATGAAAAACTGGTGGCCACAGATCATTTATAGGACCTGCCACATACTGACAATTTTCAAGATTCAATAGAAATATTTAGCCTTTGACTCCATAATGTTTTTTAGTCTATTAGTTAACTAAATTGATTGATTAAATTTAGTAATTTTTTCTACCACTTTAGCTATATTAGTCAGAATAGACTAAGGTATGCTGTGGTAACAAATTAACTCTGGAATCTTAATAGCTTAATAACATGAAGGTTTATTTTACAGTATCAACATCAGTCATCAGAGGGGGTTTTACTTCATGTAGTCTCTCAGAGATTCAAGCTGACAAAGACCACACTATCTTGTAACTGCACAATCTGAAATGCAAGATCTCCAAGGGCTCTGCAGAAAAGGAAGAGAGACAGAGAAGGTACACAGGAGTTTAATGGCCTTGAATCAGAAGTGACACCTGTCACTTCCACTCATGGTCACTTGTTCTAAACTAGATACATGGCCCAAGCCTTGCAAGAAAGCCTGATAAATATAAGAGTGCATGAGATATTTGGTGAGCACTTTTTGCTCTGCTACACTAGCTATAACCTATAAAAATTGTAAAAAATGTAAAAAATAAAGTGTATTTTCCTTTGGTTTAAGTGTCAAGTTATTCTCGACAAATGAATTTCTTCTTCCTCGTGTTAGTTCTCATCACAATTCTCTGCTTCAGAGTCACTCATCATGAAAGATCTCCCACACTCCTTTCAGTAAATGACTCTAATAGTAGGAAGTCTGTCTGAGAGACCTTCTAGGTCAACCTTTGTATGGAAGTTCCATATCCTAAATTGGTAAGTGACCCACTAAAGCATACAATTTTGTTTTGACTCTCGCTGCTTTAACAAGAGAGTGACAAGAAAGCTTCTATGAGTGCTAGGCTTGGAGTGGGTTAGAGCACAGATGATTGGCTCATGGAAGATATTACCCCCTATACATGAAATCTGAGTGTGGGTAGCCCTCTTATATTCTAAAACACTAACTTTCCAATTTTGGATCTGACACATGTCATACCAGAATCATGTATGACACATTGAAAATACACATATTTTCACACATCCTTGTCTTAGCTGTTCTGAATCTGTGAAAGAGGACCTAGGAATCATTAGCAATGCTTAGTCTTGCTTTGAGATCAGGCCCAGACAAACTTGATTATTAATCTGAATATTATGGTGCATTCATGCGCACAACATCTCTGGGGCTGGGCAGGAATAAGGTGGAAACGTCTATGTGTGATTGCAAAGACTGAGTTTGAGGATTCAGCAAGGAGAAAACCCCTGGATCAAGTGTGGCCCTGTGGGTGTGGAGTCAAGCAGGGTTCACCCTCCCTCAGAGGATCATATTGGCCTGTGCCAGAGACTGAGACAAGCCAGACATTGTTCTGCGTGCACCAGCCCTGCCAGCAGCAGGGAAGTGGGCCAGTGCTCTACAGCGGCACCGTGTGGCAGGGAAAAGCTTTGCCAGCAAGGTCGGAAGCTGAAGAGCAGACAGCAGCGCTCTTGCTCAGAAGTGATGCTGTAGGCTCCTTTTTGATTGTACAGATCTTCAAGATTCTTGGAAAAACAGAGTGGAGTGCTCGAGGGTATGATGCAGGATGAGTTACCTGTTTAGTTGCTAGAAGCTCTAGACTATTTGAAATGAAGTTTGGAGAAATAAAAGACATATCAAGAGACCCTGCACTAAGAGTTGTGGAAAAGTTTATACTGTTATGTCCAGATGGGAAAGTTGAGGCCCACGTAGAAGACTTTCCTAAGTTAAGACAGTGAAGAGTGGCAGAGATAGCTTCATACCCAGATTTCCTTACTCCTAGTTCAGTGCTCTTTCTATGGAAACATAAGATGCTCACTGCAAAATCTCAAAGGTCTGGAAAGTCTCAAAATAGAATTGTTTTCCTCTTTTCTTCCCCAGTACCTCAATCATCTTGTTCTCTTTCTACCTTCCTCCCCTTTGTTTTGTTGCATCTGATTCAAGTAGGCTACCCTGGATCTGGACAGGAATAGAGATGGGCAGGAGAAAGGTAAAGAATATACCAGGGCAATCTAGGGAAGTCTGTAGGGCAAAAGTAAAGCAATGATGTCAAAGGTGCCAAATTGATGTAGAGGAACTCATTTGGTATATCCAAGGCCACTACTCAAGTCTGGCCCCACAGGCTTACTTAAATCATCAGAGTCAATTCTTAGTTCAATACCAATTTTGTTTACACAGTTCATACTTCTCCTTTTCAGACATCGGAGACTATGTACATGGAATTAGATGTGAATGGCATGGGAAATTATTTCATCCCTATGGGCCTAATTCTGTTATCTATAAAATGGATATACTGTCTCATAAGAGTAAGCAAAACAATATAATGGTTGTGCCTCTTACAGGGCCTGACATATAGTAGAAACTTAAATAATCCTTGGTTTCCTTCTCCTTTTTCAGGGTTACCCTTACTGAAGAGAAGTGCTGAAACAGGAAGAATCCAGGATTCAGAAACCCCAGGACTGTAGTTGCACTCTTGCCGGCCCACCTGGGTGCTTAGCGGATGTCTCAATACTTGAAATAGCTAATTCTGAAAGTCAGATACTTTGATAAACGTGGGAGGAAAAAACCATTGACCTATTTTCTGGAGAAAGGAAACATTCTGCCAAAACAAAGATGTTTCCAGAGAGTGGGTTGGTTTTGATAAATAATTAACTTGGGTTGATTTCATTGTGTCTGGAGGAGTAATTACAACAGCATGTTCACGCCCCTGGAGTTCTGTTGTTGTCACATTTTCCACGATAACATCTCCTTTGAAAAAAATGTGTTCAGAAACTTGGCTATAAAATAGTGCTCTGGTCTACAGAATGCCAGAAAACTTTCACAGTTTATGGGCAGTGTTTTTAATTGCATCAAAAGATGCCCTATTGTTTCCAACTGGCCTCAATTAAACCAAGGTAAATCAAGTTGTATTGCCTTGGGAGGTATTTCATGGCCACCAAAGTAGAACACCCCTCCTGTTGTCCTGTTGAGAATATTGCTCCACTCAACAGTTACTGAGCATCCTGTCACCTGACAAATGTCTTTCTCTGTGCCAGGTGCTGGGCTGGTTGGGTTGGCTACAGCAGGAGCTTTCTTCTAATGTTGAGCCTACATTCTAACTAAACAGATGAGACATTATGATGCAGGAGAAAAAGTGATGAACTTAAGATACCGATTCAAATTCAAGCTCTTCCACTTATAAAATCTAAGGGTTTCATTTCCCCCTTTTGTGAATAGATAATTAGATTCGAAGGTAAATAGATTTGAATTCTTAGTCCAACTCTGGAAGCAGTGGCTGCTGTATTGAGTAGCATCAGGAGGTCATGTTGATGTTTGGTAGGAAAGAGTATTATGAGAGCACAAGAATGTTTAAATTCTTCTACATGAGACCCTGAGAGGTAGGGATGGGAAGAAGATGGAAAAGGGAGAAGCATGACAGAGGACCCCAAAAGATGGTATGGCAGAAACAATGCTGTGTTCTCAACAAATATAATTTTCCTTCTGGGACCACTTATAGCTACATTTCCCAGCTTCCTCTACAGTTGGATGGGGCCATGTGATCCCATTTGGCCAATAAAGTTGGGTAGAAATTATGTGTGCCACTTTGTGGGTTGGCCCCTGAAACATCCTGTGTGGTTCTCCATACCCAATTCTCCATGCTTGTTTCATTGTCTCACAACTGGATGCAGAAGATTCAGAGGTGAACTCCAGTATAGAACAACTGGAGAGACTGGATTCCTGGAACACTGCATAAGACTTTCCTCTAAATACCCAACTGGACTGCCACTGGGATTTTGAGGTTGTTTGTTATAATGTTTAGCCTCCTCTGCCTAAAAAACTATGGGAAGAAGAAAATGATACAGAAAGTGGTCAGAGGACACCCCTAATGGTGGAATGGTAAAGGTCATTTTTGGTATGGACATGCCTAAAGTACCTAAGTCCCCTGAGAATTTGCCATAGACTCATACAAGACGTAAAATGAGATTTTGACTCATTTTTATCTAGACACTAAGGGAGCAGAGAGAATCCAGCTGATCTCAGGGTTACTGGGGCTGAAGGTCTCAAAACAAACCAGCAATCTCGACGATGCTGAAGCATAAACCTCCCTGAGGGCCTTGCCTGACTCTCAGCCTGGCCCCCATTTGCCACCATTCTCTGTGTCTTTCTCTGATTTTTCAAGACCATCCAGACCACAAGAATGCCACGCTCTAGGGAATCTTGCCTGTCAAGAAATTCAGAGGCCCTGCATCCTTTAGTGATGGGGTTAGCGTTTGGCTCCAGATAAGCAAAATAAAATGAGATCTTTGTGGAGCAGGGCAGCCTATCTGTCGTCTTTGGGAATGGACCTGCTTGTGAAACAAAATTGGGTTGTATGAAATTCCTGGGATAGATACTTGTCTATTTTCTTAAACTGCATTTAGAGAAGGTTGAATTGGCCATGATTAACTCCTGATGAATCAGTGCCAATGGACAGTGGAATGATTTCTGTTGGATCAAGTTTCACCTCAGCTCTCAAAGAATACATATTTTTAGATGTGAATTTCAGATTCAAAGTCTCCTTTTGCTATGATTTTGGGAGTCTTGCCAGGTGGATGTGTTAACTTTCCAGACCAGTGGCTGAAATCTGAACCATTGTTTTCCTTTGAGATTGTTTGTCAGACTCTTAAAGTCTTGGGGCAGGGGATTCCAGATGTGTCTCCTATGCTGTTCACAGTTTGTGTGCTCTGAGATCCAGAGTGATTTAGTTACAGATTAGAACCCAACACCTTCCTGCCCCTCCATTCCCTCCCTAGGCAGCTTCTAAACCAAGGACAGTGGCAATTCTCAGAAACCCAGGGTTAGTATTTTCCATTTAATGAACTTCAAGCACTGGGAGAGTACTGAGAGACCGCCTGATGCAAACTGGTTGCTTAGCAGCTGGGCAAAATAATGCCCACAGAGGTGAAGCAATATGAAGAAAGTTATACAGCGAATCTGAGTCATAAACAGAAAGTGAAAAATAGTAGGATGTTTTTAATATACTGTAATTTTATTACAGTGCATTGTAAAACAGTACAAGTTGAAGCGAAGAATAAAAAATTTTAAAAAAAGAGTTTGGAATTAGAATATTAAAAAGAAATCAATAAAAGATATCCTAAAAAGAAGATTCATGAAACTCCCTTCTCAAATTAACAAAAATGAAAAATATTGAAGCAAATATAGCAGACTAAGCCATTCGCCAAAATTAGGGAAGTCATATTCCGAGAGTTGTGAAAAATGCTTTTCAGATTCAGAACAATTTGGACAGTACTGAAAGTAGATGCCTAGCACAAATGCCTGACTCCCCTTAGCAACAACATTGCAGTAGAGCAGGAAAAAAGGGAAAGAAAAGCTGAGCTTTGCTCATAGTCTAAATTTAGAAGCACAGGGGTTAAGATGCAGGTTGTTCCAGGGAACTACCTCCTATAAAGAACATTTTCTCCAGTGTTGATAAAAATGCACTATAAAATCTTGGCTGGAATCGCTGCCAATGTTTCCTCTGACCTTTAGCAGGACAGATGGCATGAGAGGCATTGAGGGGTAATTTCTTAGGATTCACTGCCTGGGCTGATCCAGCAGCAGCAAACACAGGCTTAGTATGGTGTGGAAATCAATGCATAGCTAAACCGATTCAAAAGCATGTGAGAAGTAGGGACAGCAACAAGGACAGCATCTTTTATAACCAGTCACCCTGAGAGAGGAGCAAACCCAGATTCAAAGCTCAGCCTCATTCCTCCATGAGACAGGGGAACTGAGTCACCAACAGAGTGGTACTATCCTCAGTTACTTCCAAAAATTACAGAGAAAGAAAGCAAAGACAAAATTCTTTAATTGTGGTTATACAAAACCCCAGCTCCTTGTCCACACCCTTTGGGCACTTCAGTGACTAGGCCAAAGAAAAAAAAATTCTGGTGTTCCAGCTCATATTCCAAGGAAAAGATTCAAATATTGCTCAAGACAACAGGAAATCCACATCGACTCAAGAAAGGAGTAGCTTCAGATACAATGGCTCTGTTCAAAGACAAATGAAAAGAAATTCCTGCAGTAGGAAACCACAATAAGAATTGGAAAAAATAAACACATGCACAAATAGATGGAACATTACATGCAAAATACAAATAGAGCAAAATTTGAAGGAAGATATAGTCAAGGAAATAGAAAAACATGTTAGTTGCAACTAACTCACACCCTAAAGAAAAACATGGACTTTATGGAATGAGAGATACATTGATGATTACACAACTGATTAAAACAGAAAGCTGGTAGAAATGAGGAAAGATAAGAAGAGTGAAAATAATATTCTGTCAATTTTAAAATAAAGTATTAGCTCCCAAATACCAGAATTAACACCTGAAAATATTAAGTCAATGGTGTGGAGACAGGATTGAAAAATAACAGGATGAAGAACAAATAAGAAAAGACAAACATATCCACCAATATTATAATATGATAGGGAGAGCAAAACGTGGTATTTAAAGAAAAGGAGCACTTCAAGTGGAATAGAAATATAATCTAAGACCTAAGAGAAGAAAACTTCTCAGATTTGAAGGAATAACTGACATTGAAGGGCTTTCCTTATATAAGGAAACTTAAAAGAGAAAAAAATCCCACCAAATATAGCCTAATGAAGCTATTAGATTTCAAAGAAAAGGAAAAAATATCTCTTCTTAAACTTCAGGAAAGTTAACATTACTTGAAGGGAAAAAGTCAGGTTGACTTCAGGATGTCAAAAAAAAATTGAACAAGAAACAGAAATTCTATAACCAGTTAAGTTACCACCAATGTGTAAAACTAATAGAAAGTTATTCCCAAATATATAAGTCTTGGGAAATATTTTACCCATGTGAGCTTCCGGAAAAATCTACTTAAAGATGTAGCTCAGACAACCTCAAGATTTTTAAGAACAGTGAAAGTAAAAGTGTTCAAGAATGAGAAAATCTGAGTACAAAAGGGCTGAATTGGGCATTAAGTATAATAAACATAATTATACCTAAAAACTGGAGTGATAATAGTTAAAAAATCATTTGTAAAAGTTATAGCTATTTTTAAAAAAAGTTAAAATAAAAACAAAATGACAATAACAAGATCTCAAAACTAACTGTCATAGATTGGGGAAAAATTCTCAGAGTATCTCATTTTAACATGGTGGGGGGAGTGGAATTGATTATTATCAATAGATTTGGTTTTGAAAAATACAATTTGATCTCATTTATAAATATTGATGTAAAAATCCAAAAGAAATTAAATATTAGCAGTTTGATTAGCAGATTAATTTATCAAATATTTATTGAGCTTCTATTATGTTTTAGGATCTAGGTATATAACAATAAATTAACAGACAAAATTTCTGTCTCTCATGGAACTTAGATTTTACACCATGATCAATAGTGATTTACCCTAAGAAAACACACTTGGGTTAGTACTATGGCATCTATGAATATAATTTAGAATCTTATCAAGTCAAAAGTGAAACAAATGCTATTATTTTGGTTAGTTGTTGAAAACTTGATAAAACTCAAATTTTATTCTTGATTATAAAACAAAACAACAATAACAACATCTTTAGTGAAGTAGGCAGAAAGGATATGCCAATTTCTTTTATATGCATATGTTGAAAAGTGCTTGATTGGGAATGAATAAAAGCATTCTGATTAAAGTTGAGAATAAAACAAAGCCAAGCTGGGAATAAAACAAAGCTACCTGTTGTGATACACAGAATCACTAGTCCCCCAAAGAAGTCTATGTCCTAATGCGCTAATTCACAGAACTTGTAAATATGTTAGGTTATGTAGCAAATAATTAAGTTTCCACATGGAATTAAGATTGCCCAACAGCTAACCTTAAAATAAGGAGTTTTTCCTGTATTATCCAAGTGGGCCCAATGTAATTACAAGGGTTCTTAAAGTGGAAGAGGGAGACGGAGGCAGAGGTGACCACAGAAGGAAGGCATAAAGAAATGAAGTGTTGCTGGCTTTGAAGATGAAGGAAGGGGCCACAGCTAAGGAATGTGCATGGTGTCTAGAAACTGGAAAGAATAAGGAAACATACTCTCCCCCAGAGTCTCCAGAAAGGAATACAGTCTTGTTGACACCTTGATTTTAGCCCAGTGAAACATGTGTTGGACTTGTAACCTCCAGATCTGTAAGATCGTAATTCTGTATGGTTTAAGGTTGTGATAGATGGTTATGGCAGTCGTAGAAATGAATACACCCATTATCTCCACTATTATTATGGAGTGCTGTGAATATGAATACTGGAAAGAAAACAATAATTACTTGCAAATTATATGGTTGTATAGCTGGAAAACTCAAAATAATCAAAAAACTATTAGAAAATATCAAGTGTTCAGTCAGGAGGATCATTTATTAATGTAAAAATAGCTTTCTTATATTTCAACAATAAACTATGCATTAATACAATAAAATCCCATTTGTTGTAGCAAAAAGCCATAAAATATATAAAGTAAATTCAATAAGAAATTTCCAAGGTGTGTTTAAAGAAAACTGATACATACAAAAATAAAGGTATTTCCTTTGTTCTGACAATAACAGTCTTTATATTATAAAGAGTCTCTTAAAGAATTAAATTTAATAAAATCCCAAACAATATATCCATATCTTGGTAATGAAACCTTGTCAAAATTATTCTAAAATTCATCTCTGGAGGATAAATATGCAAGATTAACTAGAAAGAACTATACCATATATTTGTTTTTTAAAAAAAATCTGAAAAGCTATATTAATTAAAATAGTATAGTATTACTTTAGGGCTAGAAAAATGGTTTAATTGATTATAATAGATTAGTTCAGAAGTAGATTCAAATAAATATGGGAACATATTTATATGATAAAATGGTATTTCAGATCAGTGATGAGAAACAAGGACTAACAAGTAGTATTAGAATAATTTATTGACCATTTGGGAAAAGAGTGAAGATGAATTAATGTTTTATGTTTTATATAAAAATTAATTTCAAACAGCTCAAATATTTAAATGCAAAAATTAAAGTCATGATTATTAAAAAATAGTGAAGCACATTATTATTTTCTTATGTTTAGGAGGCCATAGCACAAAACTCATAAACTATAAAGGAAGAGATTGACTATGGTAAACATTTATTGATACAAAAAAGTATTTAAAGTTATAATTTTAAAAGTAAACTGTAAAACATTCTCAAGCAAGAAAAATACCAAATAATCCAATGGTAACTTGGGTAAAAATTACAGGCAGCCACTGAGAAAATGACAAATACGAATGCCCATCAACATCTGAAGATATCATTCAACTTAACTCCAGTAAAATAATGCTCATAAAACCTATGAAATGATTTCATTGTACCACGTCAGATTGGTAAGAGGGAAAATAGAGATAATATCCAGAGTTGGCAAAGATGTAGGGAAATGAGAACATTCAAATATAAGTTGTTAGTTATGAAAGTATAATCTACCTGGATGGCACGATGTGTAAAGATTTAAAATGTACGTGTCCTGTGATTTCATGAATACAAATTTATTCTATAGAGATAATTGGAATAGAATGCAAGTATACAGGTATGTTTGTTAAAGAGTTGTGCCTAGCAGTGAATTAGTGGAAACAATGTGAACATCCACAGAAAGGGTAAAACAGAAGTATATGGTGGTACATCTATGCACTGGAGTATAGATGAAATATAATAATATCAACTTTATATAACAGTTTCTCAAATTTCATTAAAACCTATCTTACCCTTAAAAACATGCAACTACCTATATATTGTTGAGTAGAAAACAAGAATCTGATATTGAGAAGTCTAGAAAAATATTTACCATTATCTTGATGGTGGGTTTTGTTGTTTATTTGTTTGTTCTTCAGTTTTTTACTTTATTTTGTTTATCTTTTTGTAATTTTGCATTTTCTACAGTGAAAGTGCAATTATTATTTTGTAGAGAATAAACGTCAAGTTTAGTAAAGTTGGTGAACATTTTAAAAAGAAAAAAATCCGATGCGTCATTGCAAAGCAATGATTCTGTTAAAATAATTTTCAGAACAAAACATTTCATTTACTAGGAACTATCTTAACAGGAAAAATGTTTAATTTTCTCCCAACAGATTTCCTGTTATGCACAAATTATAAAGTGGAAACAACTGCTTCAAGTTATGAGTTGTACAAAGAATTATACTTTGGGCTGTCAAGACTGCTACATCATTTAGAAACATCTCCCTTCTCTCCACCAAATATTTCCATTGGTACCATGGTTAGAGAGATCACTTTCTCTGATGGCCCAGGCATAATAACAGAGTTAGTAGATTTAAAAATGTAATATAAGGAGCTATAGTATTACTGAAGTGAAACAAAACTTATTTCCATTAACTTCATTTTATAGCTACAGAAAATCATGTGCAGAAGTGACTTGAGCAGAATCAAACAGCAAGTCAATGACAGCCTTGAGATCTGTCCAGCACTGATGATTGGCTAGTTATTCTCTAATGTGTCTCTCCCACAGTGTCTGTGGAGTTGCTTAAGGGGCCTCATGGGTAGAGATGGGTCCATGTAGATGATTCAGCCAGAGTTCTGTCTTAGTCTATTTGATATATGAGGCTTCAAGCAGTGTTTGAAAATCAGTCTACTAGGTCATAATATTCCTCCTCTGCAATTTGCCTGATGAATATAAACCAACCCCCCTGGTGATCCAGCCCAGGGCACTGAGATTTATTGTCACCATTTGCCCACAGCCTGAGTTTCTCTAAATCCAGCCTAAGACCATTGGCTGTGACCAGGTGATTAAATGTCCCTGTTAGTCTTTTCTAATTATTGAGGAGATTCCACTTCTGGATATGGTTCTGCTCAGAGACCTTTAGAAAGTATACCTTGTGGATATATATGTGTTTTATAACTGAGCAAATGACTGTACTCAAAGCAGCTGAGAGGAGAATTAGTGCAGGCAACAGAACCTGTACAAAGTTACTGCTGTGGCTCATATTTTTGTTGAGGTCATTGATGAAGTCATGGATGTCATGCTGCCCAATTTGTGGGTACCTTAAAGCTGAAAGTGATAGTGACTACCTTGCTTAAACAAGAAGCAAGAGTCAAAAGGATTCGAACAATATGGATAAAGGGCATGAACTACTGTCTCTGCAATGTTGTCCAAAAATTCTGCTTTGGAAGGTAGCAAAGTTCTCATTACTGGAAGCACTAAATCAGATGCTATTTGTTACTTGTAAAGGGTGCAGGAGAAATTCTGCAATGTCTACTGTCTTTCCTAACTGATATTCTAGTCTAGTATGCACAATTCCCTTTAAGAATTAGGATTAATGGATTCTTTGCTAATATAAGATGTTCTCCCTTGTTGCTCAACAAGGAACCCAGAGGAAGAGCATCAATAAGATATTGTAACCGAAGGTATTGGATGGATTGAAAGAAGACTTTCAAGGGCTTTGCAACTACTGCCTGGTGGGTAGACTCATGCCGAAGCCCCTTGTTTGATAGTAAGATCCCAGGCTGGTGGTGGAATTATAGACCTAAGTAGGCAGGGAAGAAAGGTCTTCTGAAAAGGCAGAAAATCAGAGAAATGCATGGCGAGGGGACTATGACAACCAGGGTGGCTTCAATCTAGCTCGTCATCTCCCCAGTACTCACAAAAGGCATCTCTAGACCTCTTAAAAATTGCCCATAAGGAAGGCAGCCATCCTATGTATTTTGCAAATCAGTGAAGATGGACATATAGAAGGCAGGATTTACAATTATTGAGCCTTGATTATATGCTGGGTACTATATTATTAATATGTGCAATGGACTAAATGTGTCCCCCACTAATTCATATGCTGAAGTCCTAACCCCCAAGATGATGATATTAGGGGGCGGGGTCTTTGGGAGGTGATTACGTCATGTAGATGGAACCCTCATGAGTGGGATTCATGCCCTCATTAAAGAGACAACAGAGAGCTCTCTCATTCTCTCTGCTGTATAAGGATACAATGAGAGATGACAGTCTGTAACCCAGAAGAGGGCCCTCACTAGAACTCAACCGTGTTGGCTGTCTGATCTCAGACTTCCAGCCTCTAGAACTGTGAGAAATAAATGTTTCTTGTTTAAGACACCCAGTCTGTGATACCTTGTTTTAGCAGCCTGAATGAACTAAGATAGTAGGTATGTCCTCTCATCTAACCTGCGTCTGAGTCCTTTCAGGTGACTATTTTAAAAAATACCATAGACAGGGTGACTTAAACAACAAATATTTGTTTTTCACAGTTCTGGAGGCTGGGAAGTCCAAGATCAAGACGTCAGCAGATTCAGTGTCTGGTGAGGGCACACTTCTGGCTCATAGATGGTCATCCTCTTGCTGTGTTCTCATGTGACAGAAAGAATGAGGGGTCTAAGGTCTCTTTCATAAGGGCACTAACACCACTCAAGAGAGCTTCACACTATTAACCTAATCACCTCTCAAAGGCCCCCCTTCCTAATATCATCACATTGGGAGTTATAATTTCAACACATCAATTTTCTAGGGGACACAGACATTCAGTCTATAATAACCTCCTATATTTCTATCCCCATTTGATATATAAGAAAACCGAGACTCAGGAAAGTAAAGTGAAATTCCTGAAACCTACAGAGTAGAAATGGCCTAGCTTAGATCCTGGTTCATTTGATTTTTGATCTACAATCAAAGGTTACCCAGACTCAAGTTTCTCATACCAAAATCATTGTGAGGCTCCACAGCACAGAGCACAGTGAAGGGAACGCATCAAAGCCTCATACTGTCCTATAAAATTTCAGAAGCATCAAAGGAGAATTTAGTCCAGGAGTCCAAATCTCAAATATCTATACAGTCCAGGCAAGCAACATTGACTATAAAAGTGCACTCAAGGTAGCACGATAGGAAGTGGTGGGTGTTGGGATGAACTGGAGAGGATGCACTCCATGATAGAGAGCTGCTGTTGCTCAGCCCAAACCAACAACAAAACAGAATATGTGCAGGCTAGATGTGTCCCCTGGGCCACCAGTTCTCAGCCTCTTATTTTGGTTCATTCACACTGCTTTTAGGCCCTTCCCATGTTTCCTCCAGTTTGATTCTCATAATTCCATGAGGTAGTAGTATGCTGCCATTTTATTAATGAAAACAAATGGAGCTGGGGCAGATTAAGTGACTTGCCTAGGATTTCCTCCCGGGCTGATGGCCTGGTGAAGATAATCACATCCTCCCTCCCCTGCATGCCATCAGCACTTTAAAGAAAGACTGTGAGAGGTTCATAGATAAAGTGCCTACTCTGTATCAAGCCGCATATGTCATCAATGTGTTGACTGGAATTCATGTTTCATCATCCTCCATTCATTTGCAGCATAGAAACTATCAGGGCCAGCACCTTCTGGAAGAGGCTTGAAGAGAAGCGAAGGTGGAGATGCACACTCTAGTTGGAAGTTCTGGGAACTCCAGGAGTCTCAGAGATAGCATCTTTAATTCATGCCAGCACTCAAAGCTGGTCTTTAGGGTCATTGTTCAAAACTGGAGCTTGTCATTTCTGTTTTTATTTTTATCTGGGGTCAGCAAACTATAGTCTGTGGGCCAAATCCAGCCATTGTCCTTTTTGTTGTTGTTGTTGTTGTAAATAAAGGGTGCAGCCACATTAATTCATTTGCATATGAGTGCTTTCAAACTACAATACTACAATGACAGAATTTTATAATCATGATGGAAATACATGATCTCCAAAGCCTAAAATATTTACTATCTGTAATATTAACTATCTGCAAGACTTTATAGAAAACATTTGCCAGCCCCTGGTTTATTGTATATTTCAGTTCACTTCAGCACTTTTACTGAAATTTGCCACTTTCTCAAAACCTAGAGTTGAATATTAATTCTATCGTCGGTTTTTTTAAACTTTTGGCAAGTTGGTTATTTGTAGACATAAATATTCTGGCACAGTTGCTAGCACATGTGAGCCCCTATGTGTGTATACCATAGCGATGGAATGATTTCTTGGGTTTCACACCCTTTTTATAAGGTTTGCCTGTGGCTGTGGGGGAGGGGTGGTGTCCTGCTTTCTCCCTACAAATTCCAGTTCTGGGGAGAAAACAGAAGAGCTGTGTGGTCCAGAGGTCTGTTTTCTTTGCTGTTACTACTGGTGGACTCATTAAGGACTTGTTAGGGTTGGGAAGCAGGTGCCCAGAGAAGAATGAATCTTTGGCTTTATTGTGTAGAAGCTCTGAGGTCTGAAAATCTTAGGTTAAACAGAACTTTCAGTGTTGCAAAAAGTCCAACATAAGTCCCCCTTTTCAGTAATGAAAACCAAAGAACTGATTTTATTTCCATTTTTTTCCCATGTTACAGGACAGTCTTAGTGAAATAAGATGTCCTTTCATGGCACGTATGCTGATCCTAAAGGTGGGCATATTTAGGGACTTTCTTATATTGGTCTTGATTTTCCATTATACTTCTATGTCCCAACTTTTTCATTTCACTTATTTTTGTTTCAGTGTTTGCATTTATGCTGTATGATCCCTTCAAACACATAGTGGAAAGAAATGGGGCATGAACGCATACAAACAAATATTCAGATAAATAAATAAGCCTAATAGAAAATGCACATTTGCCCAAAATAAGACTAAGCAGCCTACAAATATTTCAAGATTCTGTACTTTGGGATGGAATTTCTTTGTGCCTGGTGATCCTGGTTATCTCATGCAGATCAGAACCTCTGATTGTCTGCTGTTGCCATTGTAGGACTTTCTGAGGTCTGTAGAGGAAAACATGAAAAGCTGAGCACTGCTGTATTAAATCAAGTCTTCTAGCCTCTGACCATGGCCACATTGTGGATATATTTTCCTTGGCATGGTCCATGAGCAGTTACTTTGCAAATGCATGTGGGTGAGCGATACAGACTCTTGGAGGAGTGTGCCAAAGCTCATGGAGAGTGCTGGAGAGCTGAAAGGCGCTATTAAAATTTTGGGCAGAAGCATGTAGATCAAAAAGTTATACATATAGCTGGCTTTGGGAAGCAGGTGTGAAGTTGACAAAGATCGTCCCCAGTGATTCTTAGCCATTACTTAGCACTTTGCCGACTTTCACCTTCTGAGTTTCTCGCTGCTATACCCCAGCCTAGACCGACTTCTTGTGCCTTTGACTTGTCCTCCTTGCTCTCCCTTCATGAAAACTCACCTGTTCCTTAGAATTTTGCTCTTTGTTTGGGCTAATCTGATAAGTGAATCTGTGCAATTCATAAAGAAATGGGTGTTATTGGTATTAAGCCAAGTCCTCTTATAGGGTTCTACTCAGAGGTAACCCTTGGGACTTTTAGTCATTCTGACAACCAAAATAAACTTGGGTGGAGTGAAAGAGTGCCAAACTAACCAGCACAAGAGCAGGGTTTTGTACCAGCTCAATTACTGCTTTTATGACTATGAGCAAGCCATTGAAACTCTTCAGATATCAGGTTGCTAATCTGTAATATGGGGTTGGGAATCCTAAGTGCATAGAGTTGCTATGAGTAACAGATGACTTGATTACACATGTGAAAGTATCCTAAAAACCCTAAAAGTCTGCATAAATATGGGATTCCATTATTATTATAAATAATTACATTTCTGAATTCATATCATTGTGACGGTTGATACAAGGCCATTGTGAAAAAGAGAAAGACAATAAACTGATGTTTCACTTTATTGTTTCAAGTGCATCTTTGAAGGGCAACCCTGTTATTTGGTATTTTGGCAGACTTCGAGCAATATTACCATGGACAAGTCAGAGATGGCTTTCTGCAAGGTCTTTAGTCAAGGGTGGGATAGATCGTAATATAGTTACTTTGGTTCCTGGCTATTTGAAAAGTTTTACCCAAGTAGTAAATGAAACTAATATTAAAGCACACTCTTTATGTGACACACATTTTTGTCTAAGCCCTATCTTAAAATTATTTAATCCTCAAACAATCCTGAGAAGAAGACATGAAAAATCACCACATGAGAAAACTGAGACTTGTATAAGCCAATTTGCATCTTCTCTCCAGTGCTCTTGCATGTTAGGAGTCACTTGTATTAGCTTGGAGGCTGGTCCCTTCAGTGGCAAGTCACATGAGACATCTTAGGCTTGTTCAGTTCATGAGCATCACGTTCACAGATGACACAAAGCTCAGAGTAATTGCTGAAATTTAGATGGTAGGATCGGGGTCAAAACAATATTAGAGAGCTAAAATAATTGATGCAATGTACAAGATTCAATGTAACAAATGAATGTAAAATCTTTTATTTAGCTTTGAAAAATCAATCGTCTAATTTTAAGATTGTGAAAAGCTTGTTTGTGTATGTGCATGTGTGTGTTGGGGGATGGGGTCCTATGCATTTTTGATAAGTAAAAAAGTCAAAGGAAATCAATAGTGTTGTGATTGCTAAAAAAGCTGAAAGGTTATATTTATAGAAGTATATTGCTCAGATCTAAGGAAGTAATGCTTTGTTTTCTGTATTGAGTAAGCTCATACTAGCTGTATTAAAAGCAGATCTAAACCACTGCTAAATACTACTGATAGGCTAGAGATCATTTAGTGTTTGACAGCACCTTTGCTTAAGCAAAAATTGCTCCCCTCCCTCTTAGCATCCAGAGACTGAGAATTCCATGATGTCTTGCCCTAACTAGGGCTAAGCCTAGTATAAGAGGGAGTGTGGGTCCTAAGGTTACAGCAGGCAAACATTGTGGCCTTCAGGAGGGGCTGGGAAGACAACAGGAGAAGCTGTGTCCAGTGGACAAACTTAAGGGCCTGGAAGGTGAATACCAGAGTTAGTATTTGAGTAAACACCAAGGTCAAAAACTAGCAGGCACTAAAGAGGTGACAGAAAACAAGTATTTGATGAGGACATCAGGGTAGACCAATTAGATTTCTGCAGAATATGTTTTGCTAACATAACAGCTTTTTCCCCCCTCTCTTCCTGTAGTAGAACTTTCCATCCAGATCCAAAATTCTAGTACTAATCTGTAAATAGTAGATATAAAAAGGGAAGAGTGATTTAGAGCAAGGATTGAAGAAAGGAGTCCTTGTAAGTGGAATTGGTTTCATATGGCATTCTAATGACACAGGAAAATGTGTTCTCGCCCCATTGACTTGCATACCAGTAAGAGTCTTGCCTTTGATTAACTGAAGCTAATCTGGGTGCAGGGAGGTGGTGGCCAGTGAATAAAGTCATCTCTTCTCTTCCTCCAAGACACAACAGTGTCAACATGGGAACAGCAATGCCATCATCTTCTTCCCAACTCACAACTTTCAAATAGTAGTTAAGCTGACTAATTCAAACTCAAAAAAAAAAAAAAAAAAAAACAAAGAAAAGGAAAAAAGAATGTTAAGAGAGGGAAAGCTTGCCAGAATCTTTTTAGTCTGCATTTGAATTTTTTTCTTTCAAGTGTTGAATAGAAATACTAACTTTGAAACTCTTCTTAGAATCTAAACCATTATGCAGCATATTCGTGGCTTTGTTGTTGTCTACTTACAAGAACTTGGAGTCAAAAGTTCTAACAAGTGACTCTTGTTTTACTTTTGATTTTCCAGCTGTTGGCAGGATCAGGATCAATAATCAATTTTAGCTTTTGTTGCCATTGCTTTTGGTGTTTTAGTCATGAAGTCTTTGCCGATGCCTATGTCCTGAATGGTATTGCCTAGGTTTTCTTGTAGGGTTTTTAAGATTTTAGGTCTTATGTTTAAGTCTTTAATCCAACTTGAGTGGTGATCATTAAAAAGTCAAGAAACAACAGATGCTAGAGTGGATGTGGAGAAATAGGAACACTTTTACACTGTTGGTTAGAGTATAAATTAGCTCAACCATTGTGGAAGACAGTGTGGCGATTCCTCAAGGATCTAGAACTAGAAATACCATTTGACCCAGCAATCCCATTATTGGGTAAATTCCCAAAGATTATAAATCATTCTACTATAAAGACACATGCACACGTATGTTTATTGCAGCACTGTTCACAATAGCAAAGACTTGGAACCAACCCAAATGCCCATCAATAATAGACTGGATAAAGAAAATGTGGCACATATACACCATGGAATACTATGCAGCCATTAAAAAGGATGAGTTCATGTCCTTTGCAGGAACATGGATAAAGCTGGAAACCATCATTCTCAGCAAACTAACACAAGAACAGAAAACCAAACACTGCATGTTCTCACTCATAAATGGGAGTTGAACAATGAGAACACATGGACACAGGGAGGGGAACATCACACATTGGGGCCTGTTGGGGGGTGGGGGACATGGGGAGGGATAGCATTAGGAGAAATACCTAATGTAGATGACGTGTTGATGGGTGCAGCAAACCACCACGGCACATGTATGTAACAAACCTGCATGTTCTGCACATGTATCCTAGAACTTAAAGTATAATAAATAATAATAATAATAAAAGACTAGGAGACCACCTTATAGCCTGTGATGATGTCTGAGATACACCAAGGCAGAGAATCAGAGATTCTTAGAATTACTGATTCAGAGTACCTTGTAGTTTCAGTATTATAAAGTTCTGGAATCTCAGATTGGGAAGAGGCATTAAAGATCATCCAGTATCCAGACTCAGCCCCTGGCATAAAAAAAAGATTATAGCAGAAAAGAGAGGGACAAGGAGTCTAGCCAAATTGCAGTAGCTCCACCAAGAGGGGTTTAATCCATTTCACTTAAATTTAATTTACAACTGCTTTGGATTGGTAACTTTGTTGGTAAGGAAAGCCTAAAATATGACTTAGTCTTTGATTCCAAATATCAAGTTTCTTCATCCCAAAGAGTAGTGGGTTTATTTTTTGTTGTCATTGAGCTTTGTCTTAATGGCTAAATCAAAACATAGCAAATTTTCTTTCTTTTTTTTTTTAACATCAGCTGAGACTTCAAAATACTTACTATAGATTTTAATAGTGAAAAGAAGCCTTCAGCAAGGTAGAGTACTTAGCAAGGGCATTGGAAGCGACATGCCATATAAAAGAGCATGTCTGGTTTGGCCAAAATCCTGCCTTTGTCTCCAGAGCTATTTTGCTGTAAATTTAGAACAGAAATACTCTTTCTGGAATAAAAATGTAGCTTTGTTGGCTACAAGTGCATATTTGCTGCTTCACAATTTTAGAATTAGACGATGGACTTATTTAGTAGACATCGGAGGGTAAAAAGCAAAAGCCCATAATTTAAAACATTCCACTCTACCACAGTCCAAGAAAAACATGGACCGGTGAACAAAACCAGCAGTATTGTAATAAGAAAACAACTAGGTGCATTTTTTCCAAAACCTAAAAACCAGGAATCTAAATGTATGAGTTACTGGCTAAAAATTCCATTTTCATGTCTCAGTTTTGAGCTGGAAAAACAACCTAGACCTGATAAACATCATTTTAAAAAATACACACGTTCTCCCACAGCCTGAGATGTGGACAGCAGACCAGCATCCATCTTTATATACTCAAGGGCACTTTCCATTGCCTGGAGGAATCCTGTGCTAAAAGGATTTTACTTTGCAAAGATTCATAGACTTCCCACTCAGGCCTGTGGTGATTTCTGAAGCTCCCTCCCCACAAGTTATTTGGCAATGCTGTTAAGGTGTCTTATTTTTCCCTGAACACTCTGAATATCTGTTCGAAGTCAGCAGAATTTTCCAGGGCAAATGATGTGGTAACTCTTGGAAATGCAGGTGGGCTCACTCAGGCCAAGAGGCAGGAGGGACTGGCTCTTCTTCAGGAAGAGAGCTGAGGCTGATGTACAGGCCCCTGTTCTAAGAAAATTATAAAGTGTGAGTCAATCAACCAGTAGCACTCGCGGTGTAAGTATTTGAGTGTGTGGGCCTGCACCTGTGTGTGTGTACGTGTGTGTGTGTGTGAGACAGATACCAGGAATAAATTCCTGAAGGTGGCTGAAAGTGACTTGGAAACTATTGACAACAAATACGAAAGTCTGCTGGCATAAAGCAGTCTACCTGAGAGCTAAAATTTTGGTTACATAACTGGTCTCAGAGTTTTAGATGTGGCTACACTCAGCAAAGGCCGAGGAGCTGTGGTTCTATTATAACATAAGGTCTGCTAAAGAAAAATGTCAAGGAAGAGAAACTTTTGTGAGGAAGGAGGAAGAAGACAAGAACTTTCTGAAGAGACATTTCCAAAGGAAGTAGAACTTTTTCTCATCATTTTACTCATGTGGTTGTCCATTTACCTGTGGGTAGCAGGCTCAGGTAGCATCACGCAGATAGCAGGTGTGACTGCTGAGCGAGCATGTCTACTGTTTGAGTACATGAATTCACACAGCCCCCAAAAGAGTTGGCATGGCTAGTTTGAGCCCATTGATGTAAACATTGGGATAGCACAGCAACAATAATTATATTATCTTCCCTCCCCCCGGAGAGAAAACTTGCTTATCAAGAGTTTTGACATAAGAAGGGAAGAAAGGGATTTAGATGTGTGGGAATCATGAAAGTGAAAGGACTCATGTGGCAACTTATTGTTGGGCTCCATTTAAACATAGGATGTCTCATCTAATTCTTGCTTCACTCAGGGAGTGAGTTAGGGTTGCTTCTCTTTTCTGGAAATTTGTTTCATTTTATATTCTGAGGAAAGCAAAACTGAACAGTCTTAATCACTTGCCAGTTAAATAAGAGAGGTTTTACTACCTTTAACCAGTTGTTATGGTGAGAATTCTGTCCATGCCAGTGGTGGCTAAGCTCTCAGGTAGCCGGTTGGCTTTTCTGGCCTCCAGAGAACTCCTTTTCTGTCTCTACTGCCTACATGTCTGAAGTCTGGCCCTCTGGAATGCAGCCAGCAAAGAACCACAGACTGAGGCGCTGCCTCTAAGATGCACACCAAGCCCTGTGCCTCCTGCTTCCTCCTCTGGCAACCTCTACCATTTTCTTCATGACTCAGCCATGGTTTCTTCAGAATTGCATGTGGCATGCAGAATGACTTTTGTTCCTTCACTACCCACTGTCTGTTTCTGGTGGGGACTAAACTCACTGCTTTGACAGTCTACATGGGAGAAAAGGGAAGGAAGGCCATCATTAGCTGGAATTTAGGCAGCTGATACAGTTTTGGGCTACATACTGGTGGTCCTCAGCAAGATATTTGTGAGATGTAGTGGCGTGGAAGTGGTATGTTGCATCAAGATGTCATCCTTATATCTTTTGTTGGAAGACCAATCACATATATGTCTCTGTATAAGGACCAACATACCAAGGTATAATGTGGGAGGCATACCTTCCTGGATATTAAAAAAGATGTATATAAAAATTTGAATATGTGTTTGTCTATCCTAAGGACATGAAACTGACATGTTAGACTACTGCATAGAGCACCTTAATAGTCTTCTACAAAGTTGTAAAAGGCTTGGCCACTCGCACAAAGATTTTTTTAAACCTGGAGATGAGAAAAGGGGTGTGCATTTAGGCAATACATCAAAAAATGATCATATCTGGCTGACAAGCCACATTTTGCTCAGTGACACAGCATCATCCTACCTCTAGACCTGTCTTCTGTGACAAGAGTCATTTACCACTCATCTAGGCCCTAGGGCGAGATATCTAATCTTCCTCAAATCCTCCTCTCCTAAAAAAAGTGGGGATACCTCTCCCACCTGCAAAGGTGTTCCTGTTTACTGTATGAGGACCCAGCTCTTTGAAAGATAACTGATAACTAGTGAGCCTTTCCATTGCCTGATTTGTTTAGACTTCAGTATAACAACTTCTATCACATTTTTACCAGAGAGCTACTCAAACAGTAGTAAGGCAGAACAGTTCTTTACTTGAGGCAAGTCACCTCTTTCTGAATCTGAGTGAATTGGACTAAGAGCTATTAAACTCTTACATTCTAGGGAGCTCAGAACCTATTCTGCAAAGATTATTTATCGAAATGCCTTAATAAACTGACATTATTTTTGCATTTCACTTGTATACCTTTACTATTAAGAAGCAAACTGTAGGGCTGTCTCAGTAAAAAGCATTTTACATGCACAATTTCATTTTTTTCTTCTATGAAGAGAAGGTATTAATTATCCCTACACAGCATGTTAGGGAACTGATATTGTTTTGATGTTTGTCCCCTCCAAATCTCATGTTGGAGTGTGATTCCCAGTGTTAGAGGTGGGGCCTGGTGGGAGGTGTTTGGGTTATGGGGGTGGATCTCTCATGAATAATTTGGTGCTGTCCTCTCAATAAATCAGGGAATTCTCTCCTTGAGTTCATGTGAGATCTGGTTGCTTAGAAGAGCCTGGCCCCTCCTCCCTCTCTCTTTTGCTCCCTCTCTCTTCCCATGTGATATGCTGGCTCCCTGTTAACTTCCATCATGATTGCAAGCTTCGTGAGGCTTCACCAGAAGCAGATGCTGGCACCATGCTTCCTGTACAACCTGCAGAACAAGAAGCCAAAATAAAGCCTCTTTCCTTAATAAGTTACCTAGTCTTAGGTATTTTTTTATAACAATGGAAAAACTGCCTAGCACAAGAAGTGAGACTCAAAGCAATGAAGTGATTTGTTGTAATTTACACAGTT
This sequence comes from Pongo pygmaeus, assembly GCF_028885625.2. Lineage (NCBI taxonomy): Eukaryota > Metazoa > Chordata > Mammalia > Primates > Hominidae > Pongo > Pongo pygmaeus. The sequence continues at coordinate 60,320,415 of NC_072382.2, forward strand.
ACTAAGTATCTAAACTTACATACTTAGTATCTAGCTATTAATAGGTGTATTTGTTCTACCATATCACATAAAAATGGTTGAAAAGATGGCAATTAGACTGTTCATTATGACTATATGACCACCATACTGTGATTATTATTGTATTTGTATACCATCTTTTAGACTGTAAACTTCATGAGAACAGGATCAAGCTTGGCTCATCAGTATGTCCTCAATGTCCAATACAAAGCATAATACAAAATAGGCATATAAATGTATGTTAAATTGATCAATGAATAAATATTTTGTCCAACATATAAATAATTTTATATTTATAATCTTGTTAATAGTTATGCTCATTCATATTTCTAGAGCACTTTAACTTTCAAAGACCTTTCTTTTTCAGTAAAGTTTGCCTTAGGAGGACAAAGTGAAAGTTAAGGACCCGGTTACTGGGAATACACATCAATTTCCCAACCCTGAAATAAGACGATTAATTGTGAAGGAGACAAGCCTCACAAAACTGCCTCTGCAGGCTGTCTTTCTGGACCATATGTTCCAGGTTCTCTGCAACAGACCTGGTTGCTATATCTATTCCATTGTCCCCAGAAGGATATTCTTACTTGTCAACCATGTGTCCTGATTTCTCATTTAGAAAATATGGTCACCATATGCATGTTATAAAACTTGAGTCCCTAGACTAACTTCACCCTTCCATACAGGTATTGCCAAATCTCATATCCTGCTAGATTTTCTACAGGTGTTTCAAACAAGTGCTGATTGCAGCCCTTTGCATTGATCATGAACAGATACACTAACAAATCTATTTAAATTATTAACGTAGTTTTCCATAGAAAGATGATTTCAATGACTTATTAGAAAAAATGCATTTTTCAAAGCACATTTGAATTATTTATCTAACACAATCAACTTATTTTTATTCAATTTGAGCATTTTCTGATTCTCCTAAAATAAAAGTTTTGTGATGACTCTAATAGGGATCAATGAAATTAATAAAATCTGATTTGACATTATGTTAGATTTGTTATTTTACACATTTCCCAAATTAGATGAACCAAGTCAAATTGATGTAGTTGATAAACTTGACTATCTGATTCCATGGATATCCTGGATAAATTTTAGAGACAGAGTATGGTATCAGAACAGACATTATTTCTGGATTAGACTCTCATACCAATTTATTCTGTGACTCTGAGAAAACTAGTTCCACTCTCTGGGCCTTAGTTTTCTCCTTTGTAAATTAGGTGACTTAGTCTAGGTTGAGTGACTTGCCTAGGTCAGTGGTGCTTTCTCTTTTTCCTGTGGAGTCTGGGAGTCCTTTGGAGGCCTAAGGATCTCCCCTGGCAAACTTTCTCCGTACCCTTACTTTAGTAGATAAGCATTTATCTGTTACTTATACACACCAGACCACTATGTAAAATATTGTTTGGAGAAAACAGGTTCTAGAACTACAATTGTTTTATGGATTTTTTTGGGCAATTTGGATCTAGATTTCCACTTTATTTCTTCATTAAAATATTTCTGTGAGGCATATAGAGTTTACGTGAGCAGAGAAGAGACCTAGGCATGTATATCAGGGATGAATAGAATCAGAAAATTTTCAGTATAACCTGCTGGAGAGAAGAAGGCAGTGGTTAGGAGTATTGTCAGGCTGGGGTAGAGAAATGAGGTGATCATCAATGAACTGTTAGACCTTCAAGGGAAGGATCAACATGGTCAAGGTAATATTTCAACCTGGGGAGGCATCTTTAGTTCTAAGCATCAGTAGGAGGAAAGAAGTGTTGAGTCATTAGTTACTGCACTAAAATTGACTTTAGGCCAGGCACAGTGGCTCATGCCTGTAATTTCAACACTTTGGGAGGTTGAGGCAGGGGGACTGCTTGAGGCCAGGAGTTCGAGACTAGCCTGGGCAATGTAGCAAGACCCTGTCTCTATAAAAATAAAAAGTTAGCCGGGCATGGTGACATGCATCAGTAGCCCCAGCTGCTCGGGAGGCTGATGCAGGAGGATAACTTTAGCCCAGGAGTTTGAGCTCTGATTGCACCATTGCACTCCAGCCTGAGTGACAAAGTGAGATCTTGTCTCTGAAAAAAGGAAAAAAGAAAAAAAAATTAAAATTCATCAAATACAAATAGAGTCATGTATTGTATTGAGAGCTGGTCCCCTAGAACATGAGCCAAGCTTTGATATGGCTATGTGTATGCAGGGATTGAATGGATCTAAGTGGGAAAGTTCCAGAAAACTGGAGGGAAAAGAGAGCACTCCATCACTGGGATGATCAGTTCTTGACTTCTTAAATTGTAGGCAGTAGTGTGTTCACTAAGGAAATTGTGACCAAGACTGATAGAATATTTGTTAGGTTTATCCTTGTATCTAAATGAGTCTAATATTTGCCTTGTTGCATTCAACCCATTAGTTGGTGGGCCTGGAGGTTATCTGTGGCTCCATGTACTCTCTGAATTGCTGATTTCTCAGTATTCCTGATACATGGATCCATGCAAACCAGATTTCTTATTGCTATACTGGCCACTTGAATAGATTTCCTTTCACAAAAACTCCAGCCTAATTCAAGCTTGGGCTCACCACTTGTACGTGTGAAAAGGGCCTTTGGCTTTCCCCCTTAGACCCTTAGAGCAGGGTCAGTCTTTTTTTTCTTTTCTTTTCTTTTTCTTTCTTTCTTCCTTTTTTTTTTTTTTTTTTTTTCTTTTCATCTCATAGTCTGTACTGCTGAGGTCCTAGCAGGCCTTGGGATAAGTCTGACCAAGTTATAACCATGAACAGCTCATACTGAGATGCTCATAAAGCAGCACAGTTTTGGCTGGGCTCTTAAAGCTGTGCCAATTCTAGAATTCTTTAAGTCTAGAGAAGGGCTCTTTCACAAGGCAGAACTAGCCACATAGAGTGTCACTGAGAATGGAGCTCAGCTGCAGCCTTGACTGGTTGTTCAGGACATCAGTTTAGTGGTTCCAGCAGCCTGTGAGCTGCTCTGCCTCCTGAAGGCTGCCGTGGCCAGGAGGGAGTTTGACTTTCCCTCATTTATTTTCTTTTTAGTTTTTGGCACCACATATTGTGAATCCATGGCACTCTCTCACTCTCTCTATTAGTATCTCGCCAGTCTTGCTCCTGTTGTGGCTCTTTTCCAGGAACTTTTGATCTTTCTCCAAGGACGAGAATGCATTTCTAGGAATGGAGGGCTATTGCAGAGGCGGATAATTGGCTTCAAAATTTCCCTGTGTCACCTGGAGAAAGGTTGGTCAGAATTCTAGCACCTTGTGTTTAATGCCACCTCACCTTCCTTTCTGTCCTCTAAGACCCTGCTCCCTTGAAATGGGGTTTCACTCACAGAGCCCATGATAAGTTAGTTGATTTCCCCAGAAAGTGCCATAACAAATCTGCCTCCCCTAGGAGAGGTGGTGTGACCATCTCATTATGTGTTCTGACCTTCAGTGGCACACACCATCCCCAGCCCCACTCCCCAGTCCTGACCTTCTATTCTTCCCTCCATCCTTGTGGTTCTGACAAGAGCTGAGTGGGAGAATGTCTGTGCATGCAGTGTCTCTGCACAGAAATTCATTTTGTTCCCCAGAGGGAAATCCTTCAGAATAGGGTTGGTATCCTCTTCCCTGTACTATCTACAACAGCCTGGCTGAGCTCAATACTCAACACACTCTTATGATTGATTGAATGTAACACAAACCTGTGTGCTTGTCCAGCTTACACATCACCTTTTCAAACTTTACTTCATTTGACATTTCACTATAGCCAGGAGAATCAAGAAAGGTTGGCTGAAAGTTGAACTCAGCTGGGATGCTGAGATGGCAGATCATTCTCTCTGTCTTCATGTAGTCTAGGACTACTCTCTCCGTGTGGCCTCTCCACTTGCTTTCTCCAAGTAGACTTTCCAGCAGGCAGCAATACTTCTTAAATGGCAACTCAAGGCTACTAAAAGGGCAAATATGGCCAGATATTCTTAAAGCTTAGGCCCAGATTTGACACAATATAATGCTGTACTCTATTGGTTAAAGTGTGTCACAGGCCAACTCAGTTTCATTGTGGGAGGAGACTATCTCAGGATGTAAATACTGAAAGATGTGATTCATTGAGATCATCTGATCTTTGAACACCACCTACTACAATTTGTGATCAATTTCTTGGGAACAAGGCTCTCAGTGCTGTGGCTACTCTTATAATTTCCTAGCTGATGAGAATAATGGCCAGGTTATAAAATCAACAACATAAGATTCTTCATTCTGGGTCATCCAAGAATTTAGAGAGAGGGGCCAATACTTCTCAGAAGGATTCTGTTAAATGAAGGTGATGCTCTGGAGTCCTTCAAATGAAGATGAAAATGACCCTGGGCCTACAAAATAAGTAGGCCACATTGCCCCTTATACATAGCATATTTAAATGCACAAGTAGAGATGAGTTAGTAGCAGAATAGGGTCTGCCTCGGCCTATTCTTATGGTCCTCCAGTTAGTCCCAAAGCAGTGACTAATAGAGGCAGGTGGTATACAAAGAACAGGAGCATTTCAGTGATGCAGACCTGTGTTTGGTTCCTTGTATTATCACTTAGCAGTTGTGCGGGCTATAGTCTCTGCTTCAGGCTGGCTGTGGTGGTTCATGCATATAATCCAAGTGCTTTGGGAAGCCAAGGCAGGAGGATCACTTGAGGCCAGGAGTTTGAGAACAGCTTAGACAACATAGCAAGATGCCATCTGTACAAAAAAATAAATAAAATAATTAGTCAGGTATGGTGGCACCTGCCTATAGTAGTAGCTACTCAGGAGGTTGAGGTGGAAGGATCACTTGTGCCCAGGAGTTTGAGCTTACAGTGAGCTATTGTTGTGGCACTACACTCCATCTTGGGCAACAGAGCAAGAGCCTTTCTCTAAAAAATAAAAATAAAAATAAAAATAGGCCCTGCTTTAGAATAGGGATTTCATAAACTTTATATATTTTTTGATCATATATTTTTGTGCATTAACATAAAAAACAGCAAACGTTTAGAGGGACTACACAATGAGTCAGGTAATGTTCTAGTTGCCAGGAATGTTTTTACTTGATGACTGAAGAGTGTAGGGGGTGAAGGAGAGGAAGAAATAGAGGATTACTCATCTATCTATTTGTAGCTTTGGGAAGCTAGATAGATGGTGAAGTCATTCACTGTATTAAGAAAAACAGCAGAAGGAGAAAGTTTCTTCCCTCTTGTCGGATTTCCTGGTTACTATAATACCATCTCTGAAGCACTGAGCCCTTCCTTTGGAACTTACGGTCCCAGTGCGTAAGTGTATAAATTAGTTGTCATTAGGTAAGGCTCACATTACATACGAGCAAAATTAAATTTTATATTTAGGAGCCACTGAGACTTTAGGCAGTTACTATGATTGTACTCAGTAAAAGCTGACTAATACAGAAGTCAGTACCAGAAGTGGGGTGTTACCATAACAAAACAAAACAAAACAAAAACAACAAAATTATGTAACTAGCTTCAGAGTCAAGCAGTGGGTAGTGAGGAAACTATTATTGAATCTGATAACATTATGACTCACATTAGGAAATAACTAAACATTTGTAAAACCATAAGATAACTTGCAAGACAGATAATTTATCTAATGAAGCAGTGGCTTTAGGTGATAAGGTTGGCCAATGGGACGAGGCCTGGGTGACTTAGTTGTTCATAGAAGGATACAACAAGATACTATAAAGAAGAGATGAGTTCAGAAGGACATGGCTAGTTTTAAAGCAAGAATAAAAAGAAAAAGAGAGAGTCTTGAACTTTCAGAATCTGTAGGATGTAACAGATTCTTGTATTTAATATATAAAAGTTAAACTGGAAACATGTCAAGCAACAAAATCTTATTGTATTATGGTCTCAAGGCAAAGTTCAAATCAAGGATGTGATCTCCATGTTCTTTCTTAAAGCCTGTAATTTATTAAGGTGACCCCTAGTACATGATTTAAATTGGACAAAATAGTTCAAAGAAAGGAAAGAAAGGTTTTCTGTCTTATTAAAGTACAATAACTGTAAAGTCCTTCCAATTAGTTATAGAAAGAAATGCATGTCCAGAAAAGAATTCCAAGTGTGGCAGTTGGCATAAAAAGTTGGTTGGTGAAAAGGACCATAATGTTTTTGAGATAGTTTTATTTCCAAAGGGCCGTTAGCCTGAATTGTGAGACTATGGCTGTTAAACACAGAAAATAACTTTAGGGCTCCTAAGTTTCTGCCACCCAGCTCTCAAGAAGATATTTTCTAATATTTTCTATACATGTGCTTAAAGAGAATAATGGAAAAGAAAAGGAATTATCAAAGTGTGAATCCAAGAGCCATGAAGAGAAATGCCTTCACCCATGAAGCAGACCTGATATCTAAACAAAGAATATTCCCCATCCCAGGGTATGGGTTTACAATATTTGCCCAGCCAGATTTCGGAATAGCTTTAGGCCAGTGACCACTTGATGTCTTCCATCTTTTCATTCTTCTCCTTTACAAATGGGAGAGTTTATTGCAGCTTTCTTGGCCCTGTTCCACAAATGTATGTTGAGTTTGAGAAAGAAAAGTTAACTGTTTTGTTTTAGTTTTGGTACATAGGTCTCTGGATCAAAAGGAGCCACATTTCTATCACATTTGGTATATAGACTATTATAAGAACCTGGGCTTTTGATTTAATGTCATATTCCTTTAGACTTCTGGCCTTCTCCTTTGGAGAGTAGGTAAATTTTATGTGCAGAAGAGAGGAAAGCAAAGACTTATGAGAAAAATACATACTGTTTAACTATATATCATTGCTTCCAACTTTTGTTTCCTCATTTCCAAAAGATTTGATATCCCTGCCTCTTGCCATCTAATTTGCAGAGCATCCCCATAGGAAGAGTAGCATAGGTTCTGATCAATGAAATGTGAGTAAAATTCTCATATGTCCTTTGTGAAGAAAAGCTTTAGGCCGCCTTGAATGTTTCCATTAGTTGTCTTGCTGTTTCTTCTTTGCCATGAAATCAAATGGAGGATACTTTCCCAGTTTGATTCCAGGATGAGGAAGTCATGTACAACTGAGCCCAGAATGTAGCTCATCTTCAGTCAACAGGTAATGTGAATGAGAAATAAGCCTTTATTGATAAAAGGCTCTGAAATTTGGGGATTTTTGTTATTGCAGTCTTGCTTCAGTCATATACTTGACCGATACATCTAGGTTTTGGACTAGTAGTCTCTTGGGACACAGGATGGTCTTGTCTCAGGTCCCCTGAATTACATCTCTAGAGTTTTACTGAACAATTTCTACCTAATTTTCTTATTTATCAGAATTTACCTTCTGTCCTTCAGAAGCTGAAAGAAGTGAAAGGTACTCTTTTTCTGAAAGAAACAGGGATAATTTGACTATAGACAATGTTTTACACTAGAGGAGTACATAAAGTACAATGGGAGTAGTGCTAATGGGTGACATAAAAACTATATTTCTCATGTGTATATGTATCTAGATCTTTCTACCTGCCCTACATATTAACTGTAAAAAATTGAGAAATAGAGGAGAGTATAGTATAAAGAAGAATGATCCCACTGCCCAACACCATTATATTTTAACCTTATTTTTAAATAATTAATTGCAACTTACAAAAAATTACAAAAATAACACAGAAAAATTACAAAAATAACACAACCTATTCTGTATACTGTTCTTTTAGATTCCATAAATATTTACATTTCACCACATATATTTTTATCATTCTCACTAATATATCTTTGTGTATGTGTGTGTGTGTATATATATATATACACACACACACACATAGGCACCTATTATTATTTTTTCCCTGAATCAATTAAGAATGAGTTGGAGGCATAGTCCCTCTTTATTCCTAAATACTTCAGGATGTATTTCCTTTAAAAAAAAGATAAACTCTTACATACCTAAACTTTATCAAAATTAAGAAATTAACATTAGTTCAATGCTATTGCCTGATCCATGGATCTTAATCAAATATCTCTAGTTGTCCCAATAATGCCTTTATGGCAAGAGAATAAAAATCTACTCCAAGATCTAATCTAGAATCATGCATTGGATTTAGTTATCATATCTCTTTAGTTTCTTTTCAATTGTGATGGTTAGCTCCTTGTTCTTCTTGGTTTATTTCTTTCATGACTTTGACATTGTTGAAGAGCACTGATCAGTATTTGTACACTGCCCTTCCATTTGGGTGTGACTTCGTTTTTCATATGTGAATTCAAACTATGCAATTTTGGCATGAACATTACAGAAGTAAAATTGCACCTTTCTCATCGCATTGTATCAGCCACAGGATATGGATTTGTCCCATTACTAAGGATGTTAATTTTAATAACTTAGCTAAGGTGGTATCCATAGGCTTATTCATGTACAGTTACTATTTTCCACTTTGAAATTAATAAGTATTTTTGAGAAGATACTTTGAAACTAAGTTCATATCCTGTTTCTCATCAAAATTTTACCTGCTAGTTTTAACATATATTGATAATTCTTGCTTGAATCACCTACTACTATGGTGGCCAAATAGTGGTTTTCTAATTTTATAATTTTGTGTATATTTCTTAGCTGGCAACAAAAGTTCTTCCTACTGTAGGGAAGAATCTTCCCATTCTCTCCAATTGTATTTATTTATTTATTTATTTATTTATGTTTTTTCATTATGGGCTAATGGATTCTTATTTTATTCCATAAGTTATGATTTGTTTCTATTATTTATTCAGATCCTCAAACAGTCCTAGATTTGGCCAATGAAAGTTCCTTCAAGTTGATTTCTATGTCCTTTTGTTATCTGCCTATTACTTTTAGAGCACTTCCATACTGTTTGGGACAAGACAATGTTCCAAACACAAATTATACTCATGCAGTTCCAGCCCTGAAATTAGCCATTTTGTCAAAGATTCCTGGTTACTTTTAGTGGGTCATGATATTTAGAAATCAAGATCTGAATGCTAGGTGTTGTTATTGCTACCAAAGAAGTCATCATTTTAACATTTACTATTTAACACTTTGATGTTTCTCTTTGCATTTTTTCCCATACTTTGTTTTTACAAACTTAAAATTGTACCATGCTGAAATTTTATCCTTGATTTTTTATTTAAGAGCATAATATGGGTATTTTCCTGGTTATCCCAAGCAACTTTCTAGATAATTAGATAATTCTCATCTGTGGATAATGCCAAAAATTATTTTTTGCATTTTGCATAATTGAAATTATTTCTAGCTTACTTTTGTAATTTGCAATAAGTAATAAAAAATACTCTTGTTTTTAAAGTACTTTCACAAGCAGCCTTCATTTTAATTCCTACAGCAATTCTATGAGCTAGACATTTTGGTGCCTTTTTACAGAGGAAGACCCTGGGACTACTTGGCTCAGAGATGTTCTATGATGAGCCTCAGCTTGGTGAAGTCAGAATGAAGCCCAGGTCCTCCGGTGGACTCACGTTGTTGGTCATCTGCTTGAATGTATGCATTTGTCTACCTAACTTAATTCTAAGTTACTTAACAGCAGAGGCCATGTTTTAATGTGCATTGGTGTCCTCACAATTCCAGTATACCATAGCTGCTTAATAGATGTTTATCACTTGGTTCAGGGAAGTGTCAACAAAGTCTTCAGCCCAGGTAAATCCTTGGGAAGCTTTTTCACTGGGAGTCAGTTCTAAAAGAACATCTCTTTCTTTTGAGGACAATGGTGACCAGATTTCTTAATTATTTCTATTCTTTGCAGGGAGTGTCATTAGCAAGGGAGAAAGAGAAGAATAATCTGTTTGGATAGGGAAGGGCAAACCCAATAAATTTGCCAACTGCACTTGATATCTTAGCAGCAAAACAAGCCATGCCACACTGCCTTGTAACTGCAACACAAGACAGAGGACATAGTCATAAACTACTCCATGGTAGGGATCCTTGTCTGTAGCAGATTATAAACCCAGAGACCACATGGGGACAAATTTGTAATAAATGATATTGTTCCAATTAGGGCCTGGTTCAGCTGGAAATTAAAAGCACAAAATCAAAATCTCTCTATCCTTAGCCACTTCCTTGCAGAGTTCCGGACCAGGAGGTTTTTTGATGTTGATTGTCTCCTTGCAGCTTTCAGTTGAGGACCCAGCCAAATTGTACCACTTGTGCTAATTATCCCTCTCCTGAGATTGCAAAGTTCCTAGTTAATCGGGAGTTAGTCCAAACTACTTGCTGAGTTTCCAAGGTGGCAGCTTTGTGCTGGGGACCTGGGCCAGTATAGACCTCAGCTGCCAAGGGGTCATCAGCATAAATTTTTCCTTCTGAGGCCATTTACCAGGAAAACAAAGACCTTAGGGCTTTGAAGAAGGAGTAGAAATAATAGGTGCTTCTGCAGAGAAAGAGAAGCCATCTCCTCTCCTGCATCCCCTAACGCAGTACATGGTTTCACACAGTCCTGGCTTCTTCCACTTTGCTCTTCAGCGTCTAAGCATTCATACCTCCAACATCTAAGGACTCATTAAGGCCTGTTTGTGCTGTTTAAGTGTTTCTCACACCTTACTTTTTCTGTCTTCACTGCCATTGAATTTAGTTCACTTAGTCCCAAAGATCATTTATTTGACAAGAAGTAGAACTAGTAATGGAACCCAGAATTTAGGTACCAGGGTTTATATCTTTTGAAGGCCGGTGTGCGTTTTATTTTGACTTAGTTCATAAGTCTGACTGCAGTGAAGTTTTAGTAGGATTTAAAATTGTACAGAAAATACTGAGACAAAAAGTTTTTCATAAGCCACGTTTCAGTTGGGCAGGCTTAAGGAAGAACTCCTGTCCTAATTATGGTTAGCGTCATATTGTGATCATTGGTAAATTTTCTGTAGATCGTCATAGCAAAGTGAATGAGGGATTGTACTGAATCCTTTCCACTGGCCACCCTAAGCCTTTTACCCTTCTCGATTCAGCTCTGTGCCCCAGGAGGATGGCCTCTTTGGACAGCTTTACTCTGACTCTGTTGACCTCTGGCTGTGGTTAAGTTTGACCAATGGGAAGCTGCAGCAGGAAAATGGAATATGGCACCTGGCTGCTTCTCAGCCAGAGCACTGGGAATGGTGATATTCCTTTCTGGAGGCTATAGCTCCTATTAATGAGCCTCGTTGACACCCTAGCTCCCTCCTTAGGCTCCTATAGCTAGTCCCTCTACTTGCTCCTTCAGGGCAGAGTGCTTGCAACTCCCACTGTTGCTAACCCTGGGTGCTGTATCACCCCTTGTTGGTTTTCTGTATTCCTTTCCACACCTCTATAAATAGTCCTTCTTTGAAACTCTCTTTTCCTACATGTTTGGATATGCCATTTCTTTACTGCCAGGACTATAATTGATTTAGGGGTTGAGTAAGTAACTCAGATCTGGTTACATGGAGTAGAAATGCATGCACAAGGATCATTTGTAGCATGCTTGATTATCATCAAATCCTGAGCTCTTAATATAAGGATTGAGAGCTTCAACTCTGTAAAATAATAGTATCACTGATGATAATAATAGGACCAAAATTCTATAGTACTGCTACCATGTGCCAGACACTATGCTAACAATTTGCCATGTATTAACTCATTTTAGCCTTACAACATCTTATAAGACAAGTACTATTTTTTTTTTTTTTTTTTTGAGACAGAGTCTTGCTTTGTTGACCAGCTGGAGTGCAATGGCGGCACAATCTCAGCTCACTGCAATCTCCGTCTCCTGGGTTCAAGTGATTCTCCTGCCTCAGTCTCCCGAGTAGCTGGGATTACAGGCACGCACCACTATGCCCTGCTAATTTTTTGTATTTTTAGTAGAGATGGGGCTTCGCCATGCTGGCCAGGCTAGTCTCAAACTCCTGACCTCAGTTGATTCACCCATCTCAGCCTCCCAAAGTGCTGGGATTACAGGCATGGGCCATCGCACCTGGCCACTATTTTTTTATTATTGTTTTGTAGGTGACTGAACCGAGATACACAGAGGTTAGGAATCCTGTTTAGGTTTCTACACCTTAGTGTGTGAATCAAAACCAGGCAGCCTTGTTCCAGAGCCTGAGTTCTTAATTTTTACACAACACTTCTCCACATGGACAGGAAGTCAGTACTAATGGACACATAATGAGAGTGCATTTAATTGCCCAAATTATAGAATCATCTGAACATAACTTTTGAAAAAAAAAATCCATAATGTTGAAAAACTATTTTTAACTTCGGGATTTCTAACATAAATGCTAACAACCAGTAGTGCCATTTTTAGAAACTGGCAATTTATTTAGGCAGATGGAGATGGATATTGTTCCCAGGTTTGAATGTTAAACGCTATTTAGGCATCACAGTGCTGTGAAAATGATTCAAGAGACTTGGGTCCCACCATTCATTAGCTGGATGATTTTGAGCCAGTCCCTTATTCCCCTGGATCCTTGCTTGCCTCTCTCAGGTTCCTAGGTCTCTAGCCCACTCCGCTCATCTGATGTGCACATTCTTCCCCTGGATCCTTGCTTGCCTCTCTCAGGTTCCCAGGTCTTTAGCCTCCTCCTCTCACCTGATGTGCACATTCTCTTGTGGTCATCCTCAACATGCTCACCACCACCCCAACATCACCAACTATTATTTGTTTACTGGTTTTGGCTTAGAACACTCAGACACTCACATTATCTATAATGTCTCAAACAAGGAGATTTTCTGCCTTGGTTTAAATACTTATGGTGATTAGGATCTTGTTGCCTCCTCAGGGGGGTAGTCTCCAACAGTGGCCTGACCATCTTCAGGACAGGTAAAGCACCTGTGGGAAGTCCAGGTGAAGATAGTGGTATAGTCATTGTAGTTGAGAAGGAGGATGAAGAGGAGTTTTAGTTGGTGAGGGTTTAGGAGGGTGGGAAGTGACAGGTGGCAGGATGGAAAGATACATTTTTGTAAAGTCTCCAGGAGACCCCTCTTGCAAGGAACACTTGTTACTGGCAGGGATTTTCTGATTTCCTGGCTCACTCTCTGAACTTTCTCCTCCTTTACCCCTCCACGGCTTTGTGCATGCTGTGCGGGCTGTCTAAAAAGGCCTTACCTGTTCAGTGAAACCCTCAAGGACAGGTGAAATTTGTGATGCCTAAGAGTTTAACCAGGGGTAATTTTTCTCCCTCCCTCCAGACTTCTGTGATGTTCTGTTTGGACCTTGTTCATAGCACTTGTGTTATGCCTTGTGCCATTATCATTTGTATACACACTGAGTGTCCCCACTAGGTTTGAACTCTTTGTGTCTGATTTACATCTGCATGTACTCGGCCTTGAAATCTTTGCCAGATAGATGGATGGGTCTACAAAACCCATTTCTAATGCTTAATGCACATGCTCTCTCTCTCTCTCTCTCTCTCTCTCTGTCTGTCTGTCTCATGCCATTTAAACACTCATATACACAAGCATGACATTTAAAATACCTAGGGTGGAATATCTATCAGAGGACCTCTGTAATCAGGAAATCAGCCTTAGCGTTCAGCCTTAACAGATATTAAGAGATGTGTTGGCAAACAACAGAGAACAGAGATACATTTTTACCTACAAACTTATATACTTCATATGACATTTTAATCCTAGATCCATATTAACTCCCAGGTCTAGTGGTGATGCCATCCAGTGTCAAAGGCAGCAGTCAATTCCAAAATGACCCTGTTGCCTCCAATCCTGATAATTACTGGTTTCACAGCCCCCACCCAGGCCTTGTCCTGCTTGCCAGCCTTTGTCAGAGTATACCCACCTCCATGGTTGAAATGAGCAGAGGATAAATAGCCACTTTTAAACATGATGACTCTTTCTATTCTGTAGAAATAGTAAAATTAATGCAAGCAAAGAAAACGCTGGAGTTTCAGGAGGTGGAGTCTAGCGCTGGGGAGTGGTATTTCACCTTAACAGCAGATACCAGCCTTTGAGTTATCTTTTTTGGCTGGACTCTGGGGAACAGAAGCCCAGCACCTGACAAACTTAAAACTGTGAGAGGCAAAAGAAAGGGTGGAATGTTTGTGCAAATCTTGGTGTTACACCCAGCCCACACCTGGAAATTTATCTGTACTTGATAAGCACAGGATTTTTGTTGCAACAGTATCCTTTGGGTTAAAAGTGATCTCTCTCTTCTTCTTTAGGTAATTGTTACTTTTTCTCTTTTAGAAAACCCATAAAAAGGAAGAGTAAATCTGCAAAGCCTGGAGGTTGAAAGTAGTTCAGAGACTAAGGCTGGGACCTAGTAAGCCACTGGCAGCTGAATGAGAGTTAGGAGGGGAAGCCCCTTTATGGGCCTAGGGCAGACAAAGGGAATGGAGTCATGTATTTTGCTGGTAGGGACGAGAACTGGAGTTAAGGACTGAATGCTAAGTCTAGAGAGCTCTGGAGTCTGCCAAGAAGCCCCAGGGGAGACAGCTGGGGAAACTGGGGTGGCTTGAACAATTTTATCTGACTTTGTAATTAATTATACTCTTGTTTGTGGGTTTATTGGGTTAGACACTGATTCCTCACTGGACTGTAAGAACCAGGAAGGCAGGACTATCTGATTTAGTTTGTCTTTATGTCCCCAGAACCAAGCTCTTGCCTGGGATCCAGTAGGCTCACCATAACTACTCACATACTAAATAAATGAATCTGTTTCCTAACCACATCCTCCCCTCAACCTTTGCTCAGCCTTCAACCTGTCCCAGAGGCCTCTTCTGCCTGAGCCTGCATTCTCTCTCTGCTGATCCACACTTACCCTGCAGGGACCCACCTCTCTCTTGCCCTGCCCCTCCTTAGGGGTAGGGAAGGTCATTGTGCAGGAGCTGGGCATCAGTGTCAGACCTCTCTGGGAGGGGCCTTATAGAGGGCATTGGCCCCTCCTCTTGGAATCATTTCATCTGCATCAGGACTTTTCTTTTTTTTTTTTTTTTTTTTCCTGGAGCCCAGGGAGGTGTGCAGTGCAGGACTGTGCTTGCAGAGCTCCAGCGGGCCTCTCCTTTCCCTCAGGCCCTCAGGTGCAGAATAAGAGGAGCTGACAGTCATCTGCTTATCAGGCGGCTTTGTGCCTTTAAGGGGAGCTGAGTGGCATGTACGTGGGTCTCTGAAAGGCAGAAATCTGCAAGATGTGCAGCCCAGTCCTCTAGCAAGCTGGGGGCTTCCTTCCCGCCCCACCAAGGCCACTGTCTGGAAATGGGAAGTCTCAACCCTGAAGACTCAGCTAACAAAAAGACACTCTCTCATGGTTTTGCAAACAGCCTCAGCCTTTCTGCTTAAGTCTTGGTAATCAAGAAAGATAATTCAGGCCATTTGTGACTTCAAATAATAATAATAGTAGTGATTATAGCTAACATTTATTGAGAGCTCACTCCAGGCCAACCATTTCGTTGATTAACTCATTCCTTTCAACTTTGGAGGAGCACTATGATTGAGCCCCTTTTTAGGTGAGAAAAAGAGGCACAGATCACAGCTTGTTGGGTCACACAGCTACTAATTAGCAACAGAATCAGAATTTGAGCCCCAGGAGTTGAATCCTTGCCTACCAGGTTTAATGAGTTTATTCTGCCTCTTGCCTGACTCTTTTGGCCTGAGGACTTCATCTCTCCTCAAACCAAGAAAAGCCATCTTTGGGGTGTTTCATCACGCTGTATGGCTGGTCCCACTGGGAAGTCAGCTCTCTGCATATATGTGACCTCAGAGAAGCCTTCTCGGACCACCTGAATTCATTTGCTGACACAAATGTATTCTCTTACAGTTTTGGAAGCTGCAAGTCCGAAATCAAGGTGCTGACAGGGCCACACACCTTCCAGAGGTTCTGGGGGAAACTCCATTCAATGTCTGTCTCTTAACTTCCAGTGGCTGCCAGCAATCTCTGGCCTTCCTTGACCTGTAGACACATCACTCCAATCTTTGCCTTCATCAACACATCACTGTCTCCTCTGTGGGTCTTCTCTCATGTCTGTCTCAAATCTCTGTCTGCCTTTCTCTTATAAGGACATTTGTTGTTGGATTTAAGGCCCACTTGGACCACCCAGAATGAGCTCCTCATTCAGGATCCTCAACTTAGCACATCTGCAAAGATTCTTTTTCCAAAGAAGGTAACATTCACAGGTTTTAGGGATCAGGACATGGATATATCTTTTTTGGGTCCACCATTCAACCTGTTACACCCCCAAGTCTAGAACAGATCTCATTGCCTGCCTCTATCCCATTACTCTGTATTCTTTCCTGTCCAGCATCTGTCACTATCTGGAGCTTTCTAATTCCTTTATGCATTTTCCACAGTGTCCTCAACCAGGGTGCATCTGGCATTTTGAGCAGGGCAAAAATTCACTGTATAGAAACAAGCTTTTCCTTGAGAAGTATTTAGCATTTCAACCTCCATACCAGGGTGGGGAGGAGAGGGACAGAGAGAATCTTTATGACAATCAAAGAAATTCCTCTTATCTCCCACAGATATCCAGTGCCCCCACTTGGCAGACAGTACGGGCTCAGGGTCAGAGCCCCCAGCTAACATGTTTTGTTTTTATCATCTGTCTCCTTTAACAGGAATGAAAGCTTCATGAGAGCAAGGAACTCGTCTGTCTTGCTCTTTCCTGTATTTGCAGAGTCTCAAACAATGCCTGGCACCAAGCAGACACTCAACATATGTTCTCTGAGCATTCAGAGAACATATGTTGCACAAAGAAGATCAAGACGCTGTTTCTGGAAATGTGTTTTGGATGTTTCCCTTTAGGCTGCTCCAGCCTAAGAAGGAAAGTCACATGATATGCACTTCAATAACAATGAAAAAATAACAAGATAAGTCTTCAGCCTCATCCCTGGGGCACCTCACTTTCCACTACCTCCCCACTCCCTCCTCTCCTTGGCAGAGCTGCATGAGCACTCAGAGCCATTCCCTAACCAGCTGTCCTGGGCCCTGCCATGTGGTTCCTTCCTTGCCAGCCTGAAGTACTGCTCCTGCAGTCTCCTGGTGTCTATTGTCATCCCCACAGGTTTCCTCCCATACCACTGCCACAAAATTAGCAGGTGAGCTTCAGGCCAGGGGCCTGTGATCTTGCCATCTGGTGGAGATCCTGCTTCTTCACTCCTGGCTGGCCACCAAAGCCAGCTGCCATTTCATTCACTACCTGTGTGAGTACAGGTAACTCAGTTTACTTCTGTGATTTTCAGAAACCTCATCCATAAATTAGGAATGACACTTGATGGATTTATCAGCAATTATAGCCCCTGGCAGATAGTTTAGTTATACCGTAAATGCTTATTTCTTTTCTTTGCTTTTTATAAGGAAAAGCAGGGAGGCTCCTACCTCTTCCTGGACCATGAAGACCTCCCCGGTTTGCATTAGAGGGAATGGTAGAGAGGTGTGGTGAGAGGATCTAGGCAAGGCCTACAGGCACTGACAGACACCTGTATGGGATTAGACTGGATTGGTGCAGAAAATGAGGAAGGCAGAGGATTACCTAGTGGTTAGGCAAATGGACGTTAGAGTTAGTAACCCCAAATGTGACCTTGGGTAAAGCATCTGTGAGACAGAAAAAATAAATAACTTGCCCAAGGTCAGACAGCTGAACATGGTAGAGCTGGGAATTAGCCTTTGCAATAGACAAAGTTTATGCTTTTCCTACTGCACTATTCTGCCTTCCTTACGTAGTCTCTCAGGAACATTGTTGCCTCAGCTTCAGGGCTGAAAAGCAGCCAAGAATGGTTTTGTTCTGCCCAATGTGTTTGAAGGAATGCTTCAGATTTCTTGATACATTAGGAAACAGAGGCACAGATAATAGAAATCAATGTGCACTTCCCAGGCTCTGTGTGAATTTGGCTATGAGACTCAGTGTACACACACATGCATGCACACACACAGCCCCACCATCACCACCACCACCATACAGACATTGTTCAAGCTCAGGCCAGCTTCAGAATTCAGCAAGGTCCTGGGCGACCACAGGAAAATCAGCAAGGCTGAGGCAGAAAGCAACGTGCAGGTAATCGAAGGTGATTGTGCAGGGATCATCGCCTCCATTTAGGTGTCAATTGTGTAATTTCCAGCTGTTCCTCAGCTCAACAGCTGGAGTTCAATATGCTCAGGGCTTATTTGGAGGCTCCCAGCCAGGGAACTCAATATTAAGCTGGCTTCCAGGATCTAGGAAAAGCAGCTACTATTGCAGCAAACCACAGAGGGGAGGCCCATTTTTTTCCATCCACTTAAGCAATGGTGGGTCTTTGGGAACAATATTGGTGCTGCCTATAATTGGCTGGTCTAAAGCAAAATAAAACTAAAAACAAAAGATCCTAATACAAAGATATGAAGTGAATTAATCCCTTTATAGAGATTATTTCATTTTGCCCACTCCTGTGGT
This sequence comes from Pongo pygmaeus, assembly GCF_028885625.2. Taxonomy (NCBI): domain Eukaryota; kingdom Metazoa; phylum Chordata; class Mammalia; order Primates; family Hominidae; genus Pongo; species Pongo pygmaeus. The sequence continues at coordinate 60,338,711 of NC_072382.2, forward strand.
TGGGTCATTTTATCATTCCCATTTTATATCAGTAAGATATATAGTTTTTTTCTATGTCAAACAAAGCCATGGTTTTCAGAACTTGTTACGGAAGCCAGATCTGTTTGACCCCAGAACCTGAGCTATGTTCCCCCTACTAATCAGAACCAGCCTCCAGGCAGGGCTGTACTCTAGTTTGGAAAAGTGCTGCCAGCTCATTCAGATTCTGCTACTTAGAAAGCGGACCCTGCTCCAGGAGAGAAGAGGGAAGCTGCCTGAAGCAGACATCCCTGGGGACTGGCAGGAGCACTTAGCTAGGCCTCAAGTGGAAGCCTTGTGTGTATACCATGAACATGTCTTCTTTTATGATGTCAGCATCTTCATCAGAGTAATTTGGAGCTGGAAGGTAGTGGCTTTTATACTTCATCCCACCTTTGATTTTTACTTCCCATTCTTTGTCCCCTCCACAAAGCCAAACTGCATGCTTTTCTCCCTCTCTTTTCCTCCCACCGTTTAATTATCCTGTCTGGTGATAGCAAATACCCAGGCTACACACCACGCTTCTGGGCCCATGGTAGGCATTACTAATTAATCATAACATTCTTTCCCAGGAAGCCCAGGAACTGCCTTGGATTTCTTCTTAAAGCAGAAATCTAGGAATTTACTTCAAATGGTTGTTGGCCCATGAGCTGGAACCTAACTGAATGCCTGGGCTATTCATTCACTTGTTTATTTATTACATATTTGTGAAGGACCCACTGTGTCAGGATACTGTTTTAAGCACTGGGAATTCAGCAGTGAACAGAAACATATAATCTTGGAATATATATTTGAGTGATGTAGACCAGTCACTCAAGTTAAAGACAGTGAAACAGTAAAGGGATTTGACCTTAGATTTCTGAATTTAAGCCAAGAGGGGCAAATGTCACAGGACTGGGATAATGGGCAATGTTGTGAGTGATGAAAGTGATGGGATTGGCCCTCCAGCAGGTTATTCCTGACTATGAGCCCACTGGGTCCATGACTCTGAAAGACTAATCTGTCTGGTGACCAAAATTAAAGTCATCAGGGCCAGGGAATCTGAGTTCCACTGAGCACTCCGCCCCTAATTTGGTATACCCTCAGAGCTCTCGGCCTCTGCTCACTTTAAGTCATTGAACTGTTATTGAACATCCAGCATGGGCCGACCACTGGGAGAGGCATTTGGGACACAAGTCAAAAGGATGGATGCTCACAGTGAGAGGGTGGTGGGCTGGTGGCATATTTTCTCAGTCTCACATTTCTCTTCTATAAAAGAGAGTTGGACTAAGTGATCCCTAAGGCCATTTTTACGTCAGATTTTTCCATACCACTTGAGGTGGTCATCTCAGAAACATGACTTCCCAATGCTGGCCGTCAAACCAGGTTGTTCTCTATGCTGGCTTTGCATTGATATTGCTAATTCGGGAAGGCCTGGTGGTCAGGAATGGCTTGCCTGAGTGCCATTCCTGCTCTCCATCGCTCACAGCATTGCTCAGTACCCTGAGTACTCTGAGGGTACTTACTTACTCTGTTTGGACTCAATCCTTGAATCTATTGTCTACTGCTGGCCCATCTGGAATCCCACATCTTTAGGCTTCTTATTAGATGAGAGGACACAGAGCCATTGTGTCCTCCTTGTCCTTTCCCTTAATCCAGGTCACCTGTAGGTTTCTGCTGAGTACTCCATTCCCTTCAAAGTTATACCAGAAAGAATGGCTCAAGCCAGGGGAACTCTTAGTGGTGGCAGATATGGGTATAGAGCCATACTTTAGGCAATACTTCAATGAAACCATCAAAAAACTACTTGCTGTGGCTATGATCAAGTTAGAAGGCAGAAAAACAAGAAGGACACTGCATGTGGCTGTGTGTATTTAGAAGGTGGCACAGGGATAAATTACAATGTGGAAGGTAAATATCATGATGGCATGAGTATATAAACAAGAGAAATCAGAACAGAATAGAAAAGAAATAAGAAAAGAGGATGGAGAGTGTGCACCGAACTATCTCTAGATGGTAGGAAAAGGACACTGAAGGTTTTCTGCTGACAAAATTCAATATAATTGAATTTGCAAGTTTCTCTTGGTGCTGGGATGTACCTCCTAACAACATGCCTGCAATTTTGCAATGGGCATGCTAATGTAGTAGGGCACCCCAAAATATGAATAGCCCCATCAAGACCCATGGTCTAGTCAATTATTTTGTGTTAAAATGTATCTCTATAAAAAAAAAGAAAAAATGTATCTCTATATTAAAACAATAGCATGTAGAATTCGGCTGTGAACCCATCTGGTCCTGGACTTTTTTTGGTTGGTAAGCTATTGATTATTGCCACAATTTCAGCTCCTGTTATTGGTCTATTCAGAGATTCAACTTCTTCCTGGTTTAGTCTTGGGAGGGTGTATGTGTTGAGGAATTTATCCATTTCTTCTAGATTTTCTAGTTTATTTGCATAGAGGTGTTTGTAATACTCTCTGATGGTAGTTTGCATTTCTGTGGGATCGGTGGTGATATCCCCTTTATCATTTTTTATTGCATCTATTTGATTCTTCTCTCTTTTTTTCTTTATTAATCTTGCTAGCGGTCTATCAATTTTGTTGATCCTTTCAAAAAACCAGCTCCTGGATTCATTGATTTTTTGAAGGGTTTTTTGTGTCTCTATTTCCTTCAGTTCTGCTCTGATTTTAGTTATTTCTTGCCTTCTGCTAGCTTTTGAATGTGTTTGCTCTTGCTTTTCTAGTTCTTTTAATTGTGATGTTAGGGTGTCAATTTTGGATCTTTCCTGCTTTCTCTTGTGGGCATTTAGTGCTATCAATTTCCCTCTACACACTGCTTTGAATGCATCCCAGAGATGCTGGTATGTTGTGTCTTGGTTCTTGTCGGTTTCAAAGAACATCTTTATTTCTGCCTTCATTTTGTTATGTACCCAGTAGTCATTCAGGAGCAGGTTGTTCAGTTTCCACGTAGTTGAGCGGTTTTGAGTGAGATTCTTAATCCTGAGTTCTAGCTTGATTGCACTGTGATCTGAGAGATAGTTTGTTATAATTTCTGTTCTTTTACATTTACTGAGGAGAGCTTTACTTCCAAGTATATGGTCAATTTTGGAATAGGTGTGGTGTGGTGCTGAAAAAAATGTGTATTCTGTTGATTTGGGGTGGAGAGTTCTGTAGATGTCTATTAGGTCTGCTTGGTGCAGAGCTGAGTTCAATTCCTGGGTATCCTTGTTGATTTTCTGTTTCGTTGATCTGTCTAATGTTGACAGTGGGGTGTTAAAGTCTCCCATTATTAATGTGTGGGAGTCTAAGTCTGTTTGTAGGTCACTCAGGACTTGCTTTATGAATCTGGGTGCTCCTGTATTGGGTGCATATATATTTAGGAGAGTTAGCTCTTCTTGTTGAATTAATCCCTTTACCATTATGTAATGGCCTTCTTTGTCTCTTTTGATCTTTGTTGGTTTAAAGTCTGTTTTATCAGAGACTAGGATTGCAACCCCTGCCTTTTTTTGTTTTCCATTTGCTTGGTAGATCTTCCTCCATCCTTTTATTTTGAGCCTATGTGTGTCTCTGCACGTGAGATGGGTTTCCTGAATACAGCACACTGATGGGTCTTGAGTCTTTATCCAATTTGCCAGTCTGTGTCTTTTAATTGGAGCATTTAGTCCATTTACATTTAAAGTTAATATTGTTATGTGTGAATCTGATCCTGTCATTATGATGTTAGCTGGTTATTTTGCTCATTAGTTGATGCAGTCTCTTCCTAGTCTCGATGGTCTTTACATTACGGTATGATTTTGCAGTGGCTGGTACCGGTTGTGCCTTTCCATGTTTAGCACTTCCTTCAAGAGCTCTTTTAGGGCAGGCCTGGTGGTATTCTTATACATCAATAACAGACAAACAGAGAGCCAAATCATGAGTGAACTCCCATTCACAATTGCTTCAAAGAGAATAAAATACCTAGGAATCCAACTTACAAGGGATGTGAAGGACCTCTTCAAGGAGAACTACAAACCACTGCTCAAGGAAATGAAAGAGGATACAAACAAATGGAAGAACATTCCATGCTCATGGGTAGGAAGAATCAATATCATGAAAATGGCCATCCTTCCCAAGGTAATTTACAGATTCAATGCCATCCCCATCAAGTTACTAATGACTTTCTTCACAGAATTGGAAAAAACTACTTTAAAGTTCATATGGAACCAAAAAAGAGTCCGCATCACCAAGTCAATCCTAAGCCAAAAGAACAAAGCTGGAGGCATCACGCTACCTGACTTCAAACTATACTACGAGGCTACAGTAACCAAAACAGCATGGTGCTGGTACCAAAACAGAGATATAGATCAATGGAACAGAACAGAGCCGTCAGAAATAATGCCACATATCTACAACTATCTGATCTTTGACAAACCTGACAAAAACAAGCAATGGGGAAAGGATTCCCTATTTAATAAATGGTGCTGGGAAAACTGGCTAGCCATATGTAGAAAGCTGAAACTGGATCCCTTCCTTACACCTTATACAAAAATCAATTCAAGATGGATTAAAGACTTGAATGTTAGACCTAAAACCATAAAAACCCTAGAAGAAAACCTAGGCAATACCATTCAGGACATAGGCATGGGCAAGGACTTCATGTCTAAAACACCAAAAGCAATGGCAACAAAAGCCAAAATTGACAAATGGGATCTAATTAAACTAAAGAGCTTCTGCACAGCAAAGGAAACTACCATCAGAGTGAACAGGCAACCTACAAAATGGGAGAAAATTTTCGCAACCTACTCATCTGACAAAGGGCTAATATCCAGAATCTACAATGAACTCCAACAAATTTACAAGAAAAAAACAAACAACCCCATCAAAAAGTGGGTGAAGGACATGAACAGACACTTCTCAAAAGAAGACATTTATGCAGCCAAAAAACACATGAAAAAATGCTCACCATCACTGGCCATCAGAGAAATGCAAATCAAAACCACAATGAGATACCATCTCACACCAGTTAGAATGGCAATCATTAAAAAGTCAGGAAACAACAGGTGCTGGAGAGGATGTGGAGAAATAGGAACACTTTTACACTGTTGGTGGGACTGTAAACTGGTTCAACCCTTGTGGAAGTCAGTGTGGCGATTCCTCAGGGATCTAGAACTAGAAATTCCATTTGACCCAGCCATCCCATTACTGGGTATATACCCAAAGGACTATAAATCATGCTGCTATAAAGACACATGCACACGTATGTTTATTGCGGCATTATTCACAATAGCAAAGACTTGGAACCAACCCAAATGTCCAACAATGATAGACTGGATTAAGAAAATGTGGCACATATACACCATGGAATACTATGCAGCCATAAAAAATGATGAGTTCATGTCCTTTGTAGGGACATGCATGAAATTGGAAATCATCATTCTCAGTAAACTATCGCAAGAACAAAAAACCAAACACCGCATATTCTCACTCATAGGTGGGAATTGAACAATGAGAACACATGGACACAGGAAGGGGAACATCACACTTCGGGGACTGTTGTGGGGTGGGGGGAAGGGGGAGGGATAGCATTGGGAGATATACCTAATGCTAGATGACGAGTTGGTGGGTGCAGTGCACCAGCATGGCACATGTATACATATGTAACTTACCTGCACGTTGTGCACATGTACCATAGAGCCTAAAGTATAATAATAATAATAATAATAATAGTAATAAAAAGAAAAAAAAAGAAAAAACAATAATAATTATATTGAATTATGCAAATAGAAAAAAACAATAGCATATAAACAAATGCATATGTATATGTGTACATATATGTGTGTATATATGTATATGTGTGTGTATGTACATGTGTGTGTATATGTATGTGTGTATATATGTATATGTGTGTGTGCATATGTACATATGCCTGTGTATATATGTATGTATATGTACATGTTCATATTAATATAAAGTATGTCTTTAGCAGTCCTGTCCCACATAATAGTCCAGCACAGCATAATAGCCTGGCACTTAGTTGGGGCTCACAAAATGTTTCTCAAATGAATGGAACTGGGAACAATTAGATTCTTTATCTGTTGTGCAGTGTTTCTTCCTGTACTCTAAGGGCAGCCTACTTGAAGGTGATACAAATAATACATTCATACCCTTCTGTCTCAGCTACAAATAATGTTTTTATTTCATTTGTGACTCCCTTACCTATAGCCATTAGCACATAGCATTCCAGGGTCCACTGCAGATATTATGTGATCTTATAAGGACAATAGTTGACCACTTCAAAAATTAGAAATGACTTTAACTTGTGGCTTCTGGGGCAAAACTTGTTTTTGGTGTAGCAGGATTCATTGTGGAATAATAACAATTATAGTAGTAGTATTAATAATAATAATGTCTGTTGTGTCCTTAGAGTCTACCATGAGGTGGGAACTATGCTAGACACTTTGCATATCTGAAGAGTGCTATTCTTATTGTTAAAAGTATTATGAATATTATTATTTACATGATTGAGCCAAACAGGTGCACAATACTTTATATGTATTATCTCATCTAATTTTCACATTTCTGTGAAATAGTTGCTGTTATTTATGCAGGTGGTGAAATTGAGGATCCAAGAGGGTGAGTAATTTGCCCCAAGTTACCTACACACTGTGTAGCAGCCAGAATTCACACCCCAGGGAAACAGTCTTCAAGAATCCCTGCATTTTTTAGAATGGGATCCTGGATCAGAGAAGTGGTGGAAAACAGCGGGGACGCAAGTCATGCATCCGGGTGGGGAGATCACCAGCGTGGCCACTTCTCATGGTGGCAGTGAGGAGTGGAGGAGATTATGTGAGTCAATGTCTAGACTGGCATAGGCCACTGAGAAACCCTCATGAACAACAGTCTCCTTTCCTCCCCCTTGAAGCAGCAAATGTAACTAATAGTGTGAAATGTCTAGATTTATTTTTCTTTTTGAGTGACATACAGATATTTCTGAGTCAGTTTTGATGGGAATTCATTTTCAGTGGCCGTAGAAATACTTCCCATTAGCTCATGCCTCTGTTAATCTCACATGTTGATCCTCACAGCAGAGGTTACTATGATAGACCAACAAATAATAAAGCTAATAGTAGTGAAGTGGCAAAGCCTCCCAACTTTTTAATACTGTAAGCTTTCTGTCTAAAAGATGTCATTTCTTTCAACGGCTTCAACTTTCTTCAAGGCAGAAAACCATTGAAGCTGCAGCATAGCTGAACATCTGTCTTATCATGTGGGCAGATATTGGGATTAAATTAACTAGAAATGAATAGAATGATGTATGACAGGGTGCAGATGTCCCAGGCACAGTGTGATAATTTCATTGCAAAACTATGTAATGAATTCCATACATTATGGAAGTACAAATGTACCACTTTAGGTAATTGTGATGAAAAGGTATAATGTGCAATGCATAAACAGAGTGTGAGCCCAGGGGCATTTCTCCTCTGCTATTTCTGTTTAGTCATTTCAGAATGACTTTATTTGGTTTAATGTAAGCCTATTATTATTAGAGCCTTATTTTTTTGGTCTGCCCCTTCAGCATTTCTTGCCTGGTTGGTATAAGAAATATTTGGAGCAGAGGAATAGAATTTGGGTGGGTCAGAGCTTTGGCCTCCTGGAGAGTGATGGCTGGTGACAACATTTACAAAAATGTGTGTGTTGTGAGCAAGGATTTACCTCCCCTCTTTTCTTTCTTCCCAATAGGCTGGGAAGATTGCTTCAGTATCCCCTGCTAATCTGTGCATGGGATTCAGGGTTGTGTGATGGGAAGAGACATGGATTTGAGCCAGAAGACCAAGGTTCCTCTTTTGACTCTGTTCTTGACTGCTGTGTGACCTTGGGCAAATCACTCTACCTCTCTGAGCTGCTATCTCCTCATTTATACAATGCAGCTGATAATACTGTATCATAGTGTTGCTAGGTACCAATGAGGAAGCTCAAACATCAGTTCTGATAAAATAATGACTCTGTCTCTTTTGCTTTTTAGCACTTCGCTAGGCACTATTTTACGCCCAGTGGCAAAGTGATCACACAGAACAGGTAACTGATAACTGTTTTTAAGGACATAAGTTAAATAATTATGTGCTAGGCAAAGTGCCTAGCACAATACCTGCCACATAAGAGGCATTTAATTAATATTTCTTGAATTTTGATGGTTTGAAGAAGCTTACTTGCAGAGACCTTCAAATTGAGCTATTGGTAACACAGGCACTGAAGAGCCCATTATACAGAGTCACTGGCCAAGCATCAGGTACAGCTGGGCTCAGAGAAGGGCTGTGGATCTTCCAATGTCACACAGCACCATAGAAGCAGGGCCAGGACTCCCAACAGCTTCATTTTGCCTGCTTTGCCAGGCTGCCTCCTGGCTGGGATTAAGCAACCAGGTCTGGTGTGAAACAGAGGTCTCTCCTCCCTGGAGTAGAAGCACACCTTTGCTAGTATGTGTTCCATCAGGGAACAAGAAGAAGGTTTCATTCTGCAGCAAATGGCTGGCCCGCAGCCCTGCTCACCAAGTAAGAGTGAGAGCCCCGTGGTCACAGCTGGGGCCAGCCCCAGCCCTATTTTTCTCCCTGTTCCACTGCTCTGTTCACATAGCCCCTCTCTTCCCCTTTAAGTCTTCTCTCCACCAATTATTTGCCTGGGGTGACATCAGTGGAAAATGTGAGGAGATGGCAGCAGGGCCGAAACCTTAGCCTTCCCTGGGAGGCTAGAAAAGCCTGTTTTTAATGCTCTGATTGGTCCTTGATTTCCCCAGCTTGTTTGTGCCATGTAATGCTTTCGGCACAGTTGAAGCCAGATGCCTGGGGTGATTTGAGGCCACCGAGGGCCTGGGTCCCCCTGTCCACTGGACAGATGCTTCACTGTCTGTCCTCCCAGGGAGGGATCCTACAGTGGAAAAGTCATGAGGTGGGGGTTCCTTCTTCCCCCACGTTGAATGTTGCTGCATTAAAAGCTGTGGGTTTGGGGTTGGTCACAACATATCTTCCTTCCCTTGCTCCAATCTTCCCTTCTCTGTCCTTTCCCCACAAGCCTCAGAGCTTTCTGCAGGGCCTAGATTTTCTTGCCAATTTGGACGACTTGAAAGGAACATTGTTTGAAATCGAGATTTGAGGAAGGTGCTAATCTTCCACTGCTTATCAAATTTGAGCAAAAAATGTTGACATCCCACTTTCCCAAGTGCTAGCTCAGCTTTTTTTGTTCTACTGCAAGAGAGGAACCAGCTGTGTCTAGCAGGGGATTAAAAACTCAGCTCGGACTCCCCAGCCCTTTATACCTTGTCTCAGCAGACCGAGGGGCACAGCAGGGATTGTGGGGGGCTTGGAGGTGTCTTCATCCCCAACAGCACGGCCCTCCCATACCCCAGGAGGGGCATCCCATTTATTGCCTCTGCTTCTGCTCCTGCTTAAACTCTTAAGGAAAAAAAAAAAAAAAAAAAAAAAAAAACTGCCACTGAGAAGTTACTGCTTTAAATGTGGAGAGAGCTCTTCATTTTCTCACTATGAAAGACATATTTGGGATCATCTGGTTTTCCAAGCAGATGCCCAGTTTATCTCACTTTAAATCATCTCTTTCAGACTGGACCCTTTCCTGGATGAATTAATTGAGTGTAGCTAAAACCAAAATGCTCTCGCGATTAAGGAGCTAGGAACAGGGGCGCTGTGTCAAGGATGTCAGCTTGCGAGGATGGTGGCGAGTTGTTTACTTCTATTCTCATAACAGAAGGAACAGGCAGGCTCAGCCCACTGGAAATAATTTTGAATAATCTCACTCTATTACTCGAAGCGAAATTGAGTCTGCTCAAGCTACCCTAGTGATCCAACATTTCAGCGAAACGGAGAAACTAATATCCAATTCATGCAGCATAAAATAAGTGACATAAGGAAAAGCAGGATGGAATCTGGAAGTTTTTAGTTTTCAATTTGTATGGCTTGTCTTCTATTACTGGATCAAGTCACTAATGTGGCTCACACAGAGGAGGAGGTTTCATTAAGCTCTTGGTCATTAGTGGTGGTGGGCATGTGTTTGTGTGTGTGTCTGTGTGTGTGTGTGTGTGTGTGTGTGTGGTGGCTATTGATGCCTGACACTGATCTGAAATATACATCACTCTGTGTAAATCAAATCTAGAAAGAAAATTTGTCTAAGAAATGGAAATTGAGTCCTGTGTTACCAACTGGAGTTCTCCGGGCTAAGAGGGCAGATGACCTGGAATGTAGATTTGACCCCTTAGAAAATGCTCCCAGTGTGGGGGAAATGGCTCATTAGCTTCATCCACCAGCCCTGACAAGGTCTGTCTCCTACGAACATGCACTCTGCTAAGGGAACTGTCATCCTCTGAGCCAGGAGGAAACCTTACCATCTCTCTTAACTCTTTCCTCCATCATAGCCCTTACACCTTACTAGTTGCTAAATAATTGGATCTGGCATCAAATTATCTATTGCTTCAATTCTCTCCTCTCCAGGTCTGGTTAAGACACTGATCCCATCTTTCTAGTAATCCTAATTGCTCTTTATCCTGCCTATATCTCTCTGCTTTAAGCTGTCCTCTTCCTGGTTACTAAATCATCCTAAGCACAACTTGAATATATCACTTGCTGCTCAAAAGCACTCAATGGCTCCCCATTGCCCAGTAACTAAAATTCAAACCCCAGGGCTTATCATTCAAAATTCTCTACAATTTGGCTCCCGACTTCCTTTCTAACTCAATCTCACATGTTCCTCTTCATTCATATTGAGCTGCAGCCAAGTGCAAATGGTTCTGGTTTTCTTGCACATGCTGCAGGCAGTTGTCTGCCTCTGTGTGTTTGCTCACGTGGTTTCCTCTGCATGGGTGTCCTGCCTTGCCTGCCCATCTGTGCAGTTCCAGATCCTACTCATCCTTAAAAATCTATGCCAGGTGCTACCTCTTCCAGGAAGACTTTCTTGATCCTCTGGGTGGAAGGAGGTCCTTCCTCCTTAGGCTCCTCATTGTTCTTATAGCACAGGGGCAACAACATAGATCATAAATAAAATGTAGAGCAATGAAGTCAAATGTCTAAAGAAGAGTCCCAGCTGTGGGGTCATGTATATGCCACTTGAATTCTCTGTGACATAGGTTTTCTTCTGTGAAACTGAGCTAAAAATAGCATTTACCTCTCACAGAATTTCAGGGAATTCAAGTGGACAATATGTGCAATGTACTCAGTGTAGTGCTTTTTGCATGGCAAAAGTTCAACAGACTTTTTTTTTAGTTACTTTTCTCTTCTGCAGTAGTGCAAGCTTTTAAAGGATAGGCCCAACATTCAACTCAACATTTTTTAACATCTATTCGAATCACATCCTATGCTGGGTTTGAGGACATATAGAAATAAATAACACATAGTGCCTTCCCTTGAGGAACTTCTGATCAAGGGTAGAGGTGATAAATGAGCAAAGAGTGGCAACACATTGGGTTAAGGGGTGTAATAGAAGTGATCCCAGGGAAGGCAGTGTGGTGAGGTGGCTTCACTCTGTTCGAATCCCAGCCTAGTCACTTCCTAACTGTGTGACCTTAGGCAATTACTTCACCTCTCTGTGCTTCAGTTTCTTCACCTATAAATTGGGGATAGTAAATGGTACCTATCTCAGAAGATAGATGTAAGGGTTACAAAGCTTGAGAACCAAGTCACACCCAGGACAGGGCCTGACTGTTTGAAAGAGCTCAGTCACGGTTAGTTACTATCGCGGAGCTTTTGGAGATCTGATTGATGCTTTGGCTTTGGGCAATTTCTCTGCCAGAGAGGTGAACTTTTATGAGAATAAAGACATCATGGTTCAGAGAAGCCACCACTGGAGGCAGGAGGCTTCTCAGCTGTCTGTTTAGTGATGCACTTTAAGCTCAGAAGCCATTCCTCTTTTAGAACATAAACCATTCCTGCCTGTGTCGTGAATACAGGTGTGGATAGGGCAAACCATTGGTCAGAGGATTTTGCTGAATCTCTTTACGTTTCCTAGTGCTAAGGGTCTGCTTCTACTCTCCTAGGCTTCTGTCCAAAAAAAGTCCATTCAAAGAACACCCTCCACCCCTTTGTCATGTTTGAACATTGAGATCTTATACAACAGGGATGGATGAAACTTTATCAGGCAATTTTAATTAGCCTCAACTCTGGTACCTGCTTTTGTGACCTTGGTAATCAGCCCTCTTGAAAAATCGAAACCCCTCCAGAGTCTGCAGCTTTATTTCCCAAACCCTCACTCTCCTCATGCCGTGGGTCACTTGTACTTGGTCAAAGGAGGCCTGGGATTCACAGCTCAGGTAGTCTCTTGCTGTGATTGGATTGGGTCCTTCCTGGTTGGAGGTGGCAGCCAAGAAGATTCCTGGACAGCACTGTCCTGGGAGACTATTTGACTAAAGCAGGGCACATTCACCTCTGACGTGAGTTTGTACTCAGGCCTGTTATTCAGAGAGAAGCATTAGAAAGAGCGGGGGCCTGAAGGGACCAGATGATGTGCGGTGACTGTTCAGGTGCTGTGGAGAATCAGGAGATACAAGAGAGGATTAGGCAAAAGAAATCTATTAAATAACAACTCAAACAAATTATTGGAAGTGAAGGAACATTTTTATTCCAGAAAAAGCAGGCTTTGCTAGAGCAGATTGGATTCAGGGCTCGGCATGGCATGTACGTATGTACCTGCGTGTGGGTGTGTCTGTGTGTGTGTGTGTGTGTGTGTGTGTGTGTGTTACTTGTGGGAGGAGAGGATGAAACACAGCAAAGTGACCCTGAAGTCACTGCATAATCACCTGTTTCTTGTTTCTCTAGCCTACCTGCACCCAAGTGAGGAAAATTCAAAGATATTTGGTTATGAACCTGGAAATGACCCTGAATCCCCCACTAGTTTCCTCACATCTCTGCCAAAGACCCATATGACTCACTGGTGCTCCCTGGTGGACATTTGGGTTCTGTGGCTCCACCTGGGATATTGACCCAGTGTTGGGGCCTCTCTTGCTCTCATGAAGAAGGAATGAGGTATCATTGCAGCTGGAATTAGACTGCAGTGCCCAGATACTGCCCCAGCTGAAGTGGGTAGGGCTTTCCTCCCTCTGGTATCTCAACTCGTTATTTTAGGCTTCTCAGAGGAGGACTTTGCTCTTCTCATACACACTTTTGTGACTTGAGGGTCTTGGGGCTGAGTGATTAGAAGACCTATGAGGGAAATCAACCACTGTCTCAGTTCAAAGTCCACAGGTCCCTGGATTCTCTCTACATCAGAAAGCAAGCCTTGTCTACGTAAGTAACCCTGGAGAGGCCAATTTGGATTTGGACTGTTGTTCACAGCCTGGGGTCCTTGCCATAACTGATGGGAGCATTCTCAAGGGCTGGCAGTGCCCACCAGCTGAGGACAGCTCCATCCAGCTGTCTCACCAGAGCAAGTGTCTCCTGACCTAAGCAGGACTCCCATCCCCTAAGAGGGAGTGTGAGATGTGGAAACCTGGAATGGAATCAGGCAACCTGGGTTCAAAGCTCTGGCCTCTCCTAAGAGTGTGACTTTGGCCAAATCATTGAATGCTTCCAAGTCCCATTTTTCATGATTACGAAAGAGAAATAATAAAATACCTTCCTTACAGGATTGTTGTGGGAGTTAGAGGTGACGCGCTTGAAGTGAATGGCCTGGTGCCCAGCAGGTCATGACAGTGATAACAGCAGCTTCCATCTGTTTAGTTGTTCACTAAATGCCAGACACTGTAATAAGTTCTTTACATATTTTGGCAAGCTCGGTTTTCATAGGCCATGTAATCATTGAATTAAATAAATGTAACTCTTTTGTTCTATGACTTCATTTTTATTAATTATATGTTTATATAAGCCCCCATTCTGCACGATAGATATCCAATTCTAGTACTAAGGAATCTGGGTCCCCTCAGTGTTTTCTAAGTTGCTTTGGGTTTGAGCTCAATACATTCAAACTTCTTCCCTTTCTCTTTTTCCCCTTGGTGTGGCATATGCATTCTAGTGTTGAGATGTATCCTGGCATGGGTATGAGTTGAGAAAAGGCTGAGGCCCACAATCATTCTTTTTCCAATTATGGTGGCTGCCAAGATGTGACTCCTGGTCTTTGTCACTGGCACCCTCTCCCAGGTGTGTGGGCACTGCTGTCCCACCTGGTCCTGGCTTCATAGTCTCTGCTCTTCTCTGATGTGGCATCTTTCTCTCTTAATTCTAATGCCATCCCATGCTACACAGGGGGAGCTGGCTATTTTCCAGTGGTGTGCTGGGAACACTGGAGACTTATGGGTGTCCAGGACCCCTGCCTCTGGAGCCCCATGGAACTATCTCTGCTATCTGTTCCTGGGCCCCCATGAGTTGCCATCTCACAGAAGGCCAGATGGGGGCACAGTAATGGACCCTTTCCTCTGTATCCACAGCTCTCCTGACCGCTTTTCCATCTCTGCAGCTGACACCTGTGGAGGGGAGGTGGGGCCCAGGGGAAGGGCCACCGTCCTTTGCTTTTTCTCTGGCACTCTCTCCCCTCCTCCCTACCTTGAAAAGTTTTATGGGTATGGGTAGTGAGACTGGAAAAACTGGTTCTACTTGATCACATATTCTTCTAAATAGTTTCTGTCTTACTTCTGGACTGAGAGCATTGAACTTCAAAACCAATAATGTGATCCCTTTGTTCTCTGGTCCTACCATGACAGCTTTCCTAAAGTAGCAGGGGCTTTAGTCTAACTGCCCCAGTGCGGGTAGGTTGAGATGGAAATAGGAAATGCAAGGTGGATGGGTAAGGAGACTATCACCATCTCACTGCAGACGCTAATCTTATTTAATCTTTCAAACAACCTTAAGGTGCAGTTTCTATTATGAAACTCATTTTACAGATGATAAGCTAAGGTTCAAAGAAGTGACTTGGCTGGCTGATTCCATTCATTCAATCAAAAATATTGATGGAGTGTCAACTATACACCAGGTACTGTTCTCGGTTTTGGAGAATACAGCAGTGCACAAAACAAACAAAACTCTTGTCCTCATGGGGCCTACAGCCAAGTGGGGTAGGTAGAGTAGGGCACAAACAGTAAGGAAGAAGATCAACAGGTATGTGATATAGTTTATCCCATGGTAATAAGTTTTAGGGATACATATAAATCATGGAACGAACATAAAGAAAGCAAGGAGGATATGGCTTCAAACAATATGGCTCACCAAGATGAATCAGGTGAATAATCCCACATCGGAGGGGAACGAATCTCAGGAAGAGGAAAGAGCAGGACAAAGGCCCTAGGCTGGGAGCATACTTGGTTCAGTAGCTCAAGGAAAAGGGCTGGGATTTGAACCTAGTCAGTTTGACTGCAGAGTCCATGTACTTCACTAGCATCTGATAGGGTTCAAGTTATGATAGTCATTGTTCTGTCGCTTTCCGTGGCTTGATGTTAAATGCCCTTCCCCTTTATGAGTCTTGGTGGGTAGTTGAAAATGCCAGAGGCTCTTTTTCCTAGCATTTTACAGCTCCTATAACTGTAGAATGGTTGCAGGCCCCAGGTATAACCAATGAAAACGCAACCTAGGATACAAATCAGGAGCTACTGATGCAAAGAATGGGGACCAGGAGGAAGAGTTTCTTGGAGACCAGGTGGTTGAAGAGCAATGGATCATTCTTGGCTGTGGTGGGAGAGGTGCTGAATATTGTTCACGCTGGCTATGTCATGAGTGGAATCTATGGCGTCAAGGCTAGGTAAGGCAGGGTTTGCATCTGCACTTGACCAGTTCTGTGGTGTGACCTTGGGTGTTCTTGGCTGCATAGCCTTGAGCCGGTTTCCTGAGACTTCACGGCCATTTGTTGAACTATTATCCATCTGTTTACTCCTTCAAAAGCAACATAGGTTTTATTTTTAGTTCAATAAAAAAAGACTAGATGACAGAAACATTTTCTTTTTCATCCCTCCACCCTATCCCTCAAATTTAGAGTTTGCAATTTTTATAAGGTTTGTATGATGATAAATAAGAAATAGAAATGTTATTAAAATTGAAGTGAATTTCCTTTTGGGCTGTGGAAAATAATGAAAAAGCTATTTCATCTGTTTTCTTTCCTATTTCAAAGTATAAAATGGAAGATGAGGCTGCTTGCTGTTTTGACATTGTCAGGCATGTCTCATATGCCCTCAGTAGTTCTCATGTTACTTCAACAAGGTCTCCGAGCAACCGAGAAAAATGGTTCCTATTCATTTCCTCTGTGTTGTCTTCCGAGAGCAGTAAAAAGACCGAGATCTCCTTGGAACATTTTACTTCACCTGTAAAATGATCTTTCCTTTCTTTCTAAAAATATATTTTCTAAAATGAACTAATTTAAGAGGGAAAAATTAACACACTTCTTTAGATGCATTGGCCCCAAGAGATGACCATATTTTAAGTAAAGCTGAAACCCAACTCACAGGCCTATTATCTAATTCTATGTTTTTCCCCTTGAATTTTTTATTTTTTAAAGTTAATTATGGATAAAATTTGAAGAAACAAATAGCTTTAGAAATCTCTGGTCCAAGGTCATTCTTTTTCCAGTGATAGTGGCTGCCAAGATATAACTCCTGGTCTGACAGGGCTTGAGATATGTCAGTCAAATTACAAAAATTATGCCATATTAGTTATGGAATAAAATTTGAAGAATCAAACAGCTTTGCAGAGTCAATTATACCAAATAGAAGCTCTCTTTCCCCCATCTCCTCATTTTTTCTTTCTCAGAGACAACCACTTCACCCAAAAAAGCTAATAGATTTGTTATTTACTTCCATGCCCTTATTAATAGTAATATACTCAAATTGCTGCTTACTCAGTGTTTGATTTAGGCATTACCTATGGACTTCCCATGAGGGAAGATGAGAATTTAGCTCCTTGCTCTCCTGACCCAACTCATTTTCTTCCCAAACCCCACATCCTTCTAATTATAATATGATAATGTTATCATTTTGAGAGATAAATATTCAGTGTTTATATTATTATCTTCAGGTAATGACCTTTACAAATGATTCATGTAGCAAACTGATTTTTCCTTTCCTTCACAACGTTTAGTTTTTTTCTAGGGTTAATATTTATCATTTTTCTTCTACTTGCTTAGAATTACATGTAGAAATCAGTAACTAAATTGCAAACCCTTTGTCCAATATGTATATCTCTCAAGACTTATTTACATGAGGTTTTCTAGCAATTTCTCTCCAGGAGCCTCCTGACTTCTTATGATCTCTCTCTGCCTGTGCACAGCATTCTTCCTGGGATCTACCTTCACCATCTTCTATCCCATTATTCCGTCTTTTTCTTGGAGTGCATCCTCTAGTGGCTTTCTGGGAAAGTTGAATGGAAAGTAATCTTTTGTGATCTGAAAATATTTTTATTTTACTTTCACACCTTATTAATAGTTTGAGAATAGAATGAATTTTTAAGGCATTGCTCCATCGTTTTCCAACCTCCAGCTTGATATTAGTCTGAAGTCAATCTGATTCCTGAGCCTTTGTGGTGTGTTTTTTCTCTGGAAACTTGTGGAACTTTCTCTTGGTCCCTATTATTTGGAAATTTTATAATGCTATGTCTTGCCATAAGTCCTTAAAATTTTCTTTTTAATCCATTGCTCTGATAAACTATTTTATCAGGAAACTCAGGTTCTTTTGTCCTGGGGACTTTCCTTGAATTATATTTTTGATAATTGTATTTGTTTCATTTCCTCAAATTGCCTAGAAATCCTATTATTTGGTTATTAGATCTCCTGATTTATATTTTTAATTTATTTATATTTTACTTTTTGGGTATTCTTCTCTTCATCTTTATTTTTTTTTCCAGAAATTTTCTAATTTAAAACTTCCTATTGTGTTTCTCATTTTTGTGATATTTTTAATTTCCCTGATCTCCCTTTTGTTCTCTGAATATTCTCAGTTTTCAGTTTTTTTAGGAATGATTGCAGTATTAATTTTCTAAGGATATGACTGATAGGTGTTTTTATAGTTTTCTTCTCACTAGTTCTCCATGGTATACCATTAAAAAGAAATCTATGATGTCAGAAGCTTTCCTTAGATATCTGGGTGTCTGACAGCCCTTGGTTGTCTGACCATATTTCAGAATGTAGGACTTCAAACCTGAATAGAGGCTTTAGACACGTTATAAGATTTGTCAACTGAGAGCTTAAAGGTAGGGTGGCTGGGCTTTTACTCAGAGAGCCTTCCTTGTCAGTACCTGAAGGTCTTTCATTTTTGTTTGGTTGCGTTTTGTCAGACTCCCCAGAGAAGTCCCTTTCAGTCTCTTTCCTGGAGACGATATTGTATTCTATCTGCCAGCATTCTAGAGTCAAGAAGAAAATAATGCTGAGCCTCAACATTCAGTAAGGACACTTTTACCAAATGTTCCTATTTTCAATATAATATATCCATCTCCCTTATGCTTACTGCTCTGCCATTTAAAATCCCTCACCTGTAATCCCAGCTCTTTGGGAGGCTGTGGCAGGTGGATCACTTGAGGTCAGGAGTTCAAGACCAGCCTGGCCAACTTGGTGAAACCTCATCTCTACTAAAAATACAAAAATTAGCTGGGTGTGGTGGCATGCGCCTGTAATCCCACCTACTCAGAGGCTGAGGTGCTAGAATTGCTTGAATCCAGGAGGTGGAGGTTGCAGTGAGCCAAGATCATGCCACTGCACTCCAGACTAGGTGGCAGAGCAATACTCTGTTTCAAACAAACAAACAAACACCCTTTGTTTTAGAACAGTGGCTCTCACATTTCACTGGAGAGCTTGTTAAATCACAGATTGCTGGGTCCCATCCCTTAAATTTCTGCTCAGTTAAGTCAGAGTTGCGGTCCAATAATTTGCATGTCTAACAGGTTCCCAGGTAATGCTGAAGCTGCTGCTCCTGGGTCCACACCAGGAGAAGCACTGCTTGCGAGAAAAGGACTCCAGTCTTGGCTGGGTGAACAGGGGCAGTTGCCCTACTGTGAGGAGTGGTGTGGGATCTGATTGATTTTCACACAGATTTTTTACCCAATTCATCTGTCTTTAGCCCCATCTTTACCCCAGTTTCCAGAAGTTCTCAGCTGCTGTAAAATCCTGAGCCTTTAGCTAGTTCTGTGATATAAACTGGGTTGCCTCTTGACTATTCCCACTGCTGGTTTAGGATTCAGCATTCCAAAATTTACTAAGACAGATTTTTGTCTTATTTTATTTCTAGCTTCCAAAATTTTGTTGCTATTGCCTTCTCTCTTGTTCTTTTTTGCTTTGTTAATGAATGGCTTTTAAAATCCCTTCACTGTCATTTTAGTGAAATTTAGGAAGGGATAAAAGTATAGTGAATGCTCCCAGTTCTCTACTTTTAAACTAGAATCCTCATATCTTTTTTCAGTCCTGGAGAATTCTATTGTTTTATCATGTTACTTCCCTTTCACTTCCTCTGTTATTTTTATCAGGAACTCAGATGTATGTTGGAGACTCTTAGTCTATTCTCTACTTCCCTAAACTATTCTTTGCATTAATTTTTAAAAAATCTTCCCTTTTTCTCTTTCTGCTGAGGTCTGGCTGAATTCCTTGTTGTTATCCTCTAGTTTGCTAATTCTCATTTCAACTGTGTCTGATTCAGCGTTTATTCATTGAATAATTTATTTCAATGACTCCACTGTTCATCTCTTAGAATGTGAATTGTGAATCGGTTCCTTTTTACATATATCTATTCATTTCCCACTTTTTTATTTCATCACTTTTTGCTCTTTATTTAATAGAATTTATTTCTTTGTTGTTCTCCTTGAGAATTTTAAAATGCATGTGCTTTAATATCTTTGGAAAACTGCTTTAATAACATCAATTTTATGTGGACAGAACACATGCCCTGATTTTTCTTTTTGTTGGCTATCTTCATTAGCTTTGGATTTCTTTATGTGATTTATACTTTTGGTCAATAAGATAAACTCAAGTTGCAGGTTTTATTTTTAGCTATATATTATTTTCTATTTCTTGGTGCTTGCCTCTCCCTATCTGATGGTTTTCACAGTTGCTTTTACTGACCCTCATGTTCCCAGTCAAAAATCAAGTCTTCTGTCCCATGGCAATACTTCAGTGCTTCTATTGCATGGGCTGAGTGTGGTCAGCCCAGTTCCTTCCTCCCTCCTTCTCTCTCTTCTTATCTACATCTTGTAGAAAGCATGGATTCTTCTTTCCTTCCTCATGTCATAACGTTTACAGGAGAAGACTCTGTCCCCGAAGCGGAAGGCCTAAGGTTGCCTAGCGCTATCTGTCACTGGGTGAGCAACTCAGTCCACCTTCCAGGGTTCAGCATGTAGTATGTCGTTGCACACCTAAGGAAAAAACAGAGTTGTGATCAGTAATAAAATGATACTTTGATTTCCGTATGTCTAACTGCTCTGTCTGTATCTCAATTTCTACTGAACTTAGGTGAGGAGGGTAAAGAGAATGATGTGTTTGTCCCCTAAAATTCTTAACATTGCCCAAGTATTTAGAGTAGAAGGGTTTCATCAAAACTTGAACTTACAAATCTAGATTTATCAGAAGTAATTTAATTTCCCAATATGCTTTATGTTAAATCCAATTTGAGATTCTCTACCTTTTAGTTTATGGATTTGTATGTTTATTTTTGGGGGATTACTTACATATATGTAGAATATGTATATATCATAGATATGTTATATATACTACATATATAAAATATACAACAAAAGGACCTTGACTGCTTTAACACCAATCTCACTTCTCCCACTTTACATTATTGCCCTCTATTTTCTTTCCACCTTGTTTTTATACCCTGAAATTAGTTGTTATTACAATTATTTACTAAGTTAACATTTATTTAGATTTACCCACTTATTTGCCAGTTTCTTTGCTTACCTTTCACTCTTGCAGCTCAACTTTTTCTTCTCTTTCAATGTTCTCCATGAAATATAGTGTTTAGTAATATTTTTCTTTTTTTTGAGATGGAGTCTTGCTCTGTCACCCAGGCTGGGGTGCAGTGGTATGATCTTGGCTCACTGCAACCTCCGCCTCCTGGGTTCAAGTGATTCTCCTGCCTCAGCCTCCCATGTAGCTGGGATTACAGGTGCCCACCACTATGCCCGGCTAATTTTTTTATTTTTAGTAGAGACAGGGTTTCGCCATTTTGGCCAGGCTTGTCTCGAACTCCTGACCTCAGGTGATCTGCCCGCCTTGGCCTCCCAAAGTGCTGGGATTATAGGCGTGAGCCACCGCGCCTGACCAGTAATTTTTTTAAATGAAGGTCTATTGGTGGTATTTGCCTTTAGTCTTCATGTGTCCAGAAATGTCTTCATCCTTAATCTTATGATTGAAGAAAAATATTTAGATCGATGTAGAATTTGAGGTTGACAGTGGTTTTATCTCAGTACTTTGAAAATATTATTCTGGCTGGGCATGGCGGCTCATGCCTGTAATCCTAGTACTTTGGGAGGCTGAGATGGGAGGATAACCTAAGGCCAAGAGTTCACATTTGCAGCGAGCTATGATGGTGCCACTGCACTCTACCCTGGATGACAGAGCAAGACCATGTCTCTAAAAAAAGAAAAGAAACTATTACTCCACTATATTCTGTTTTCTCCTATTTCTGTTGAGAAGTATTCTGTCAGTCAGTTAACTCATTTCTTTTCTTACTGGTCTGAGACATTTTCTTTGGACTTCCACATTTTCATTATAATGAGTATCTCCCATTTCACGAATTCTCTTTTCCCTCTTTATAGTGGGTTTTCAACCCATTCATTGAGGGTTTTTTTTTTTCTTTTAAATTTCAATGGCAACAATTTTTACTTCTGTTACTGTTTTTTGGATCTTTAAAAAATCTGTCTGACTCTTTTCCTTAATGTCTTGCTCATTTCTCACGTTCTGTTTCTTTTTGCTTTTAATGAGTTAGACTATTATTTTACAGTTTTCCAATATTTATATTATCCAATTTTCTTGAAAACATGGCCCTGTTATTTTTCCTACTGTCTTGACTCAGATTTTTTCCTCCTTGTATTAGTTAAGTGTTTCACTGTGAGTTACATAAATAACGAAAATAATGACATAAACCTTGCATCTGCCAGGCGCCCCAAAGTATTTCTTGTTTGAGACCTATTTTTGTTGTTGTTGTTAATTTCTTGTGTTGCAGGGCAGGGGTGGGGGTGGGGACGGTCACCAAAAATGTACATGGATGGTGTAAATTTGAACTTCAAACTTGTATGAGGTATGTCATTACAGTTACATATTCTTAGAGAAGATTTTATTTTCCCTCCAGAGCCCAATCAGTATAGACAAGCATCCTTGTACACAGAGACTAGCTTGAGTGGATTTTCAAGTCTTTTCTTTTATACATGGTGTAACTGCTTGAGTGTTCTGGCTTTATGCAGATGTCTTTGTTCAGGTGTTAAGATTTGGTCTTTTGTTCCAAGGTAGGCATAAAAAGCCAAGCTTTTAGGTCAATGATATTGGCACCTCCCATGCTCTTTCACACCTCCCTACCTACTTACCAGGGCAATTCAGGGTCAGCTCACAAGGGTCTAGTTTCCTCTTTATTTTAATTGCCCCAGGGATGTCTTTTACTTTCTTACAAGCTCTTAAAAGTTAAAATATAGCTCGGCATGGTGGCTTATGCCTGCAACCCCAGCTATTCCAGAGGCTGAGGCAGGAGAATTGCTTGAGAGCAAGAGTTCAAGACCAGCCTGGGCAACATAGCGAGAACCCATCTCTACAAAAAAAAAAAAAAAAAAGAAAAGAAAAAAAAAGCTAAAATACATAGTTTGTTTATCATATCTTTCTAGCATTTCTAGGTATTTTTTGAAGGGGAATTTCAGATTACCATTCTACCTATTGAAGACTATTTTCCCTGATATCCTCTTTATAAATTCCTCTCACACTTTTAATTTGCTTCTATTAGCCAGAATTTATTTCTTTTGCCTCCCTCCAAGACTACTGACAGATACAATGTGTTTTAGAATTTTCCCCCTTGGGTCTGGCCCTGATTCCTAGTGATCCCCGAGGTTTAATATGTTGCTAGAGAGCTCCAGATAGAGAATGCCAGATGGATGTTCCCAGGCTTCTCATGTGATTCCCCCACCCAACCAACTCATGAAGGGGAACATATTTCAAGCCTACTTAAGCTGTTCTCCCATGAACTCACCTCTCCCATGTGAAGGTTTTGTGGACCTCCAGCTCCAGCCTCTCCCCCTCTGAGAAGAGCAGCTCCTAAGCTGCTGAACACCCTAGTGTTCAGAAAAGAGCATACTAGTTCCTTAGATAGATTGAAATGTATCCCACTGATGCCAACTGCACTGAATAATCTGAATATGGCAGCAAAGCTTTGGAGCTTAGGGATGAAATCATATTCATTCCATCAGGGTGGGGCAGGCCTCTAAACGCCCACAGCTGAAGGAAACCTGGACCAGGTTTCTCCCAGGCAGGTCCTGAGCTGCCTCAGAGTCAGCAAAAAGCCACTGGAGTGGGACAAGGGCCAATACCTCACATGCAGTGGAATTGGAGGAGCTAGGCTCATCTGCTTTTTGGTCCTAGCTCTGTTGCACATCTGCTAAGTCACTTTGGGCTCACTTTGTCTCAACTGTTAGCATCGTTTTCCTGATGATGCTAAGGCAATAGTGAGACCTATTTATTTTTTGTTAATTTCCTATGTTGCGAGGTCAGGCGGGGTGGTGGGGGGGAGGGCAGGGTCACCAAACAACACGGATAGTGTAAATTTGAACTCCAAACCTGTGTGAGATATGTCATTACAGTTATGTATTCTTAGAGAAGATTTTATTTTTCCTCCAGAGCTCTCTATCTTAGAGAGAGAATGTATGCACTACACACTCTCTACCTTAGAGTTCTGGAGGGAAAATAAAATCTTCTCTAAGATTTCTTCACTAAGGACATGGTGATAAGGTTGCTGGTCATGTCTACCTTATAATATTGAAAGGACCAGATACCTTATAGATGTTATGTACATTTGGGAGAGAGGTGATGTTAACATCTTCACTTTATGAAGGAAGAAACTGAGGCTCAGAGAGATGAAATCAGCCAGTGAATGTCAGAGCTGGGGCTCAGCTCTAAAGCTTGTAACCCCAGAGCTCATTCCTTTTTCACAATGACACCACTGTAGAAATGTAAGATAAAGACAGGAAGAGGGGAATTAAACGTTGCGAGCACCTCCTCTCTGCCAGCTGACCTAAGTATGGCATATCACTTACTCTCCATATCACAATCTAAGGTTAGAGGTTAGTTGTCTTATGCTTATTTTACAGATGAGAAAACTGAGCATCAGAGACTGTCCATGATTTACCCAAAATAGCCTAGTAATTTTAAGAGCTGGGACCTGGCATTGTTATGATTGTAAAATCTGTGCTCATTCTGTTTTTAGTTTTTTTAACAATACTCTCCAGATATTGGCATGCTCCCCTAAAATCCATATGCATTTAGACAAGGTGCAAATCAATTAGTTCACACTTTGCTGCTGAGACTCCTTTGTGCCAAAGGTGATCAAGGTGCTCCCAGTTTTATACATTCAAACCCAATGAGGCCTCTTTCCCTACTTCTTGCATGACAGCCCAGAATTGAGAACCGCGGTGCATATGGTGTTTGCAAAATGCTAGTTGTGTATGGGTGTTTAAACTTTAGTTTTGCATCTTTTAATTTATTTATGCAAGCAAGCCGCCTTTCATGAATTTTAATCGGTGCTGCCTTAAAGAAGTGCTTTCCAAATGGGACAGCATTTGTGATCACCACTAAGCCATTCTAACTGCTTGCAGGCCTGGGGAGAGAGGCAGTAGAGAATATTAGCAAGCTCTGCACTGTCCCTGTGTCATCCCGGGCATTGTGGCGTAAAATGTGCTTCGTGTCTAGAAAAAAAACACAACTGTGACTCGAGTCTTTGGTTATTTTTAATGCTGAGCGGCAGAACCACAGGGAATATTATGAGTTCCAAGATTTCTGACAAGAGGGACTCGCCGCTGAAGTGCTTTCTTCAGGAGAGAGAGAGACACAGCTACAAGTCTTTATTCATTTATTTATCATGCTTCAGTTCCCTAAAAAAGAAAACACTTCTCCTGTGCAGGGGAAATTGCTTCAATGGATAGATTGCATTTAAATAATTTAAGTATAAAATTACTCGAACAGGCCGACTGATATTTCGAAAGCAAAACAGTCACAATCACTTAAGAACACTGGCAAAGTTCGTGATTTGGTGTGTAGATGAGGTATGAGAAGAGCTTCTCTCTGACTTGGGGGGGGGGGGGTCTCCATCTTGCCCCAGGTGAAGCTCGTTTCTGGTCAGGTTCTTCAAGGAGAAGATGGTCTTGCAGACCCCAGAGCCCTGAAAGAGAAGTGAATTGCTCTCACATTTTGGGTTTTTGTCTTTATTTAAGCAGCTAAGTAATGTAGAGAAGCCACTGGATTTGTGTTTGGAAGACTCCCATCTTGTCCACAAAAGTCCACTGGCCAGCCTCCACAGTCCTGGAGTTCCTCATTAATGGATATTAACACTGACCTCCCAGGGCTGTCGGAGGCTGAATTAGTTTCCTGAGAAGACCTAGCACGGGACTTAGCATGTAGTGGTCCATTTTGTTATGTCTGCAGTACATTCTTCCATGTGTCTAAGAGGCTGTTCCTACAGAGATGCCATCTGGATCTCTCTATTCTCAAGAAGACTTCAGCCATGCTAATGATCAGCTTTCTGTGATCTGTCCATCCATGCCCATGTAAAACATTGACTGAGGAGGTTCTGTCCTCTCCTGTGCAGACAGCATTTCTTCAAGTTGGTTTTTGTAGTCCACTAGGATTCTGAAACGCCCAGAAAAGAAACAGGCCTATGGTCAAATGCATTTGCAAAATGCTGTACACTCTTGCCCATTTTGGGGATTCACCAGGCATTCTGACATGCCAAAGGCTCTGAGAAGTCCTGCAGACAGAGACTTTTTTTTGCTTTAATTCAACTTAATTCTGCATGTATTCATCTTATTTGGCAATGAGAGCCTCCCCACCCCACCCTCACACCAAACGCCCTATCAATATCTTTTGGAGTAGGACTTACTGAAACATACTCAGGGAAATTCTACTCTAAGGTGGTTCTTCCTCTCTCTACCCAACACTATTGGCTTCTATCTTATTTTCCTCTGAACTCAATGGGACCAGCTTCAGGGGGTTTCAACATCTTCTTCTCTTTACAATTAACTAATTAATGAAGCAGATGCACTGAGTGCTGGGCTGAAGATCAATAAAGCATCATCCATACCCTCATGATGCAGTTAAGAGGGCGACCAGACACATAATCAGGAAGGGTGACTGCTCTGTGCCTAGTGTTGCTAGCATGGGTGGAGTAAGGGCTGGGTTTCGGGTTCACAGGTGGGGATGAGGGGAGACACTTCATGACTGGCCTGAAAATGTCAGACAAGGTCTCCTGGAGGAGAAGCCCACATCCTGTTCTCTGTTGTCATCATCGCTTGGGGGGATTTTGCCTTCGAGGCATTTAGAGGAAGCAGTATGCACGGCGTGGGTATGGGCAGCCGCCTCTCAGCAGCACCAGTGTTTACTTTGAAGAGAAAATGTCTGCTTTGTAGGCAAATGTTTTCAGCATGGAAATGATCATTGCAATTGCTGTGGTTGTCACAAATGTTTCATCAGAGCCGATAAAGCAGCTGAGTGTTGGCAAAATCGATGAAAACATCTTGAGAAGTGTTCGCTGCCTACTTAACCGTCTGTGGCTCATCTGGTGTGAGGGAGGAGGGGAAGGAGGCGGTGAGCTGAGGCCACACATGAGATTTTGAGGCAGTGTGGCATGGTGGATGGGAGTACAGGCTTTGGAGCCATAATGCTTTGTTTGAAACCCTGGCCCTAAACTCTCGTGGGCTCTGTGACCTAGACAGTTTACCTAACCTTTCTGTGCCTTCATTTTCTCATTTAGAAATTGGATAATAATATTACTGACTTCATGGTGTTGTTGTAAGTATTTAAAAGAGTCTACATATGTAAAGTGCTTTTGGCACTTAATAAACATTAATTAAAATAATTTATGAGGTTTAAATAATTAAACTAATTATTTGAATTATTTGAGGTTCACAGTCCTTACACCCATATGTCTCACCTGACAAAGAGGCTTTACAAAGCACCATTCATTCAAAAAGTATTGATTGAACACCTTCTGTGAACCAGACCCTGTTCTCAGGGTTAGCTTCCCAGTGGCAAATGAGACAAAGTCCAGGCTGCTGTTTCCTTGAAGCTCTCTTTCTACTGAGGTAGACATACAAATCAAACAAATAAATAAGAAACCTTCAGATCATGATGTGCTATAAAGAAGATAAGTCAGGGTAATGGACAGGAGAATGTAGTGGAGTCCCAAATCCCCAAATAAACTCAGATGGACACAGAGAACATACATTTTATTTAAATTTCTAAACTTCTCTGACATTCTTCATGTGTTGCCTAATGGTTAGCATAAAAAGTAATTAGTTCAATCTGTAATTTTAATCTGACAGAATAATCTAAAGAGTCTCTTTAGGAGTTTGTTTTCCTACCTTTGGCTACAAATCAAGATGGCATCTGGGTATATGTGGAAGAAAGGGTCTTATTTAGGACCTTGCACTATTTGGGAAGAAGGGCCCTCAAGATCCATGAGGCATTATTGTACTGTCCTCTAGCTTCTCTGGTCTAAGAAGTAGTGTGTTATTCTGCCTGATGGCACCTGTCCCATTGCAGCTGAGCCCATGGCAAGTGCCTTCATTTGCCTTGCTTTACTCTTTCAGTTTAATCTGAACCTGGTAGCCCTCCCTGGCTAACTGATCTTCATCTCAGCTCTCCTCGGCACCGTTGACTCATCTGCAGCTCTGCCTCTGCCAGGATACCACCAGCCCTGGCATCCATTCTTTATCTTCTGCCAGGAGTCATCTCTATTTTTGTTATGGCAGACTCTACAACAGGTCCATTGCATCCCAAATCTGCTGCCTTTTAAATCACTTTTCAGGAACTTCTGAGTCTTGTACATACTGCATGGAAACCAAGAGAAACTCAGGAAAGCAGTAAGCCAGCCGTTCCTACTAACTCTCTTGTACTGCCAGAGAGTATCAGAGGAGGGGGGCAGCTGCCAGCAGGTACTCTTTCCCCAGAGTCCTATAACTGAAGCAGGGCAGAATACTGCTTCATACTCTTCCTCTGCCCATGCTCTCCCTCCCCTCATCTGAATGTTTCTAAGTCACTCTCCTTTAAAGTTTAGCCTTGAGATGAGCAGGAGGAAAAATAAAAACCCTGGCATCAGACCCTCTTTTCCTCTCCCGTTGTTTCCATTTTTTCTCTCCAAATCCCTCAGGTAGAAAGGGATAGTATTCTCTTTGCATGTCAATACCTTCTTCTACTCTAGAGTAAGAAATCTCAATGCTGGACTTCCAGTTTCAGCTCTGACATGTAAAAAAGTTTAGAATTCATCACTTCCATCCTTTCCATAAGAAAAAACAGAGAAAACTAAAAGTCAGTTACTTTTCTTGACTCATCTGTGAAGTGAGATGACAAAGTAAACCAATACCCCAAAATATGGGGAAACAGGTAGATCCAGGGAGACAGAGCTGAGATCAGCTTATCTGGAACAGAAGCTGCTGGGGCCACGAACTGGCAGGAAGAGTAAAATGGTAATATCGATTAATTGTTTGAGGCTGAGTGTGGGCATTATAATATGGGGGCAGGAAACTCCTGGGGGCTGCAGTCCGAGGAAGCACCACACTCTTATGGGTTTTACCTCTGGGAATCCCATCAGTCTCTCATGGTGAAGGGCCAAGAAAAATTCCCTAATGGCTCTGGCAAAAGAAGGGGAAGAATAACCACCATGAGATATATCCAGAG